>NC_067426.1:23476500-23783666 GCF_009764475.1 Pristis pectinata
AATAACGAGGTAGTGTTTATGGGTTCATGGACCATTCAGAAATCCGATAGTGCAGGACCCTCTTTACATTCATAGTGTCATTAAAGTCTGTATATTTGGTGTTATTGGTTCTATATATTGGTAGTGTTTACATATTCTGTGCACAGAGCACCATTGCAACTCATGTGGCCTCCTGTGATGGTACAAACTTCGTGTATGAGCAGCTTCTACACCAGACCAAGCCCCTCAATGTCTGGTAGTGGAAGGACTCTGCAGTCCTTCCCCACAAACTCTTGGTGTTGGCTGCACGCACTCCTGCAGCCCAGAATGTGCCGGTCTTCGGCATTCACTTACGGATCTCTCATTGAACTGGAAGACCATCTTGTTTCAGGCAGACCAAAGAGCGTCTTTCACTGAGTTGATGATCTTCCAGCAGCGCTCGACATTTGTCTAGGTGAGCATCCCTGGGACCAGCCCATAGATCAGAGAATCCTCTGTTATGCATATAGTCGGGATGAAACGTGACAAGGCAGCTTGCATGCAGCTCCAGACCTTCTTTGCAAATGCACAGTCTACAAAGAGGTGGAAGACCATCCCATCCTTATTGCAGCCGTCCTGAGGTCAGTGTGCATTGGGAGTGAGATTCTGACCAATTTGTTTGGGAGGGATTGGATGATTTGAAGATTTGACTGGGAGGGCTCCTCTCACCACCAGCCAAGCAAAGTCTTGGTGCTTGTTGGTGAGTTCTGACGATGAGGGATTCTGCCAGATGATTTGGACAGTCTGCTCAGGGAACCATCACATAGGATCCATCGTGTCTTTGTCCTGCAGTGTCTGCAAGCTCTTCCGCGCTAACCACTGCCTAATGGACTTGTTGTCCAAGGTGCTGTTTTGGAAGAACTTTTGCACAAAGGATAAGTATTGCAGCAATGCCAAGCTGACTGGGACTTTGCACGGCAACAGGGCCAGGCCCATCCTTCACAGAGCTGGGGGCAGGTAGAACCCCAGCACGTAGCAACACTTGGTGCCCACGTACTTTGGTTCCAAGCACATCCTGATGCAGCCACACACAAAGGTGGCCGTCAGGATGAGTGTGATGTTGGGTATGTTTTTGCCCCCATTGTCCAGGGATTTGTGCATTGCGATTCATTGGACCTGTTCCATCTTGGACACCAATTTCAGGTAATCCACACCCTGGTATTTTCCCTTACACCTGCCCACCTAGGTGTCTTCTCCTTCTGTTCACCTCTTCCCTCACCCTCCCTGACCTGGTTCCATCTGTCCATTTTCCCCTCTCCTCATTTGGTTCCACCCATCACCTAACAGCCTCTGTCCCACCCCTCACTCATACTACGATGTACTGGTAATCTTTCTTCTTACCTCTTAGTCCAGATGCAGCGTCAAAACCCAAAACATCGACTTGCACCTTTTCTGCTTGACACGCTGAGTTCTTCCAGCGCTCTGTCTTTTGTAACAAGGGTGTCCTTCTGTCACAGATTCACATACAGGAGGAGGGGAAGGGCCAGATGGCCAACTGTCCACTGGTAAGAACCACAAATGTTTAATACTAGTATCGAATGTCTTTGTTTCTAACTGTACATGATTCAATGCATTCTCTCAAAGAGATTCTCATCAGAATGTCCTGTATTGTTTTATCAAGCAAATAAAGGCTCATTGAATCAACATCTCTGGACTCAGAGTGGTACTTAATCCGCAACATAAGCATGTTAATAAACTTTAATAAATGCAATGTCTAGGCATAGCGTTTTACAGGAAGCCAGGCAGAAGTGGAATGCTTTTGTACAGGGACTACAAACCATTTTCTCATTGCTCTCAGGTTGGCAATCAGGTTTATCTTGTAAGATTCATCATGTGCTTCATTCACCATTTCATTTGATTCATTGGTTGTACTGTCAAAAGCAAGGGGAAAATTGTCTGTGACCACTCAGGCAGGCTGTATTCCACACCACATGAATTCTAAAAATGAGATGGTGTAGGTAGTTGTTTCTTACATTTATTCTCTAAATTTGGCCTGAATTTGTCCAGATAGAGCAAAACTACCAAAGGCTCCAAAAGCAGCATGACCCAAAACTCTTTTAGAAGGTTGTTAAGAGTGAATAAACACCACACAAAGAATAATATTAAACCAAAGAATATATAAATAAAAATAATATAAAATAACGTTGACTCTGTGGTGCAATCGGTCAACGCATTCGGCTGTTAACCGAAAGGTTGGTGGTTCGAGCCCACCCAGGGATGCTGACGATCCGGCAGCTTTTAGGGCAGGCAGTGTAGTGGTTAGCATAATGCTATTACAGTGCCAATGACCCGAGTTCAATTCCGGCCACTGTCTGTAAGGAGTTTGTACGTTCTCCCCGTGTCTGCGTGGGTTTCCTCCGGGTGCTCCGGTTTCCTCCCACATTCCAAAGACATACGGGTTAGGAAGTTGTGGGCCTGCTATGTTGGCGCCGGAGGCGTGGTGACAGTTGTGGGCTGCACCCAGAACACACTGCGCAAAAGATGTATTTCACTGTGTATTTCGATATACATGTGCCTAATAAAGACATCTTATCTTATTGTCCATTAATATGATCTCTGCACTCCAATAACATTACACAGCTTTAATCTTTAAATTTAAACATGGCCTCCACTCATATGAACCTTTTAATTCTCACTCAGTCTCTGCCGATAACTTGAAAGAGTGCCCTGAAAACAGCTCCCCTGCAAGCTGCCCTTTGTCTCCAAATATTAGATAAGATATCTTTATTAGTCACATGTATATTGAAACACACAATGAAATGTGTCTTTTGCATAGAGTGTCCTCGAGGCAGCCCGCAAGTGTTGCCACAACTTCCTAACCCATACGTTTTTGGAGTGTGGGAGGAAACCGGAGCACCCGGAGGAAGCCCATGCAGTCATGGGGAGAACATACAAACTCCTTGCAGACAGTGGCCAGAATTGAACCCAGGTCGCTGGCTCTGTAATAGCGTTATGCTAACCGCTGCACTACTATGCACTCTTTGATTCTAGATTATTTGAAATAGATCTCAATCCAGTGATCACTTGGAGGAACATGTTCCCATGTGAACAGGGAATCAGTCCTATCTGCAGCTTCCTGCAAGTTGCAAGGTTTTCCATTAACCTTCCTCATTTTATCATACAAAAGTCATAACCACGATAATCCCTTGATTCAAAGCGCACCCCAACTTTCATTGTACTAGCTCCATCCTGTTTGCTTTTTGTAAGTTCATGAACTATTCAAATGGAAATATTTGATGTTCAACCATTAACTCAACAAAAATGTTTTGGTTATGTCAAATTCGGAGCTCATCAGCATTCTGAAACTTTAGTGAATGTCTTTTACTCAAATGACCATTCTGATGTTTATGTTTTTGACAGGCCATTGAGAGCAACACTACACTGGCTGGAATCATCTTTGTTATTTATGTATTGGCTTGTAAATCTTAATCATTATCACAGTGCAGGGGTTCAGAGAAGAACACATATAGCTAAATTCCAACTGCATCTTGTTTGTGTTTGCATAAACAGCTTCTTCAGCATATCATTTCAGTTTACAGTCTATTTGAAAAGCTCATTACAGAGCCCTTTGTTTCATTACGGTCTGCTGGGATAGACACTTTGGACTATGTTCACTTAGGATGAGTTAAGGTATATTTCCTGAAGGTTGGTATATATGTATGGATAATGCTTCTAACCACATTGAGTCAGATCGTGCTGGTCCAGTTGCAGAACCACAGCCCATGGTCCACCCAGTGCACTAACCTGAGTTGGATAGGATGGGCCTTTCTCCCTAGCCCACTGCACTCTGAAGCTCAGTAACAAGGTCCAGGTGGTGACTGGGCTTTCAGTGTCACAGTGTGGAGATCCTGCCCCGAAGTGCCTCACACAGCCTTTGACAGCTGGCAAAAACAGGGGCAAGGATTTGCTGGTTGTGAAGATTGTAATTGGTTGCAATATTTCCTAAATATCTCTGAAAGAAATAAAAATATGAAAATTCTTTAAAAACGGAAAAGGCAGAGTTAACTGAAGGCACATAAAATCACAAAAATAATTAAAAGTATTGAATGAATGCAAAATAATTTAAAAATAAATAACTTGACTTCACTGATGCCTCCCAAATATTTCCCAAAGATCCCCAGGGGTGCAGCAAACTGACAGATTCAATCATCTTTGACACACTTAGTGATTAATCATATGGGGCCTTCCCTTTCCCCTCCCCCTCCCCCATCTATTTGTGCACACCCCGGTAGGGGGGTGATTACTAAAAATGTTAAGAGAAAACACCACTTACTTGGAGAAAGAAAAATCCACCTTGCAAGACTTTCCACTACAAGATGCTCAAACAGCAGATCCAATATTAATGTCCCCTTAAAGTAATAGAGGAGCCCTCTTTAACCCAGTTTATACCTACTTCTGCGGTTAAGGGTAATGGCAACTATAAAACATGTATGAGTGGTTAACAAAAAACATGCAAGTAACATTCATACTGCATTGTACACTGATCAATGGTATTATGCACGTCCTAGATATTCAAACAATATTACAAAGTAGGTATGGATAGGGAAAAGGATAGTCTGGAGATTGATGTCCTGAATTGCCAAAGGGCTAGGAAGGCCAATTTCAATGTCATAAGACAGGACCTGGCAAGCGAAAACTGGGAGCAGCTACTTGCAAGAATGTCTACACCCAACATGTGGGAATCATTCATGGCAATGTGTTCCCATAAGGAGGAAGGTATGGGCAGCAAGTCCAAGGAACCCTGGACGTCAAGGGATATCAAGGGTTGGATAAAGGGAAAAAAGGGAAAAACTTAAAACAGGGAAAGCCCTTCAGAAGTGTAGAAAGTATAGGGGATACTTGAAAAAAATAGGAGTTCAAGGAGGGGGAATGAAATATTACTGGTGGACAAGATTAAGGAAAATCCTGAAGCATCTTATACATAAGTACATTAAGAGAAAGAGGGTAAGCAGTGACAGAGAGGAGCTTATTAGGGGCCAATGAGGCAATCTGAGTGTGGATCCAGGGGACATGTCTGAGCTCTCAAATGAATACTTCTAATGAATATTAAGCAATGAACAGTACAGTGCAGGAACAGGCTATTTGATCATGATTTCTGTGCCAACCATGATACCAATGTAAACTAATCCCATCTGCCTGCATGTGGTCTATATCCCTCCAGTCCCTGCCTGATCATGTGCCTGTCTAAATTCCTCTTAAATGTTGCTATCGCATCAGCTTCCATCACCACCCTTGGCAGCATATTCCAGGCATCCACCACCCTCTGTGTAAAAAAACTTGCTTCATAAATCTCCCTTAAACTTTACCCCTCTCACCCTAAAACTATGCCGTCCGGTATTTGACCCGGGAAAAAGACTTTGGCAATCTACCCTATCCATGCCTCTCATAATTTTATATACTTTTATCAGGGTGCCCCTCCACCCCAGCCTCTGACACTCCAGAGAAAACAATCCAAGTTTGTCCAACCTCTCCTTATAGCTAATACTCTCTAATCCAGGCAACATTCTGGTCAACCTCATTTGCAACCTCTCCAAAGCCTCCACATCCTTCCTGTAATGAGGCAACCAGAACAGGATGCAATTCTCCAAATGTGGTCCAACCAAAGTTTTACACAGCTACAACATGACTTCTCGACTTTTAAGTTCAACACCCCAACCAATGAAGGAAATAATGTATCATATCTACTGTATTCACTAGGGAGAAAGGCATTTTAGTTGGAGAATTCAGGGAGGGGGCATGAAATTGTAGAAAATGTTATTATTAAAAAGAGGAGGTATTAAATGTCTTAAAGGGTCTGATAAGTTGTATCCCAGACTGCAATGGGAGGTAAGGGAGGAGATTGCTGAGGCCCTGACAGAGATTTTTAAGTCTTCACTTGCCAAGGTGAGCTACCGGTTGACTGGAGGACATCAGTGTGGTACTCTTATTCAAGAAAGGCAGCAGGGATAAGCCAGATAATTACAGGCCTGCGAGTCTAACATCGGTGGCAAGGAAGTTATTGGAAAATATTCTGAGGGACAGGATTAATCTATATTTGAAAAGGCAGGGATAAATAAAAGAACACCAGCAAGGCTTTGGTAGGGGGAGATCCTGCCTGACCAATTTGAACTCTTCAAAGTGGTAACAAAATGTGTTCATGAGGGCAGTGTGGTCGATGTCGGTGAATACAAATTCAGTAAAGCCTTTGACAAGCTCCCAAATGGGAGACTAGTCCAAAAAAATTGGAGTCCATGGGATCCAGTGCAAGTTGGCAAATTGGATCCAAAATTGGCTAGGCAACAGGAGACAGAGGGTAATGGCGGAAGGTGGTTTTTGTGAATGGAAGGCTGTGATCAGTGGTGTACCATAGGGGTCAGTGCTGGAACCCTTGCTGTTTGTTATATACATTCATGGATTGGATATGAATGCAGGATGTATGATTAGAAAGTTTGCAGATGACATGAAGGTCAGTGTTGACAGTGGGGTAGATAGTTGTAACCTACAGGGTAGTGTTGCTCAGTAAGATGGCGGAGCAATGGGAAATGGAATTCAATTCCAATAAGCGTGAGGTAATGCACCTTGGAAGGACTAATAAGGGTCAGATACCATAACATAATGAATGGTAGGACCTTATGAAGTATTGAGGAACAGAGGGACCTTGGTGTACATGTGCAAGGATTCCTGAACATTGCAGCACAGGTTGATAAGGCAGTGAACAAGGCATATGGAAACTTGCCTTCATTAGCCAGGGGAGAGAATATAAGAGCAGGGAGGTTACAATACAAACTGGGGAGGGTTTAAACTAATCTGGCAGGGGGATGGAAACCAGGATGTTAGGATACAGGATGTTAGGATAGAGGAAGAGGTATATACGAACAAGTCCAAGATAATGTGCAGTGATGGTAAGAAGGACAGGCAGGTGAAAAGTCAGGATAATTTGCTGAACAATAGAAGTACAACAAAATCGGTAGCAGATACTGGCCTAAATGTACTATATTTAAATGCACGTAGCATTAGGAATAAAGTGGATGACCTAGTGGCACAGCTACAGATTAATAAATATGACATTGTGGCAATCACTGAGTCGTGGCTTCATGACGGATGTGATTGGGAACTGAATGTCCAGGGGTACACAGTGTATAGGAAGGATAGACGGGTAGGCAGAGGGGGTGGTCTGGCCCTGGTGGTAGTAATGATGTAAAATCAATAGAAAGGAAGGACATTGGGTCTGAAGAAGTGGACTCCTTATGGGTGGAGCTAAGAACTAGCAAGGGTAAAAGGACAATAATAGCAGTTATATATAGGCCCCCTAATAGCAGTCAGGATGTGGACCATAAGTTAGAGTTAGAAATAGAAAAAGTGTGTCAGAGAGATAATGTTAAGATAATTATGGGGGATTTTAACATGAAGGTGGATTGGGAAAGCCAGAATGGCAGTGGATCTCAGGTGAGCGAGTTTGTGGAATGTCTACGGGACGGCTTTTTGGAGCAACTTGTTGATGAGCCCACCAGGGGATCGGCTGTTTTGGATTGGGTGCTGTGTAGCGAACCAGAGGTGATTAGAGAACTAAAGGTAAAGGAACCATTAGGAACTAGTGATCACAATATGATTGAGTTCAGTTTCAAATTTGAAAAGGAGAAGCTGATGGCAGGTGTATCGATATTTCAGTGGAACAAGGGAAATTACAATGGCATGAGAGAGGAACTGGCCCAAATTGATTGGAAAAGTAAGCTAGCTGGACGGACGGCGGAGCAGAAGTGGATAGAATTTCTACAAGAAATAAGGAAAATGCGGAATAGATATATTCCAAGAAAAAAGAAGGTTTTGAATGGAAAAAAGGCACAAATGTGGATAACGAGAGAGGTTAAGGCCAAAATAAGAGCAAAAGGGAGGCCATACAAGGAAGCAAAAATTAGTGGGAAAACAGAAGACTAGGAAACTTTTAAAAACCTGCAGAAAGAAACTAAGAAGGTCATTAGGAAAGAAAAGATGAATTATGAAAGGAAGTTGGCACATAACATTCAAAAGGATACTGAGTTTTTTTTAAATATATGAAGAGTAAAAGAGGGACATGGGTTGATATAGGACCAATTGATAACGGTGCGGGAGAGATTATAATGGATGATAAAGAGATGGCAGAGGAACTAAATGAGTATTTTGCATCTGTCTTCACTGTGGAGGACATCAGCAATATACCGGATAGTCAGGTGTCTCAAGGGATGGAATAGAGTTCAGTTAAGATTACTAGAGAGAAGGTGCTAGGGAAGCTAAATGGACTAAAGACAGATAAGTCTCCCAGACCAGATGAGGTGCATCCCTGGGTTCTGAAGGAGGTGGCTTTAGAGATTGCAGAGGCATTGGTGATAATTTTCCAGGAATCAATAGACTCCGGCATGGTTCTGGAGGACTGGAGGGTCACAGATATAGTTTCGCTGTATAAGAAAGGTGGGAGGCAGCATAAAGGATATTACAGACCTATTAGTCTGACTTCGGTGGTGGGAAAGATATTGGAATTGATCCTCAAGGATGAGGTTATGGAATACCTAGAGGTGCAAGGCAAGATAGGTCCAAGCCAGCATGGTTTCGTGAAGGGAAACTCCTGCCTGACCAACCTATTGGAGTTTTTTGAGGAAAACTCAGAACATCAAAAGGTAGGGTCGATAAGGGAGAGGCTGTGGATATTGTGTATTTAGACTTTCAAAAGTCCTTCGACAAGGTGCCACACAAGAGGCTGATTAATAAGATGAGAGTTCATGGAATTACAGGTAGGATAGTAGAATGGGTGGAGTATTGGCTGGTTGGCAGAAATCAAAGGGTGGGAATAAAAGGATCCTGTTCTGGTTGGCTACCGGTTACTTGTGGTGTTCCGCAGGGGTCGGTGTTGGGGCCACTTCTTTTTACTTTGTACATTAATGATTTGGATGATGGAGTAAATGGATTTGTGGCTAATTTTGCAGATGACACCAAGATAGGTGGAGGAGTAGGGAGTATTGAAGAAACAGGAAGGTTGCAGAGAGACTTAGATAGTTTAGGAGAATGGGCAAAGAAATGGCAGATGAGATTCAATGTTGAGAAATGTGCCGTTGTACACTTTGGAGAAAGAAATAAACAGGCAGATTATTTTCTAGAAGGGGAGAAAATTCAAAGTACAGAAGTACAAAGGGACTTGGGGGTACTCGTGCAGGATACCCTAAAGGTTAACCACCAGGTCGGATCGGCAGTGAAGAAAATGGATGCTATGTTGGCATTCATTTTGAGAGGTATAGTGTATAAAAGCAGGGAAGTGTTGATGAGGCTCTATGGGGCACTGGTGAGGCCTCATTTGGAATACTGTGTGCAGTTTTGGGCCCCATATCTTAGGAAGGATGTACTGATGTTGGAGAGGGTTCAGAGGAGATTTACAAGGATGATTCCCGGAATGAAAGGGCTTACTTATGATGAGCGTTTGTCAGCTCTTGGACTGTACTCACTGGAGAACAGAAGAGTGACAGGGGACCTCATAGAAACATTTAGAATGTTGAAAGGACTGGACAGAGTAGATGTGGCTAAGCTGTTTTCCTTGGTGGGGGAATCCAGGACCGGGGGAACAATCTTAGAATTAGAGGGTACCGGTTTAAAACAGAGATGAGGAGAAATTTCTTTAGCCAGAGGGTAGTGAAATTATGGAATTCTTTGCCACGTACAGCTGTGGAGGCCTGATCATTGGAGGCATTTAAGGGGGAGATAAATAGATATCTAATTAGTCAAGGTATCAAGGGATATGGGGATAAGGCCGGAAATTGGGGCTAGATAGGAACAGTATTAGTTTAGCTCATGGAGTAGACTCGATGGGCCCAATGGCCTACTTCTGATCCTTTGCCTTGTGATCTTGTGATCTTGTGAAATTTATAAAATTTAGATAGGTACTTGATAGTCAACATGAACATGGTGGGCTGTATTAATTTATGATTCTTGAACTCTGGGAGCACATGAAAACATTATGCTTTGCATTAGCATTTCTTGGCCATTATATTCTGATATATTGCTTTTTAGGGCCTGAAAGTTCTCTGTGAATAATTCTGCCTCAGTATGCTGTTAAAAATTAACTTAAATCTCATGCAACAGAACGTAAATTTTTCATGATACCTTATGGTGAGAATAAGTTGTAAATACCTGATTTCTCATCAATTCACTGATCTCAGAAGATCACAGTGGAAAAGATGGCAAAAAAACACAACCTAGAGGGGAACATGATGTAACATATATGTTACATGTAATATCAGTCCTTGGACAATAATTGTTCCTTTAATCATGTCCCTCAGTTGTTTCATGTGACTACTTCCAATGTTTGGGGACAGGAAGTTCCAGAAGGAAGCTAGTTGAAAAGAAACAAACTTCAATTAGGACGTTTAGCTCTGTGAGTTGTTTTATGAATAAAGTACTTCAGTTGATAGCTTAAACTACTGGCTGTTTCTAGAACTTCAGAGTGAATAAGGATACTGAAAACAGGAATCACTGGCAGATACTCATAGATTTTAACATTCAGCTGCAAACTTTAGTAGCTGCTGTCAAATTCAAATGCTGTGCTCCCCCATCATTACAGTCGCAGAATCTGAGCTTTGTCTGTGAGAAGCTTTCGAAAGCCCTGATCAGTGCATTAATAGCAGCACAGAAATCATCTTCTATGGACAGAGTCTGAGCACCAAATTAGTTTCTGTAGGATCATCTGTAGCACAGATGATCCAAACACTATTCCCTTCCTACAGCCTAATTTGTATTTTCCAGACCCTTTGGAATGACTTCAATAATGGGTTTATCGCATCAGGCAGAAAGTTTCATGGTGTGCTTCACCAAAATCGAAAGTCAAACTTGCTCTGAGGAATTGAAATTTAGAATGTTTTGCTTGGATGACGCAGGGCATGTAGAACATGTAGTGCTGACTTGATATTCACAGTTGGTTTCTGTCTGGTCTGATAGCAAACAGATTTTCAGCAAACCGCAATGAGGTATTCTAACTTTTTTGAAGCAGGGTTTGGAATGATCTCTGAATAATTGATAAAGCATAACACAATGTACAATTAACCTCACTTGCTTTTAACTCCCTCAGTTCAGTTGGGGTGTCTGTTATTTACTATGGGGAACCAGGATTTGCAGTTACAAAACAATTCTACATTCCCTCTTCTAACTGTATCTCCAACAGCAATTAATGATATTTAGCCCTTTAATTTTCTTATTCTTAATAACAAATAGCCCAATGTTAAGTGTCCTCTGAGTTCATCAACACATCGCCCATTTCTGTCCCTTTACTCCATCCCTCCATTTGGTCATTGCCTACTTTGAATTTATTTTGCATTCCGCATGATGCATTTTTGCATTCTTGATGTTCTGTATTGCACTGGCTCTTGCACTCTCTTTGTCCTTCATAAACAAAGAAGTGCTCTTTGCTTTCAGCCAATAGCTAATCTCCACTTTGATTCCTGCTTCAACTATATGAATAATCTAATTGCTGCTAAAAACTGAAATAAGTCAATCATGGCCTTACAAGACTGGCATCACTCACAAAATTAAGTACACTAGCTGACAACATTTCCAATAAGCAACACTGCGTCAATAAAAGAAAACAGGGATGGAATTGACTCCACAAACTTCATAGCACAAACGTTATATAAAAACAACACACAAAATGCTGTAGGCACTCAACGGGTCAGGCAGCATTTATGGAGGGAAATGGTCAGTCGACATATTGGGTCGAGACCCTTCATCAGGACTAGAAAGAAAGGGGGAGATGGCCGATATAAAAAGGTGGAGCGAGGGGGTGGATCAAGAGCTGGGAGGTGATAGGTGGATCCAGGAGAGAGGGAAAAGATAGGCAGGTGGGGGAGGAGGGAGAGTAGGAATGATGTGAGAAGCTGGGAGGTGATAGGTGGAAGTGACAAAGGGCTGAAGAAGATGGAATCTGATAGGAGGGGACAGAGGACCATGGAATAAAGGGAAGGAGGCGAGGAGGCGAACTGGAGGGAGGAATGTGTGGGCGATGGGCAGATTGAGAGGACAGGAGAGGGGAGAAAGAAGGGGTGATGGGACCAGTGGATTAAAGGAAAACAAAGGGGAGGAGGAAGAGAGGGGGGTGGTTACTGAAAGTTAGACAAATCAATGTTCATGCCATCAGACTGCTAAGGCGGAATATGAGGAATATGTGTATAAAAGCAAAGCTGTTTGTTATGGCACTCTCATCTGAATCCCTGAATTACAGCAATCAATCTGAAGTATTCAAATTTCAACCACATCTCTCAATGAAATTCCTCCCTTTTGTCCCATTGCCAAGTAGCAAGCCCTCTAACCACAGTTACATACCATCAGCTCCCATATAAAATTCAGGTCACTCACTTTTTATAAGTGCCACTACAGAGAAACCATCCCTTCATTTAATGTTTCAAATCTTCACATTATTTGTCTAGTGACAATCATAGCAATAACCAAAGAAATGTGCTTCCCTCAGCAAAATCTGGAATTTATTTCTGGTATATGGCAGCACTGAGACAGGGTATAATTTCCACAACTTTTTGTGTGTGGAAGGAAGAAACGTTAAACAAAAGGTGACATTGCAGATCAACACTGACCATTAAATGTGCGTGTGTTCCTTATCTATGTCTGTGAGTAAGTTATACAATTTAATCAATTTGTTAATGTTCAAGTTACTAATAGATCTAGCATCCATTAGAACTCTAAGTCTATCTACTGTCACCCACATCCAGGCCCTTTACTCTCATCTCAGAGACAGAGAAGGAGCTGAGTGAGTTAGATTAAAACTGGGTGCTTATTTGCCTTCAGTTAGTGAAAGACACCAAACTCAGACAAGGTAGGTGATATTATGTCTATTTATAAGCAATCTTGGTTAATAATGACTGAAAGCCATTGCTTCATGGGATTTATTTGTGGAGCTTGCACGGACTATAATGATCAGCAAGGAGAATCTACACATGCCTATGTCACACTACATGTAGATCAGGCCAGCATGGGGTATTTGGACCCCTAAAGGACTCTGTCTGGAGTAAGCTGGCTTGTGGGGTCAATTCTGCACTAAAAATCTTTCAGACTATGATGCATAAAATGCTCCAAGACCCTCACCACTGACTGGCTAGCAGTTAAGGGTGGTAGAGGAAGGGTTGAAGAGGCAACACCACTATGTTTCAAGCATACAGTGCTGTAAATGTGCAAGCTGAAGAAGTGTACCTTGGTCAAAAGGTGGATAAATGTGGGTTAAAACCAGCGGAGGAAAAACTGCCAGCAGAATGCTGCACTGATATGCTCATTTGTTGCCATTTCTTACCACCACCCTGATCTCTCTACACAAGCTATTTATGCAAGGATAAATCTTGGAACCAGGTTGAAGAATAATGGAGACCATACAAGTGGTGAGAGCTCCACGAAAGCAGTGAATCTTTCCTTATCTATTATGACATCAAGAGGGTGTTCATGCTCTTGTGTGATATCGCCAACTGTGGAGTTGGCATAGTGATTAAGGGTGCCTCATGTAGCGTTCAGGGCATGTTGCCAGGAACAAGCATGGTATCAGAGCTAAAAATGGTTGTACCTGCGTGTTCAGACTCCAGGGCCACTCTGTGGAGTAATTTAAGTGGAGTATTAGTGTAATGGTCAAGCTGCAAATTGCCCTTCATATATGCCTCGTGCACTCTCATCTCCACTTAAAGAAATGTCCAGAATTAGAATATTGTTGGAGACAGACCACAAAATGCTACTGTACAGAGGGATCTGGATGTCCGTGGACATAGAACATAGAAAGTTAACATGCAGGTACAGCAAGTAATTATGAATGCATTCATAATTACCTGCTGTACCTGCATGTTAACTTTCTATTGGCTTTTTGGCAAAGGAGGTTAAGTATAAAAGTAAGGAACTCTGCCCAATTGTTACAGGGTCCTGGTGAAACACATCTGGGAAAACATCAACAGGTTTGGGCTCCATATTTAAGGAGGGATATAATTGCATTGGTGCCAGTTCAAAGAAGGTTCACCTCGTTGATTCCTGGGTTAAAGGAATTACTTAATGTGAAAAGTTTTGATTGTGATCATATTCATTGCAGTTCAGAACAATGAGAGGATCTTATGAAATATATAAGATTTTCGGGGGGCTTGACAGGGTGGATGTGGAGAGGATGTTGAACAAGGGGGTAGACTTTCAGAGTAAGAATCATCCACTTCAGATGGAGATGACAAGGAATTTCTTTGCTGAAATGGTTGTGAACCTTTGGCATCCTCTACCCCAAGGTCTGTGGAAGCTGAAACATTAAAGGCTGAAATAACCAAGCACTGGGAATTTCAGGAATGTGAGTGTAATTGAGGACAGGCAGGGAAGTACGGCTGAGACAAGAATCAGGGCTCATTGAATGGCAGAGCAGCAGAAAGGGACCACATGACTGACTCCTGCTCCTGTTGTTCTCATGAAAAGTTGTGTTGCAATTAAATCTGTAACCAGACGGAATATGTTATCATCAGACTGCATATACTTTAAGTATATATGCTCAGGTATTGCACTATACTGGTGCTTTCTTTATTTTAAGGGGAAATTGCATGACATGCTAGATTGTGACACTAATGGTAAAGTTACAGGGCACCTCTAGGTGGGTTTGTTACTATGATAAGGACTATGACAGATGTTTAATTATTGCAACATTGTTGTTCTTGGTGGACAGTTTCTGTTTAGATCCAACCAATCACAGAAAATTGATGATTCCCCTGTCCTGTGTAACAGCCCTGCAAACACTTGAGCACTTCATGGTATGTTATTCAAAGAGGCTACATTTGTGGCATTGGTGTTTTGCAGATAGAATGTATTAACTTGACACTATGAGTGACTAGACTTGACAACACGATGATCCTATCGACTGGACAGCACTACAACAGTTGAGAAAGCTGTGTACTATTTTGCATTTTTATATACTGTATATAATCATGTTTACTCTGAGCTTCTTGTCTGAGTGACCACCACAAAACCCCAGAGAAAGAGAGATGGAAATCACTATGAGCAGTACAAGTGGATGAAACAATACTGCAGGTAACAGATGCTACTTGCCACCCAGTCTCATGCTGGGCATCCTTGTTAATCCCAAAGGGAAACTTTAAACTGATTACATTAATTGCACCATATTTCTGTGGGGCACATTTTCATGCTGGGAGTTTCAATTCAAAGCTTCAACACAGAAACATAAATTATACCTCCAACCCCCATCAGGAAGGTCTTAGGTCCCTCCGCTTCCTTTTGGAAGAAAGTCTCAACCAGTTCCCTTCCACTGACACTCATTCAGCTTGCCAAACTTGTTCCTACCCTCAATGACTTCTCTTTCGATTCCTCCTATATCCTGCAAATCAAAGGTGTAGCCATGGACACTCGCATGGGCCCCAGCTACATCTGTCCTCCCACTGGCTATGTGGAACAATCTTTGTTCCAAACCTACTCTGGTACCCCTCCACAACTCTTTCTCTGCTACATCAACAACTGCATTGGTGCTGCCTCCTGTATACAAGTGAAATTCATCAACTTTATCACCTTTGCTACCAACTTCCACCCTGGCCTCAAATTCACTTGGACCATATCTAACACTTCTCTCCCTTTTCTGGATCTCTCGGGAAACAACCAAATTCACCAATATTTACTATAAACCAACTAGCTCCCACAGCTATCTCGGCTGCACCTCTTCCCACCCTGCCTCCTGCAAGGACGCCATCCCATTTTCTCTGTTTCTCCATCACTGCCACATTTGTTATCAAAATGAGGCTTTCCATTCCAAGGCTTCTGAAACGTCCTCCTTTTTCAGGAAACATGGCTACCCCTCTACCATAGTTGATGGTGCCCTTGCTTGTATTTCCTCCATTTTCCAGACATCTGCTCTCAACCCACCTTCCTCCGCAGACAGAACAGAGGTAGAGTTCCCTGGGCCCTCACCTTTCATCCTACCAGCCTCCATATTCCAGCATATCATCATTTGCCATTTCCACCAGCTGATTCCACTGCCAGTCACATATACCCCTCCTCCCCCCTTCTGCTTTCTGCAAGGACCACTCTCTCTGTGACTCCTGATCCACTCCTCCGTCCCCACCTACACCTTACAAATCCCCCTGCAACTGTAGGAGGTACAACACTTGTCCCTACACTCCTCCCTCACCACCATCCAAGGACTAAACAGCCCTTCCAGGTGAGGCAGAGATTCACATGCACCTCCTCCGCCCTTGTCTATCGCATTCAGTGCCTTCCACGTGGCCTCCTCTACATCGGCGAGACCAAACGTGGACCCAGGTCACTATCTTGTGGAGCACCTGTGTTCTGCCCACAACATCCATCTTGAGCTTCTGGTTGCATGTCATTTAAAGTCCCCTCCCCATTCCCACACTCACCTATCTGTCCTCGGCCTCCTGCATTGCCACAGTAAGGCCAAGTGCACACTAGATGAACAACTCCTCATATTCCGCTTGGGTGGCCAACAACCCAATGGCATGAATATTGAATTTTCCAGTTTCAGGTTACTCACACCCCTGGTATTCCTTTCCCGCTCCTACTGATTTCCTCTTTTCTCCTTTTTGAGTTTTCTCTTCCTTTGTTCACCTGTTCCATCCCCCTCTCCACAACATTCATCACCCTCCTCTGTCTGGTTCAATCTGCTCATCACCCATGCACCTATCCACCTGGGTTTCTTCTCCCTTGACCTTCTCTTCTTATCCCCCTGTCCCTCATCCTGTCTCAACAGCCGCCCCCCCCCTCCTGTCCCTCCACCATCTGGCTCCATCTGCCCATCATCCCCCTCCTCACCTGGTTCCACCTATTACCTACCAGCCCTGTCTCACCCCTCCCTCTCAACTCTTCATACTGGCTGTCTTTCCTTTGCATTCTCAGTCCTGATGCAGTGTCCCAGCCTGAAGCATTGGCCATCCCTCTGCTGCCTCCATGGATACTGCTTGACCTGCTGAGTTCCTCCAGAAGTTTGTTTTATTGCTGCAGGTTCCAGCATCTGCAGTCTCTTGTGTTGCCAGAAATTACCTCAAGGCTTCAGTTGTAGGTTCGAGAGAAAATACCTCAGCCTAGCATATTTGGATCTTTTAAAATGCTGTGCTATCTACCAATTTAGTTGCATTTGCAAAAACATTACTGAATAAGTGGTGGTGATGTCCAGTGAGTGCTGAGGAAATGAAACTGAAGAAAGTGAAACCAAAGATGCGGTATAATTTAAAGTATCCACTGAATCAACAGAACTTCAGTGAGTTAAAGTAAATATTTAAGCTCTTGGTGACGTTTGCAGATATAATTTACTAGGTGTGGCTCTATTTAAGGAATTGCTTTCAATATTGAGTAATTTGTACGATCAAACACAACTGGCGTTAGGACACAGAAGAGTACCATTGGCTTGCTATATATTCTGTGCTTCCGTTTACGTTAGCATCTCAAGAAGAGGCTGGTGAAAGTAAGATGTATTTTTAATCAATTATTCATTTTTACTTAGAATCTTGTTAGGGGAATAATGAAAGGGATTGGGACCTGCCGGTTTTGTTATCCATTCAGACACTGCATGGGAAATTCAGCTCAAGTATCTGAGTAGGTTTGCAGAGACGAAGAGGAGGGAAGCATTGTAAGGGCAGTGTTATATAAAGATGAGAGTACATCATTATGATTAAATTAATTGAAATATAAAGATACATCAAGTACTTCGTTATTTGAAAATGCTTGTGTTAAGGAGCTACGCTAGACGTACATAACTTTTCTTTAAGGGTTATCTGGTGTGCTCAGCATTAATTGTGGCTGGGTACACCATTAAAAGCTCAGAGAGGTCCTATTACAATAAATGTAAAATTTACAGTGGCATTTAAAAGCTGGACTAGTCTGTGAATAGGTTAACTGATTCATATCCTTCACTGGGCTGGAGAAATCTGCAAACAAAGCAGCCTGTGGACTTTGTATCACTGGCAACATCTTCGGAATTTCATTTTTCCATATGTGGAAATCCTGAAGCTGCTGCCTGTTTCACAAAGTAATAATAATGAATGTTGAAAGTTTTCCCATCAATACCACTGCAAAATGTGGACTACTGGGTGAGCGACTCCCCTCAAATACTTGTAAATTCTGGAATCGAGGTCAGGACAGAATGGTAGACTGGTGTGGAAGTACGCTGCCGTACCAATAAAACCTTCAGCTAATAAGGAGCGAATATTGCGGACAGCTGGAGAAATAGATCAGCATTGGATCTACTGGAGATGAAGTGAATTTGTTTCGACGTAGTCCATTGGAAAAAATGTACAAGTGGGCAGTGTGATTAAAAACGAATCTCATTAAAATAAAATTAGGTTCGGGTGCCATTTTAGGAAACGGAGATGAGAAACAATCTCAGCAATTTAATGACCTGGCTATTTTATCATGTTGAGTCAAGGTGATATAGAAGATGTCTCAGCATCAGGGGAGGCACAGATGCAGCATTAAATTCAAATATCCAGTTTCCTTTCTGGGTTACACCATTCTCGCGTTAATTTCATCAAAGTGGCATCCTGCCTTGTCATTTAAAATGTGTATAATATCTGAAAGGATACATTTGCTGGTAGATGTAGAATAAACTTAATGCATTTAAGTCGACTAAACAGTCTGCAGAAAATTCAGTCTTGTCCATTGCAATCTGTTTTAATAACCACAGTCCTAATTGCTGATAATCAAACACACCAACACTGAAATTAAACCTTTTCCGCTTTGAGTCAAAATCCTTTTTAACAGAGGCTCTTAAAATAAATAATTTTAATTTACTTTTTTTTTCAAGTTTTCTTATTTTTTTCTGCCCCTCAACCTAATTTTTATCTCCCTCCTTTTGATCCTGATTTAAAATTTACCCAAACTAAATTACACCCCTTTCTCAGTCTCAGGGGAAGGCGGTGGGGGAAGAGAGGTGGGAGATGAAAGAAAGAGATGCAAGTTAGTCCCTCATCTGAAATGGTAACTATTTCTCCTTCCACAGATGGTGCCTGCCCTGCTGAGTTTTTTTCAGCATTTTCTGTTTTTACTGATCATTTGCAGAATATTTTGATATTTCCTATTTTTCTGGATGACGAGAACATACCCTTCTCATTCCTAGTGCCAACTGGACAATATTCTATCCCCACCCACCCTGTTCACCTAGCACTCCTTTGCATTTTATTACAATGCACTTTATTTTCCTATGTTACAATGAAAATGCACACATTAAAATGTGCATTTGCATGTTGCAAATAGAATGTATAATTTTAATATTTAATCAAAGAATGGTAGGTTTAGGGTCCTGAGGTCATGACTGGGAGGTGTTAGCCATGTCTGAGATAGAAGATTACAGATTCATGTCCCACTCGAGCTCTTAATCCAGTCCAAGAACCCAGTACGGTACTGGTGATTCACTGCTGGGCATGCCTTTTTTCAAATTTGAAATTAAACCAAGGTTTGCCCAGCTACACAAATTATCCCATTGCTTTGTATCAAAGAATACCATTGCAGGAAGTGGGTCTCAGTGAACATAAACACTCCTTATCCAATTTAATTTATGCTTGTGACTACGTTGTTTGTGGAAGGGCACATATTATTGTTTCATTACATTACAAAGTGACAACACCTTATTGTACCTTATTCAGTGTAGAACATGTCTGTAAATACAACTTCAAAGCAAAATGTTTTTTTAAAACAGGTTATTTTTCTGTTTACAGAATGGGAATTCTGACAGTGGCTCTGATTGGGGCTGGAGCCGGTGAGTGAAATCACTGAGGAAACACTGTGGGAGTGGTCACCGTTGGCCTTTACATTGGGTTGGATCAGGTGACTCGCATAGAGCAGTGACAGCCTCAACCTATGTCAGCAGATGTCCTCTTCTTCCACCGATCCAGGATCCAACAAGAATTTTTGGGACATCTGGATCACTGAGTGACAAGAGGCTGCTGGCTGAGTGAGACCCCAGGAAGGAACACGTTCTCGGGCTCAATTGGGGACTGTGGATGGGACAGAGAATGAGGAGGATAGGACAGCACCAGGAGGTGGAGTTGGGCAATAATGGGGCTTGTGTATGAGGAGCAGCATGTTGGGGGGAGTGATGTTGGTCACCATAAACACCTGTGGAAGAGATACCACAGTTCAACCCAGCCAGGGTTTAGTAGCCTGCATGAAAACCCTCTTTAAAAAAAATCAGCATAAATTATGTTATTATAGCTAAATGTGTGCATGGATAAATCCTATTTGAATGCAAGCTTCTATTTATATTAATTTATTTAAATGATGTAAAATGCCAAGGTTAAACATTTCTGAATTGTTATTTGATCCTTATAAACAAAGAGATAAGGCCACAAAAGGAAATTTCACTAAAAATTCACTGTGATAGCATTCTATTGTGTGTTAAAATTCTTTGAGAGAATTGATTGTACCCGAAAACTCTCTTGCTGCCCTTGGACATGTTCATCTCTAAATGACCCTAGGTTGGTGGGGAAGGTGAGAAAAACTGATTTTCAGGTACATATCAGTTACTTGAACATATATTCGAAACAGAACATCATCCATTTCTATTGGTTGAGGTAATATTTCCTGTATAATAACCCCCCACGCTATATCTGTCCATTATACCTTGACTGAGATTCTGTAATATTCATATTGTAGATCATCTCAGCACAATTACATTTGTTGCATGCCCTAAATTGTTGATTATTTCCAAAGCTTGCCCCGCAGGATTCCTCTTCTAAGTAGATAGCCAAGCAACTTAATAAGGACTATTATATAGTCAAGTACCGTAAGTATTCAAAATGGTTTACAATAGTAGGTTAATAGTTTGGACAGCACAGTGGTGCAATGACTAGAGCTGGTGCCTCACAGCTGCAGCGACTCAGGGTTCAGTCTTGACCTGTCTGTGTGGAGTTTGCACATTCCCCCTTTGAATGCATGCATTTTCTCTAGGTGTTACTTCCAACATTACCAAAGACATGCAGGTTGGTGGATTAATTGGCCACTGTAAATTGCCCCTAGTGTGTCGGTGAGTGGTAGAAACTGGGGGAAGTAGATGGTTATGTGGGGAGAATAAATGGGATTAGTGTTAAGTGGGTGCCTGATGGTCAGCGTGAACTTAGTGGCCAACGAGTCAGAGTACAAATCTATGACCCTAATTTGATTTTTTTTCCGACTGATGTTCAGAGGGATGTGTCCATTTCCCCTCAGTATCTCCACACTGCACAGTATCTCACTACTTTCTTGATCATGTCTCATTGGAGGCAGTGCTGAGTCCAGGGAGGAAGTCCTTAGATAGTAAGCTGAGGACTGGATGCACTTTGTATTGGCCCCTCAGCTCTATGCCAGCCACAAATGGTGCATCTAACAGCCCATTCACTTGGGACCCAGGTGGCCACAAAACTTAGTGTGGCTGTGCGCCTCCCATAATATCCAAGTGAATGGTGGAGTGCTATCTGGCCCATTGTTAAATTGCCTGACCGTACCTTTCATAGAAACAATGTCATATAAGTCCTTGTGTGTTCTTGGTCAGCATTAAACTCCTGTTCTAATGTCCTCTGTTCAAATGGAGATGTTTCTTCTTTTAGCCTCTTCCATTGTTGCGGCCCCTGTGGTTTTGGGGGCAATGGGCTTCACATCGGCTGGAATAGTAGCCGGTTCCATCGCTGCAAAAATGATGAGCGCAGCGGCTGTGGCCAATGGAGGAGGCGTTGCAGCTGGAAGCATGGTGGCTGTCCTTCAATCTGTTGGTAAGTTCGAGTGATAACAAATGAGCATTTCTCAGTCATTCTGATTTAAATCTGACACTTGGCCTCTACATTGGGTCAGATCAGGTGACTTGCATAGAGCAGTGACAGCTACACTGCACGTAGATCCTCTTATTCTTGTTGGAGCTTGAGAAGAGAGGCAGAGTCCTTCATGATTACTGAACCACTGCTGCTCCTTCACTGGTCACTGCCAGGGCTGCTTGGAGCTGAAGCTCCTCAACCAGGGTTGCTAGATGTCCTCTTCTTCCAGTGGTCCAGGATCCAGCAAGAATCTTTGGGGCATCTGGATCACTGAGTGACGTGGCCGCTGCCCAAGTCAGAGCCCAGGAAGGAGCAGGTTCTCAGGCTCAATTTAGGACTCCGGATAGAACAGCATGAGAGGATGGAATTAGGCACAATGGGGCTTGTGTATGAGTAGCAGCATGTTGGGGGAGTGATGTTGGTCACCATAAACTCTTGTGGAAGAGATACCACAACTCAACCCAGCCAGAGTTTAGTAGCCTGCATGGAAACCTTATATATCAGTTTTATTGTATGTTGTGCATGGATAATTTCTGACTTTTTTATATTAAATACATGATTGCATTGGAAATGTATCTCTTTTGCAACAAATATAATACTATATTTTAATATCAACAATGTGAAAATGAAATCTGGTTTGGCCTTTCTGTAAATCAAAATAAAGAAATTGGGATCACTTGCATACACGGGGGAGAGAATGATTTCTCTGAACAACTTGGGAGAGGGAGCTATCAGCTAAGACTGACAGGCAGTGAGGGCTATTATGCATGGCAGGGGAGGGAAAAGTCTGTGGCTGAGAGTGATGTGTTAGGGATGTCTCAGATTGAGTACAGGACATTCTGAAGGGAGAGGGAGAAGAGCCAAAGGTCATGGATCACATTGGTACTGACGACATCAGTTGAAAGAGGGGTGAGGTGCTGCAGAGTGAATTAAGGGAGTTAGGCAGAAGGTTAAAAAGCAGGACCTCTCAGGGTCTAATCTCAGAAACTGGCTGTGCCATGTGCAAGTGAGGGTAGAAATAGGAGGACAGGAAGAATGCATGGGTAAAGAGATGTGCAGGAGGATTGTTGACATCTTTTCTGGGGAAGCAGGAATCACAAGACAAGGGAGCAGAAGTAGGCCATTCAGCCTATCGAGTTTGCTCCAAAGAAAAGGGAAAAAAGAGAAAGGAATGAGAAATTTGGGGGGGGGGGGACAAAAAACACTATTCTAACCCCAATTTCCAGCCTTATCCCCATATCCCTTGATACCCGGACTATCTATCTATCTCTCTCTCTCTCTCTCTCTCTCTCTCTCTCTCTCTCTCTCTCTCCTCTCTTCTCTCTCTCTCCTCTCTCTCTCTCTCTCTCTCTCCTCCCTCCCTCCCTCCCTCCCTCTCCCTCCCTCTCTCTCTCTCTCTCTCTCTCTCTCTCTCTCTCTCTCTCCCTCTCTCTCTCTCTCTCTCTCTTCCTTAAACGCCTCCAATGATCTGGCTTCCACTGCTGTACGTAGCAAGGAATTCCACAAATTCACCACCCTCTGGCTAAAGAAATTTCTCCTCATCTGTTTTAAACCTGTACCCTCTAATTCTAAGATTGTGCCCTCTGGTCCTGGACTCACCCACCAAGGGAAACAGCTTGACCACATCTACTCTGTCCAGTCCTTCCAACATTTTAAATGTTTCTATGAGGTCCCCTCTCATTCTTCTGTACTCCAGTGAGTACAGTCCAACAGCCGACAAATGCTTATCATACGTAAGCCCTTTCATTCCTGGAATCATCCTCGTAACTCTCCTCTGAACCCTCTCCAACATCAGCACATCTTTCTTAAGATATGGGGCCCAAAACTGCACACAGTATTCCAAATGAGGCCTCACTAGTGCCCCGTAGAGCCTCATCATCACTTCCTTACTTTTATACACTATACCTCTCGAAATGAATGCCAACATAGCATTTGCTTTCTTTACCACCAATCCGACCTGGTGGTTAACCTTTAAGGTATCCTGCACGAGTACCCCCAAGTCCCTTTGTACTTCTGTACTTTGAATTTTCTCTCCTTCTAGATAATAATCTGCCCATTTATTTCTGTTTCCAAAGTGTACAACTGCACATTTCTCAACATTGAATCTCATCTGCCATTTCCTTGCCCATTCTCCTAAACTGTCTAGGTCTCTCTGCAACCTTCCTTTCTCCTCAATACTCTCTACTCCTCCACCTATCTTGGTGTCATCTGCAAACTTAGCCACAAAACCATTTACTCCATCATCCAAATCATTAACGTACAAGGTAAAAAGAAGTGGCTCCAACACCGATCCCTGTGGATAAAGAATGACAGATTGCACCTAAACTGGAGGGGAACAGATATCCTAGCAGGGAGATCTACTTGTGCTGCTTGGGAGGGTTTAAGCTAGTTTGGCAGGAGGATGGGAAGCACAGCGGCAGTGCAGCAGGTTGGTGGAGGTTGAAATGTAGGGGATAGATCAAACAAATCCTGTGGGCAGAACAGACAGAGACAAGTTAGTGATCATGGAAGAGCTGGTTGGCTCAACTGCACTTATGTTACTGCAAGGAACCTCACAGCTAAATCAGATGGGCTCAGAGCATGGATCAGCACTTGGAATTATGATGTTATTGCAATCATGGAAATGTGGTTTGAGGGAAGGGCAGGACTGGCAACTTAATGCTCTACGGTATAGAAATCTCAGACATGATAGAGGGGAACGCAAAAGAAGAGGGGGAGTCACACGACTGATCAGGGAGAAAATAATCGCGGTACTTGGAGAGGATATTTTGGAGGAATCGCCAATGAGGCCAAATAGGTAGAATATGGGATTAAGAGAAGAACAACCACTTTTTTTGTGGTTATACTATAGCAAAGGTCTTAGATGGGGCAGAATTTTTAATTGTGTCCAAGAAATATTTCTGAGACAATGGGTACAGAGTCCTACAAGGGACAGGGCAGATGGTGGAAGCGTCAGTGGGACACTTTGGGAACAGTGACTATAATTCTAAGTTTCAAGGTATTTATGGGAAGGGATAAGGTTGGTCCTCAGTTTGGGTATTGAATTGGGGGAAGAATGTTTTTCCCCATCTACACTAATCCTATCTGCCCACATCAGGTCCATATCCTTCTAGGCTTTGCCTATTTAAGCGCCTGTCTAAATGTCTCTTAAACGTACTGATTGTATCTGATTCCAACACCTCTTCTGGCAGCGAGTTCCAGATATCAACCACTCTCAAACTCTCCCTGCAAATCCCTTTTAAAACTCCATCTTAAACCTATGTCCTTTTTTTTTGATAGCCCTACCATGGGGAAAAGAATTGTCCAACAGGTTGTTTGTGTCATGAATTGTACCTGAGCAGCTCTGGAATAAGGTGCTGATTGTTAGTAATTTCAGTGTGTCTCAGATTGCTTACAGATTATGAATATTTGTTTTTTCTTCCCTTTCCCCTTTATAGGAGCTGCAGGACTGTCTGCTACTGCTAATGCAGCACTGGGCACTGTAGGTGGGGTGATTACTGCCGCCATAGTACGCTGAAGAAAAGAAGTGCCTTCAGAAAACTAAACAAAAATGACAATCCTTCCTAAAGTCAGAATAAGTGCTTAAAAATCTAATTGAAAATTAATAAAACATGCATTATTGGTCATTGGTTTATTATTGTCACATGTACCGAGATACAGTGGATAACCTTCCTTTAGGCTATGGTGGAAACCGGCAGGAAGCTGGAGCCGAGGTTAAGACCAGATCACTTATGATTTCACAGAATGATGATGCAGGTTCAGAGAACCATGCGGTCTATGCCTCCTCTCTTTTCTTGTACTTCTTGTAGTGCAGGAGGTTAGCCCCAGCAATAGGATATTTTCACTGCACTCTGTCACAATGAGTCCAGCTATGAAGCATTCAGTACTACTAACCTGGATTAATTATCTTGTGGTATTAGTTTAACTTACAGTTAACTTTTAGATATTATTGGCCATATCTCTTTGAACAACTGTAGAAACATGACAAAGCTTCTAATCTGTAATTTGTACACACAGCTAATTTGAAGGACTATTGCTTGAATTAAAGATTTGAGAATTATTCAGAGATTTGAAAATTATTCAGAGATATTTTTAAAAAGACATCTAATTCCCACCATCCATGATTGGATCCCAAATGCCAAGACTTTGGGAAGCCAAGAACAGATTAATCACACCTTGCCTTAAATATCCAGCCACTTACATTATACCTGAGTTAGCTTTTTCCAGTCACCATTGCTCTCCCAGCAGAATGTTAGTATACCTTTTGTTCCAAAAATATATTTTATTCATAAAATATCCAGTCATACAATTGGCACGTCATTATCATCATTCACTTTATCAAGCATAATGTGCCAAATCAGTAATCTTTCATCTTCAAATATTGTCAGTGAAACATTAGAGAGACTGTCACACAAGAGCCAACCTATCAGAATTTAGTGGAGGCAAGACTCTATACCTAATCATAACAAAGACCATTGCATCGCTTTACAGACCCTCTTGGAAAACACACTTGTCTACAAGAAGGTGGACGATCATCTCATCCACACCACAGCCACCTCAAGGGCAGTGTGCAGTGGGATTGAGACTCCAGCTGGGTATGAAGGATCTGATGGGGGGGAGGGGGACCTTCTCACCACCAGCTAATCAAGCTCTTTGTGCTTGTTTGTACGTTCTGGCTTTCTTGGTATTCTACCAAATAACTTTGACAGTCTCCTAAAAAACATATTTTTGACTTGTGTTTATCTGCAGAGACTTTCCTATGAGGGACAGGTGTGTGGCATAATCCAATTGAATGGATATTCTGGTGCAACACAGTCAGTGTTGTGACTGTGATCTGAGTCACCAGAGAGACACTGAAACTGGTGATATAAAAGCCTTTATTCATCATTACAAGCAGGCATTCTCCTGGAGACCCTCTTGCTAGAGTCTCCCAAGCTCATAGCACATCACATTTTTACACCCTTAAGATCAAAGGTAACAGCAGGTGAGTCAGTACAATTTCAATAGTTGCAATGACATCATTTACTTCAATATTTTGAGTCTGACAATGCTTCCATTGAGTTACATATCTACAATGGGAGACACCCCTGAATGTTCAAACACCTTTGCTGGGACAAACTAATTCACACAGATGGTCTAGAACTTCCGAGAAAAGAGAACCTAGACCTCCAAAATTAATGCAGGGAGGGCTGACTCTGAGTACACAAATATCCCAACTATTGATTGATCAAATATGCCTATCACCATGTCTGATGGAGACACAAGAAATTCTGCAGATGCTGGAATCTGGAGCAATACACAAAAAGTGCTGGAGGAACTCAGCAGGTCAAACAGCGTCTATGGAGGGAAATAAATAGTCGACGTTTCAGGCTGAGACCCTTCATCAGGACTGGAAAGGAAGAGGGCAGAAGCCAGAATAAGAAGGTGGGGGGAGGGGAAGGAGCACACACAGGCAGGTGATAGGTGAGTTCAGGTGATAGGCAAGTCAAGATGAGGGGGAAGGGGGAGAAAGTGGAGAAGATGTAATAAGCTGAGAGGTGATAGGTAGAAGAGGCAAAGGGCTGAAGAAGAAGGAATCCCATAGGAGAGGGCAGTGGACCGTGGAATAAAGGATGAAGGAGAGGAGGAGAGGAGATGGGCAGGTCATCAAGGCGGGGGAAGGGAGCCATGGGAATAAGGGAAGACAAAGGAGTGGGGAGGAAGGAAACGAAGGGGTGGAGTTACTGGAAGTTAGAGAGATCGATGTTGAGGCCATCGGGTTGGAGACTCCCAAGGCGGAACACGAGGTGTTGTTCCTCCAACCTGCATCTGGCCTCAATGTGGCAGTAGAGGAGGCCCTGGATAGACATGTCTGTATGGGAATGGGTTGTGGAATTGAAGTGGGTGGCCACCGGGAATGACAATATCAGTCTGGTCTGCAAGCTTCCTTGTACTCAGTCACAATGGTGCAAAATAACTTAGCCATAGTTGCCCGGTTTGATGGAGGTCAATTAACATAACCCCATTGCCTTAGGTTTGGCTGATGCAGACCTAAACGTCTCAAGGTCACTTCACTTCGCAAACCACCAACCCCCTGCTGTGGGCCAGCAGCCTGTGCTCTGTAGACAGTACTGTTTGTTTACAAAGCTGTCCTTTTAACTTCAAACTCATTGCTGCTTGCAATTTACATTAAGAACTGAAGACTGGTTCTTGTTTGAATTAATATCTGCTGTATTCACATAATTCCTGAATCCCTAACAGTCAACATCAGGATCACTTTTACAAATATAAGATAATTTTTTTTCCAAAATATACTTTACTCATAATACATAAATACAATCAGGCCATGAGTTTATGTTCATTGTATCAATAATACTGTAGCGGTTGCTACCGCAAAATAAAACAAGACGCTAGTCGGAGGATTGTCGAACAGAAGTAGTTTATTTTCCCGCCTTGCGCGGGACCTTTAAGGGAGACTGTTCCCGCCCAAAACAACCGGCAATGACGTAAGTCCTACGTCATCAAGACTTTCCCGCGCGCGGGTTCTCCCCGTCGCTCGGAAAGACGAGGCCCGCCACCATCTTGGGCCTCGTCGCTCCGATGCCGCACGACCCGACTGCCGAGCCGGTTCGCCTGACTAAACAGTGAGTCGCCACAATACAAAACATTCTCTCACATTGCATCAGCGCCTGAGGTTTTACTTGCCCCTGGTGTTGCAAAGGATGGGCCTGGGCCAGCTGCTGTACAATGTTTCTTATCACACTACCTGCCCTCCTTAAACAATGCATCAGTGAAGCGATTGAGAGACTGTTACACATGATCCAGCCCCTCAGCGTCCAGTGGCAGCAGAACCCAAGACGGTGGTCCTTCCCCACAGGCCTTTGTGGTAGCTGCACCAAGCCACAGTGTGTCCCTTAGCTCACACTCCTGCACCTTGCAATGGGCTGGTCGTCAGCATTCGCTTACGTACATCTCCTTCCACTAGACAAGCAACAAGCTTTGGGGAGACCAAAATCCCTCTTTCAGCTATTTGATGGTCTTGCAGCAGCAATCAATGTTTGTCACAGTCCCTGGGAGCAGCCAGTGCCGTACAGTCATGTACGGCACAGCTGCTCGGAATAAACCCCATTATAAAGACCATGACATCTCTTTCCAGACCTTCTTGGCAAACAGTCCACAGCTGTCTCATCTGCACCACAGCCACATCCAAGGCGGAACAGGATACTTTTGTGTCATCGACAGCGACCCAGACGAGAAGGTGAGCGGTTTCGGTCAGTCCCCTTCTCCCTGCAACTACACGCTTCCTCCCTCATTCCAGTCCTCTCCCTCCACCCCCTGTCCCCAGTTCACCCACCCTCTTGCCTCCTTCCCCACCTCCCCATTCGGGAACCACAGGCACTCTTGGACTGTGCTGTGCCAACGGTAGGCTGTGAAGGGGGCGCGGGGAAATGACTTGAAAGGGCCGCGCGAGGGAGGAGAGAGCGGCTCCGGTCGATAGATCACTTGCAGTTCAGGGGAGTCGGGAGGTCCTTAAGAAGCAGCGCCGCGGGATGAGCCCCCAGCCCTGGGTTCAATCCCCCCCCCCCAACCCCGGCGCCCACTGCGTGTGTGGAGTTTGCACTGTCCTGCCCGTGGGTTACCCCCTCTCCCCGGGTTCTCCAGTCCCCCTCCCACCTCCCAACAAGCGTGCAGGGTGGGTGGGTTTGTCCCCCCCCACCCCCAGTGTGTGTGTGTGGATGAGGGGATAGAATCTTGGGGGGGGGAAGGGGAGTTGGTGGGAACTGGGAGGAACACAGAACAGGATCCATGTCAATGAGTGATCGAAGTTCAGCGCACAATCGATGGGCTGAAAGGCCTGTGTCACTCCACTCATTTCAAGGAAGTTTGATAAAGTTCCTCGTCGAAGGCTCATTCAGTGTTTGTTGAGGCTTTGTGAGAGGCAGGTTGTGCCTCACGAGCCTGATTTGAATTCTTTGAGGAAGTTTGTGACAAAGCACATTGATAAAGGTAGAGCAGTGGATGTGGTGTACATGGATTTTCGTAAGGCGTTTGATAAGGTTCCTCATGGATGGCTCATTCAGAAAGTTGGGAGGCATGGGATCCAGGGAAACTTGGCCGTGTGGATTCAGAATTGGCTCGCCCACGGAAGACAGGGTGGTGGTAGATGGAGCGTACTCTGCCTGGAGGTCAGTGACTATTGGTGTTCCACAGGGATCTGTCCTGGGACCCCTTCTCTCTGTGTTTTTTATAAATGACTTGGATAAGGATGTGGAAGGGCAGGTTAGTAATTTTGCTGATTACACAAAGGTTGGTGGTGTTGTGGATAGTGTAGAAGGTTGCTGTGGATTACAACAGGACATTGATAGGCTGCAGAGCTGGGCTGAGAAGTGGCAGATGGAGTTCAACCCAGAAAAGTGCAAAGTGATACACTTCGGGAGATCGAATTTGAAAGCAGAATACGAGGTTAATGGCAGGACTCTCAGCAGTGTGGAGGAACAGAGGGATCTTGGGGTCCACGTCCACAGATCCCTCAAGGCTGCCACACAGGTCGATAGGGTTGTTAAGAAGGCATATTGGTGTGCTGGCCTTCATTAGTTGGGGGATTGAGTTCAAGAGCCGCGAGGTGATGTTGCAGCCCTATAGAACTCTGGTCAGACCACACTTGGAGTATTGTGTTTAGTTCTGGTCACCTCACTATAGGAAGGATGTGGAAGCTTTAGAGAGGGTGCAGAGGAGATTTACCAGGATGTTTACTGGATTGGAGAGCATGTCTTCTGAGGAAAGGTTGAGCGAGCTGGGGCTTTTCTCTTTGGAGAGAAGGAGAATGAGATGACTTGATAGAGGTGTACAAGAGGCATAGATCGAGTGGACAGTCAGAGACTTTTTCCCAGGGCGACAATGGCTAACACTAGGGGACATAATTTTAAGGTGATTGGAGGAAGATATAAGGGGATGTCAGGGGTAAATTTTTTTACACAGAGAGTGGTGGGTGTGTGGAACACACTGCCAGCAGAGGTGCTGGGAGCAGATACATCAGGGACATTTAAGAGACTTAAATAGACACATGAATGAGAGAGAAATGGGGGGGGGGGGGTTATGTGGGAGGGAAGGGTGAGATAGATTTTAGAGCAGGATAAAGTGTTGGCACAACATTGTGGGCCAAAGGGCCTGTACTGTGCTGTAATGTTCTATGAAGTAATGTGTGTTGGCCATGAAGGAAATAAAATATGAGAAAACATCTAAATGGAAAGAATCAAGGACAGTGGAAGTGGACAAACCAAATGTCTTTGTTCTTGCTGTGTGGTGGAAGGAATGGAGGCTGCCATTTTGGGAGACTGTTCTTGTGACCACCATTTTGTGAACTGTTTTGTGAACTGGTTTTGCTCAGGGGATAGCTGGATCAAAGCAATTCAAGGTGAACACAATGAGGCCCCTACCGATAATCTGCTAGAGTTCATTTCCAATAAGGAGTTGTTTGTGAGATGTTTTTTGGTAAGATAGAAGATGCAGGCTTATGAAAAGTGCAGTCTGTGTCTCTGACCTGAAGGAACCTGAGCCCAGCATATGACTGATCTGGCTAAACTAGTTTGAACCAGTCTGACTCGATAACAACAAAGAAAGGGACTGGAGGCTAAGTCCTTGCTTGAGACAAGAACAATAAAGTGATGTTGCCTTGGACCAGAGCCAATGAAAAGCTAACACACATTAGCCAGATAGGCTAGAGCCAACTAATCAAAATACAACAGTTTGAACTCATAAGGAAAGGGAATAAGAATGAGGGGCTTTGAACACAAAGCAGCGAGAGCTTCAGAGACCAACTATCACAAGGCTGACCTCCATGCAGGGGCAGAGAGAAGAAGGATCAGTCATTTGGCCAATGGGAGATCCCTATTCAGTGTTATGAGGTTGGTGTAGTGGTTTGAGTGAGTATTGGTACAGAGGGAACAATAGCATTCAGGATTCAAGTTGTTGGCCCGGGGTCAACATAATTATGTGGATATTTGCGTAGAGACAATAAAGTGTGAGTTTTGAATTAATTAAGATTCATGTAGTGATTTGGCTAACCTAGGTCAGTTTTCTATAGGTCAACACATGCAGTGAGATTAAGGTTCCGGCTGTGCGTGGAGGATCTGACAGGGAGGGTGCCTCTTACTGTGAGACAAGCAAGGTCTTGCTCCTTGTTGGTGAGTTCTGGCAATTCTGTCAAATGTCTTTGACAGTCTGCTTGGGAAACCATTCCAGGGGATTCACCATCTCCTTCTCCTGCAGGGCCTCCAGGACATTAAGTTCTGATGCATGCAATCCATTTTGGATCTCCAGATGAAATGGAAGGCAGCTTGGGTGACTGCCTTGGCATAGCAGCTGGCTATGGGCCACAACTGCACCACGTACAACAACACCACTGGTACCTCACACCCGATGGCCAGGTTCTTGCCTGCCATCGGGAGGGGGGCCCCTCCTGCCTCACCTTGGCTGTGTTCTCCAGCCAAATCTTGACTGGCTCTTCCCAATACGTTCGGAAGCAGCTTCAGGTAGTCTGACCTTTCTAAAACAATTTGGCCTCTTTGTTGCCTGAACTGGGAATCTTCCAGCAAGTCTAACTGGCAATAGAAGCGATTTTCAATTTCTCCTTGTACATCTAACGTGGAGTACCATACAGAAACGACCACACTTTTCTATTCATGGAAGTCATTGTTTTCCAACTCCAGGTTGGGTGTGGAATTGATTCCAGTGTGACAGAATTGAAAAAATATTCCCAAACAACTCTCACTGAAAACAGAGCAGAAAACAAAAAACTGTTGGAGCGATTCGGCGGTCAAGCTACATCTGTGACAGCAAAGAAATGATCAACGTTTCAGGTTAGGATCCTGCTGCCACACAGATGCTGCCTGAGCCGCTGAGATGCAGCAGCTTGTTTTTTCGACCCAGTTTCCAGGACCTGCAATCTTAGGTTTCGTTTTCCTGAAAGTGGTGCATTTTCAGGAAAAACGAAACCTAACCCAGTGCCATGACTTCAACTGTTGATCTAGCGGATATACCGGTCGGTGTCAGCCTTCGGTGGCAGCGTGTTCTCTGTGTGCTCAGAACCAGACTGAACACTGTGGTGCGTGTGCAGCACATTCCGGGCTTTGGTGAGTACTCGGCTCTTTAGTGCTGGAGTCCAGATGCGCGGCGGATACATTCCAGGAACAGAAACAATTATTTAAGAAGACATGAATGGAGTGATTCTACGCAGAATACCATAATTTTGTTTTAAACAACTGAGTGCATATACGCCATTATATTCATAAAACAACTGTACACTGTTTTAGCATTAGTGTTAGCGGGCGGAAGCTGAAGGCTGGTGGGTGTCTCTGCGGCAGTGTGGGAAGTAAAGCTTCTGTCAAAAAGATGATTCACCCACGGCTAAAGAAGTAAATAGTGTAACAAAGTGAAATACAAATATTGTGAAGATTAGTGCAGAAGATAGGGAAGTTTTGGACGCCAGCAAAGGATGACTTTAAAAAAGTCAGTAAGAATTAACTAGCAAGAATAAAAAAACTTCTACTATAAACAAGGAACTGAATAGATAACATAGACTGCGAATTAATGGGCATGACAGAAACTTGAACAAATTTGTCTTTATCATAAAATGCTTTAATTGCATCCTAATAATAGTGGAAAAATCCAAGAGCACCAGGCAAATTGGTGAATCAGAATCGGAATCAGGTTTATTATCACTGATGTACGTCGTGAAAATCTGTTGTTTTGCTGCAGCAGTACAGTGCAAGACATAAAGACATTAAAATTACTGTAAGTTACAAACACAAACCTGCATCCTCCAGTCGTAAAAGAAGTGACTACAGAGATGTCAGATACATTGGTTGTGGCCTTCCAAAGTTTCATGGATTCTGGAAAGGTCCCAGCAGAAATGAAGGAAAAAGCAGGAAATGACAAACCAGTTAGCCTAACACCTGTCATTAGGAAACTGCCTGAATCCATTATTTAAGAAAACATTAGGCAGTCGAGCAGACTCAGCAGGGCTTTATGAATTGGAAAATGTGTTTGACCATTTTGGTAGAGTTCATTGAGATGTAACAAGTGAGGTGGATGAAGGGAACTCACTGGGTGTAATGTGTTTGGATTTCCAAAAGATAATGTGGCACATGGAGCCAATGGTGCAAAACTATGTTATTAGTTATATTTTCATTGACTTCAGACAAAATTTGAAAGCAAGTTAGAGATGCAGTCCTGAAACAGGCCCATCAAGTCCACACTGACCATCAACCACTCATTTACACTAATCCTACATTAATTGCATTTTTTATTTACCCATATTCTCATCAACTGCTCCCCCCCCCCCCCCCCCGATTCTACCACCCACCCTATGTAGAATTTACAGTGGCCAATAACCTACCATGTGTGAAGAAACCCACACAGATAAGGGATAATGTGCCAACTCCATGCAGACAGCACCCGAGGTCAGGATTGAACCTGATATGATAAAAATTTGAACCAACTTTACTTGTGTTTTTATTTTAATCTTCTTCTGAGTGAAGAATTTATATAAAATCTTTGCTTATATCCTTTTTAATTTAAATTGCTTCACACAGGGAGATTATAGTGTGTTGAGTCTTGCATTATTGATCCTTGAAGATACTGTGAAAAAATGCTGCACCTGGTTTATATTGTGCTGCTCTTATCCGCTGCTTTTCACACAGGTGAGAAGGGAATTTATATACTAATCCTGACTGACTTCAAATAACTGCAAATTAACAGTTATTTTTACTGTAAATAGAAATAACCATGCTACTCCCTTACTGAACAGTCTCTCTTAAAATTATTTTACTGAGAATCAAGTGAGCAGTAAGCTCTCATTGAGAATAAAAAAAGGCAAATAATTCTGAAAGTACTGAATGGGTAATTTAAACCTTGGATCTCAATACAGAAAGAAGGAAATAAAAACAGAAATTGGTGGAAACTCTCAGCAGGTCAGGCAGCATCTATGGAGAGTGAAGCGGATTTAATGGTCTAGATCCACAGAAGATCTCTGACCTGAAACATTAATTCTATTTCTCTGTCACAGATGCTGGCTGACCTGCCAAATTGTTTCAAACATCTTCTGGTTTGAGGTTAGAGTGGGCAGCCAGCACCTTTTCCCCAGCCCGGTAATGGCCAATACTAAAGGTCACCTGTTTAAGGTGTCTGAAGGAAAGTTCAGGGGAGATGTCAAAGGTAGGTTTTTTACACAGAGAGTGGTGGGTGCCTGGAATGCACTGCTGGGGGTGGTGGTAGGGGCCGATACAGTAGGGTCATTTAAGACACTCTTAGAAAGGCACATGGATGAAGGAAAAATAGAGGGTTATGGCAGGTGAAGTAGAGAGGGGGATTGAATGTGGATTAAATGTCGGCACAACATTGTGGGCTGAAGGGCCCGTATTGTCCTGTACTGTCCTATCTTCTATGTCAGATTTCCTGCATCTCATAGTTTCTTTGGTTTTCAGAAAGGAAAGGCTTGTTTCTGAGGAAATGAAGGAGGAAATGATCAGGCAGTTGGGATTAGACACTTTCTTGGACTCCAGAAACTTCAAACTTCATTCAGTTCCTTGGCTGGGACAGAATTGAGTTTTGGATGAAAATTCTTTAGCAATGGTATCACAAGTCAAAGTTGTAGGAGAAAAGCAAACTAACAATTAAACCTGGCATGTATTCCACCGGTGGATTCACAGAAGGTATTGATGTGACCATGAGGGACAGTGCTCAGAGTACAGGCAGAGAATTATTCACTTGGAATGATAATGAGTATGGATGGAAGCTTAAGATTCCTGAAACTCATCATAACTGGAGCACATTGAGAATAAAGTTTGAGGGGCAGATAGTAGTTAAAGATGACTAGACCAAGATGCAGTGTCAAACATGATGGACAATATCAACATTTTCATGTCACTTAAAATAACCTAAGTTATTTACTTGGTAGATAGAGTTACACTAGTAAGAAATCTCAATCCCTATTGTGACATATGGCGATTTTGAGTAAGTTTCGAATTGTGCACTAATCTATCTTGAATAATCTATTTGTTAATACTTAAATGGAATCTTGAGCAATTACAATGGGCACGAGATACATAGTGAGATGGGTGTATAACATAATGAAAATCTTCCTGATTGCGCATGTGTTTAAGCGCTGTTCAAAAATAGTGTATTTATTATAAAATGCTAAAGTTAATTCAGAAATATTATCAGATGCTAGGTAAATCTGAATTTTTTCCTATGAGTCACTGAGCAATGATATATGAGATAAGTTGCTATGTGTGTTTGTATATGTAAATGAAAAAGTTAAATGATCTCATTCTGCTATTAATCTGCTCTTTTCTAGGTTCAAGCTTGCCTAGTTGTGACATAGGTAAATTCCATTCTTTTCTCTTTAATCCACTTCTCACCCTCCTCTCTCCTTGATTCATGATGACTCTTAATAGTTGTGTTTCTTGCATAGTTTATCTTTTTCATTTATTCATTAGGGCAGGACTGAATAAGGGAGCACTTCCCCACTTATTTAAGCGGGAGAGTATCACGGAGTAACTTTTGTGCCTAAAGTTACAGCGTTCTGATAACTGGCTTTGATTCTATCTTTCTGCTCATCCCATAACCCTTGATTCCCCATAATCCTCAATTCCTCAAAGTCCAAAAGTCTATCTCAGCCTTTCATATACTTCTTGACTCAATATCCTTGCTATCTGGGAAAGATTGAAGATATTTTTCATCACACTTTTAAGTGGGTACCCTGAGACTTCACAGTATAATTCTAGATTGCCCCTTCAGGGTAAAAAATGCATTCTTACAATATCTACCAAATTAAGCCACTTGGAATCTTGTGGATTTCAATAGATCAGCTGCTTTTTCTAAACACTAAAGAGCACAGACCCAATCTACGTAACCTTCCCTCATAAGACCCCTTCATCAGAGGAACTAATCTAGTGAATCTTAATGCATGAAACTGGAAGCAGTACTCCAGTTCTTACCACAGCACTCTATAAAATTAGCAAGACTTTTCCTATTCTTGTAGTTCATTCATCCTGCACGCTGAGTATTATCTTCAATACCATAAGTCATTAGCATGTGAAGCAACCTTTTAAGTAGCAACTGACTGAATGCCTTTAGGTAATCCAGATAAATCACATCAAATGGTTCTCCTTTATCCACCCTCCTAAGTAAACCTTCAAAGAACTGTAACTGGTTTGTCAAACCCTTTTATAAAGCCAAATCATATTGTAGCTTCCTAAGCACCCTCTTACCATTTCCTTAATAGACGTCACCGATTTTTTTTCCCAACAGCAGATGATAGGCTAACCCTGCTTCTTTCTCCCTCCCCTTCAATAGTTGCACTGAATTTGCAGTTTTCCAGTCTATTTTGCAGAATTTGGAGAATCTTGAAAGCTTCTACTATCTCTGCAGCCACTTATTTTAGAACTCCAGGAGGCAGATTATCAGGTTCAAATTTTTGTCCAACCTTTCTCTTCTCATTTCCTGTTAATTGAGGTAGGCTTTTCCTGGCTTGCATGTGAGGACAGAGACAGAATACTTATTTACCGTCTCTGCCATTCCTATTATTGATTCTTATCTGGTAACTTCTATGTGGTCAAATGCTAATTTTTACTTATCTTCCTTTTTTACACAGTTGTTTAGCTTTTACGGTCTGTTTTCTCTATTCTTTCACAGTTTATTCTCATTTTATTTTGTACCTCTCTCATTTCTTTTCATTTGTACATTAATTGCCTCCGTCATTATTTACACTTGTGCTGGGAGTAATTGGCAATTGGTTCATTGTCACGTGTACCGAGATACAGTGAAAAGCTTTTGTTTACGCGCCATTCAGACAGATCATTCCATACACAAGTACATCGAGGCAGTACAAAAGGAAAAAAAACAGAATGCAGAATAAAGTGTTACAGAGAAAGTACAGTCCAAGTAGACAAATAAAGTGGTAGATTGAGAGATCGGAAGTTCATCTTTAGAGTAGAAAAGAAGAAGTAATCTGCAAAAAACAGATATCTAAGTTTAGTATGGTCGACTTGGTGGAAGTATAATAATTAAGTCAAATGAGAAGCTGGTTTCAGTCTTATTGAATACTTGTCTAATGCTTGCATTTGGCCTTTGTATTTACAGACTGGTCGACAATTGGCTGGATTGCTGGAGGAGCAGGTACATTAAAGCAGCTTGCATTGAGGCAGCCTTTTAACTTGTTCTTGAGTTCTTTCATAGGGTTTACAAATAGTCAGTGTTGTTACCAGAATAGATGTAGCAACTAATTTGTGGGCAGGAAGGGCCCACAAATAGGATGTGAACAAATAATTGGATCATTTGCTTTCTGTGGCATTTGTTGAGTGAAAAGTCTGGAAACCCCTGGAGTAGAACTCCCAGTTCCTTGCTGTTCATTGAATAATATCACTGTATTTTCTGCTGCATTGTGGAAGCTAATGGTGGCCATGAGGCTTAACTCATCTGAAGAATAACCCCTTTGACAAATTGGCTATCCTTAGTACTCCACTAAAATTCATCTCAACTGCATGTTACGGTGTCACTTGATAGCCTAAAGACATGAACCTTTAAAGGTGGTGGCACAGTGGTCAATTAATTGGTAAGTAATCCAGAAATTTGAGTTCAAATCTCTCTGTTTAAATTCAAGTAGTAAACTGGAATTGATCAAACAAACTAGTTATGATTAGTAATGACCACAAAACAAATGATTCACTAATGTCCTTCAGGGAAATCTACCATTTTTACCTAGTCTCCAGATCCACCAGTGTAGTTGACTCTTGAATTCCCATTGGTGGTATAGCATGTCCTTCAGTTAAGAGCTATTGAGGCTCCTTTTCTTCTTAATGGATGCTTATAGGATGCTTCACAGACAAGTCTTTAACCAGTTTCTGGCTGCATCATTCTAAATTTGCGGGAGCCATGATCTCAGCTAACAGCCTAAATGAACTGGCGTGTTACCACACACATTTTTAGTTCTCTTATCTCACTTTGTTGTCCTACTCTGCAGCTGTTGCAGTGATTGGCACCCCAGTTATTGTTGGCTTAGCTGGGTTCACCAGTACTGGAATAACAGCTGGATCCATAGGAGCACATCTGATGTCTGCATCTGCTGTTCTCAATGGAGGAGGGGTAGCGTCTGGTGGTGTTGTGGCAACTCTCCAGTCTGTTGGTATGATTCCATGTTTTTTTTATAAAGAATGTCAAGAAGAAAAACAATTATGAATATTGATCTTAATTTAATCAATGGTGCAATTAAACAGGCCATCCCTCCTGATATAAGTGTGCAAATATGGTTGTGACTTTAGAGGGTCTGAAGTTACTCAGACAGTAATCAATTGTGGCTCCCGACAAATAGTAATTGGCAACATGGTTAATATAGGTGAATGTGTACCCTAATAAAATTTCATTTCTGCTCAGTTTTAATTCAAAGTGAAATGGTAAAATACCCAGTAAAACTAAAAACAATTGATGAAAAAAATTGGCATTCATTAGATTTGTTCTTTTTAACTCAGAGAACCATAAAAAGACCAACAAGGGTGGATGATTTCAAGAGTGAGGGAGTCCACACCCATACCAGGTGGTGGGAACCTTCACTTTGACACAGTTAGAGGCCTGAGCATTGGTGACCTGAATGTGTTTTTTGCTTCCCTTGAAGATGAGAAATGGTTTCTAGCACAGAACATTCTTAAGAGAAGTGGGGAAATAATTCACCTCTGTTCACCTCTACTAAACACATGGATCGCCCACTTCTCTATACTCAAGAAAGTCAGTGAATCCTACTGTGCATGTTCACCCTGTGACCAGTATTCAGGCATAGGTTTGCTACAGCTCCTAAGAACTAAGTGTAGGAATGGCATCCAGATTTTAACTGTCTAAGGAATGTGCAAATATTGGCATGTGTTTAGTTATGTGATGATTAATAGGCATAGTTGCGGACCAATTAGTGCTGCTCCAGCCATGTGTAATTCTAACTTCAACTGCTGTCTATGTGGAGTTTGGACATTCTCCCTATGATTGTGAGAGTTTCCCTTGAGTGCTCCTGTTTCCCCTGCCATGTAAAGATGTACTGGTTGGTTAACGGGTTATTGTAAATTACTCTTAATCTTGGTGGATGACACATTTATGGTGGAGTTAATGGGCATGTGTAAGTGCGTAGGCTGTGGGGGAATGGGATTGATGGAAAGCACTGAGAACTGGCATGGACTAAATGGGCTGAATGTCCTCCTTTTATGTCAAATGAAAATATGAGAAATATGTTTTTTATTTTTCAAGGAGCCGCTGGATTCTCCACTGTTGGTACTACTGTCCTAGGAACCTTCGGTGCTGTTACTGGCTGTCTGTCCAAATCATATTTAAAGCATTCTTCAGATAAATCCTAAAATCAACAGGCTTTCGGAGTCAACACTTAGCAGGAGTTAGCCATGATCACATGCTAACACATCACAAGAGGCTTTCCCTGTTTGGGATAGAGAATTATTTGCTAAATGATCTATAGATTTAAATTTCAAAATGCAAGAAGTTACAGCAGATACTTTTAATTTTACTATTGTATTTACTTAAGTCTGTATTTCAATGTTTTCAGAGCTATGAAAGAATCTTCTCATTTAGAAGTGAGTTAAATATTCAGCTTTTTTCTGGAAATGAAATGGAAAATGCTGGAAATGCACAGCAGGTCACTGTCATGAAATGTCAACTCATTATTTCTCTCCACAGGTGCAGCCTGATCTGAATATTTCCAACTTGTGTAATATTTTGCTCTTGGCATACACCACTTCAAAGTCAGAAATATGCTATTCTAAAACTGGTTACTGGGTAAACAGAAGTTCTGTGACAACATTTCATAGAAATTTCTGTGGGAGTTGTAAGTGGATCAGTACATTCAATGTGAAAGTGTTTTTGGATGGTCTATTGTAAGAATGAAATTATCTGTTCTGGGATATCATAGAAGTTTTCTAATTTCAACGGATTATCAAAGGATTTCACCACGATAAACACTTGAAGGATGGATTTTTCATCGATTGGGTCTTCAAATTGTTGCCATAATATTGGCAGAGGTCCAACAGAAACTTCTGAAAATGATCTTAATATTCATCTTTTTCTTCCACTCTTCTGTTCAAGAAAGATTCCAGAAGAATATAAAATAAAAAGAAATAACATAATGTTCTGTCTTAATATTTGAACACAGTGGGGGAAACTTTGTGGTGTTGAAAACTGGAAAATAGAACAGTACAGCATAGTACAGGACCTTAGGCCCACAATGTTGTGCCAACCTATATTTTAACACTCTTTAAAAAAAAATCAAAAGGATATCCTTATCTCACGTGGCTCGGTGGGAAATGTCGTTGTGGCCCTGAAGAGCCTTGGGATGTTTAATCATTAAAGATAATGGGCTGGATTTTCACTGACTGATGTCATCCTTCTACCCTTGGAGCACATTGTTTCTTCCAGCTTGTTAAGGCTGATAGCTGAGACTGTACAAGCTTGTGAAATATAACTTGAGGCTGTGTTAATACAGAGCATGCAAGTGCAAGGTATATCTCTGAGCATTAGATTTTGCTCCTGTAAAATGGAGATGGTTGCTTGGTGTGATGCATTGAGCAGTGTGAGACTAGTATTGCTTTGGCTGGGAAATTGCACTTGAACTTGGGCTATTGAACCCCAGTCATTGAACCTTTTGCAGCCCTTGGGTCTTGGTTTTTGACCTTGACCTCCTATCCATTTCTTCCAGTGTCTCCAGTGCAATATATGAAAACCTCTCCCAGTGCACTCACTCTCCCAGTCCTCCTCTTAATAATTTCCTGAGTTATCTTTTGTTGTGAGACTCCCACAGTAGCAATACATTTCCCCTTTAAGAGGTGCAAGCTCTCTTTAAGTATTGCAGGCTGCCTTTTCCTTCCCCCTTCCATACCATCTCTCCTCCCTTCATTTTACCATTCTTGGGTCACTACCCTCTCCAAAACACACTGACTTTCCTATTCTCTTGCTAACATCTAAGGATTAATGCCCTCTTCAGTAGAAGCAGTAGGTTTAGCAATGACTCTGTAACCCTCAAACGGCTCATCAAGATACTTGTCCCTTCATCCCACCCTCACCCTATCATTGCGTCACTCCATACCTCCCTCCAAAATCCACATTCACCCTTAAGAGGCTTCCCCTTCAACAAGATTATTATGGAGGCTGCATAGACTCCATGGTTGATGGAAACCTGCATTCTGTGTGACGTCTCCTAATTGAAGTCTTGCTGCCTGGCTGTCCGAGTGTCAATGTGACTCTCAACACCAAATCACAGCCTCCGTCACAGTATCCTCTGGCATTTCCTCACCATTCAACACCTCGCCTTATCCCGCTCATTTTGTTTAAAATCATCCTCTCTGCCAGATATCTTCACTGCTTTCCTCCTTCAGATTCCACATGAAGTCAGCAAGGATACAAGCCCTTTGGCCCAGTGAGGCAATGCGGACCAGCAACCAGCCATTTCCATTACTCCTACACTAATCACATTTTATTCTCCCAATATTCCTATCAACTCGTCTCCCCCAAGGTTCTACTATTCACCAACACACCAGATGTTGCTTGAGCTGTTCATAGAGATCAATTTGTTACACAGTGCATCGAGGAAGTACAAGCTAAAACAATAACAATGCAGAATAAAGTGTCACAGCTACAGAGAAAGTGCAGTGCAGTGCAGGTAGACAATAAGGTGCAAGGACATAACGTCCTAGATTGTGAGGTCAAGAGTCCATCTTATCGTACTAGGGAACTGTTCAATAGTCTTATAACAGCAGGATAGAAGCTGTCCTTGAGCCTGGTGGTACGTGCTTTCAGGCTTTTGTATCTTCTGCCCCCCTGTGAGAGGGGAGAAAGAATGTCCAGGGTGGGTGGGGTCTTTGATTATGCTGGCTGCTTTACCGAGGCAGCGAGAAGTATAGACAGAGTCTATGGAAGGGAGGCCAGTTTCAGTAATGTGCTGAGCTGTGTCCACAACACTCTGCAGTTTCTTGCAGTCACAGGCAGAGCAGTTGCTGTACCAAGCCGTGATGCATCCGGATAGGATGCTTTCTATGGTGCATTGATAAAAATTGGTGAGGGTCGACGGGGACGTGCCAAATTTATTTAGCCTCCTGAGGAAGTAGAGGTGCTGGTGAGCTTTCTTGACCGTGGCATTAACATGGTTGGACCAGGACAGGCTATTGGTGATGTTCACTCCCAGGAACTTGGAAGCTCAACCCTCTTGACCTCAGCGCTGTTAATGTAGACAGTTTCCTGTTTTTGGGTGTCAATTATTAGTACAAAGGGATTTCTGGAGTCCTGAAGTGCGATGTCATCAGATGGGCCAATCGCAGTGAAGAATTCTGATAGGTGGCTAACCAAGACTTCAAATGCAACATTTTTAACTAACATTTTAAACATTTTATAGAGCACGAAATAAAGATAAAGGCTTGCACATCAGATTGAAGCTAAAATATAGAAGTCAAAGCAGAGTAGGACTTTCACAATGAACGGTAGGACCCTGGGGAGTGTTGTAGAACAGAGGGACCTAGGAATACATGTACATGTTTCCTTGAAAATGGCATCGCAGGTCAACAGGGTGGTGAAGAAGGCTTTTGGCATGCTGGCTTTCATCAGTCAGGGCAATGAGTATAGAAGATGGGATGTTTTGTTGCAGTTGTACAAAACATTGGTAAGGCCATACTGGGCCTTCCCTGCTATCGGAAAGATGCCATTAAGCTGGAAAAAGTGCAGAAAAGAATTATGAGGATGTTGCCAGGACTCGAGACTGGGTTATCGTGAGAGGTTGGGCAGGCTAGGACTTTATTCCTTGGAGTCTAGGAGACTGAAAGGTGACTTTATAGAGGCATATAAAATCATAAGGCACATAGATAGGGTGAATGCACATAATCTTTTTCCCAGGGTTGTGGAATCAAGAACTAGAGGTCTTAGGTTTAAGGTGAGAGGGGAAAAATTCAATAGGAACCTGAGGGGGGGGACAACTTTTTCACACAGAGGGTGATCCGTATATGGAACGGGCTGTTCGAGGAAGTGGTTGAGGCAGGTACAATAGCAATATTTAAAAGACATTTGGACAGGTACATGGATGGGAAAGGTTTAGAGGGATATACTGTAGGTCAAACACATGTGAATGGGACTAGCTTAAATGGGCATCTTGGTTGGCATGGGTGAGTTGGGCCAAAGGGCCTGTTTCTGTGCTGTGTAACTCGATGACTCTAAAATCTCATAAACAAATTGTTTAAAAGTAAAAAACACATTATTCTTACATCACTTTTTTGATATTTTTATCTGAGAAATTATAATACATAGATAGAAAATTATTTTTAAACCAGAGAAGTTCTTAAGTTGTATAACTCAATATACCATTAAAAACTCATTTAACAAAGTACTTACTGGGGCTCTTACAGTGGGAATTACTTGTAAATATGTTCAGTTCTTGTTGGATCACTGATTGCTGCAGACTAAGCTGGAGAAGACTACAGAACAGCACTTGCTTTGGAGGAGAAGGAATCACTGGATTCCTGCGTTTAACTGCATTTGCCAGTACTATCCAGATGCATCAAGGCTTAATATAGCAACTGCTCTGTCCAGGACTAGAATAAACTGCTGAGAGTTGTGGGCACAGCTCTGCACATCACGGACACCAGCCTCCCCTCCATGGACTCTGTCTACACCTCTTGCTGCCTCGGTAAAGCAGTCAATATAATCAACCCACCCCGGATATTCTCTCTTCTCTACCCCCTCATTGGTCAGAAGAAGCCTAAATGCACATAACAGGTTCAAGGACAACTTCTATCCCACTGTTATAAGACTATTGAATGGTCCCCTAATATGATAAGATGGACTCTTGACTTCACAATCTATCTTGTTATAGCTTTGCACCTTATTGTCTACCTGGGGAAACAAAGGACTGCAGATGCTGGAATTAGATGATAAACACTATGATGCTGGAGGAACTCAGCAGGCCAGGCAGTATCTGTAGAGAAAAGCAGGCAGTCAACGTTTTGGGTCAGGACCCTTCTTCAGGACTGAAGATAGGAAAAGAGGAAGCCCAATATATAGGAGGGAAAAGCAGAGCAGTGATTGGTGGACTAAAGAAGGGAGGAGGAGTGGGAACAAGGTGGCGACAGGTAGATGCAGGTAAGAGATAGTGATAGGCAGGTGCAGGGGAGGAGGGGAGAGCAGATCCACTGGGGGATGGGTCAAAGCTCAGGAGAGAAAGGGAAAAAAGGGGTAGTAAAAGAGATAGATGCTAGGAAAGGGAAGAAGAGAAGAAGCATGGTTGGGGGGGGTGGTTTGTGGGGAAGGGGGGGTGAAGATTACTTAAAGTGGGAGAATTCAATGTTCATGCCATTAGGCTGCAAGATTCCAAGACGGAAAATGAGATGCTGTTCCTCCAGTTTGCGCTTGGAATTCTCCTGGCAGTGGAGGAGGCCAAGGACTGACATATCTGTGATAGTGTGGGGGGGGGAGGGGTTGAAGTGACTGGCAACGGGGAGATGCAGGCTGTGGTTACATACAGAGTGCAGATGTTCTGTGAAACGGTCACCTAGTCTGCGTTTGGTCTCACCAATATAGAGGAGGCCACACTTGGAGCTCCGAATGCAGTAGCTGATATTAAGGGAGGTGCAGGTGAATCTCTGTCTCACCTGAAAGGATTGTTTGGGTCCCTGGATGGAGGTGATGGAGGTGGTGTTGAGGCAGGTGCTGCATCTATGATGGGGATGGTGAAGAGATTCCAGGGTGGGAGTGGGATGCGTGGGGGGGGGGGGGTGGTGGGCAGTGAGGAGTGAACTAGGGAGTCATAGAGAGAGTGGTCCTGCAAAAGGCAGAAAGGGGTGGGGAGGGGAAGATATGCTTGGTGGTGGGGTCCCGTTGGAGATGGCGGAAGTGGCGTAGAATGATGCGTTGGATACGTAGGCTGGTGGGATAAAATGTGAGGATAAGGGGGTCCCTATCCCTGTTGGGTCTGGGAGGGGTGGGGGTGAGAGTAGAGGTGTGGGAAATGGCAGAGGTGCAGCTGCGAGCTCTCTCGACCACTGTAGGGGGGAAGTCATGGTTAGTAAAGAAGTTGGACATCTTAGATGTCCTGGAGTGGAAAACCTCATCATGGGAGCAGATACAGTGGAGGCAGAGAAATTGAAAAAAAGGGAGAGCATCCTTGCAAGAGATGGTGGGAGGAGCTGTAATCCAGATAGCTGTGGGCATCAGTGGGTTTGTAGAAGATGTTGGTGGATGAGGAACCTCCTGAGATGGAGATGGAAAGATCGAGGAAGGAGAGGGAGGTGTCAGAGATAGGCCAAGTGAATTGGAGAGCAGGATGAAAATTTGTGGCAAAATTTATGAAACTGTTTATGAAATTTATGAACTGTTGAGTTCCGCACGGGTGCAAGAGGTAGCACCAATGCAGTCATCGATATAGTGGAGAAAGAGTTGAGGAATGGGGCCAGAGTAAACTGGGAACAGAGACTGTTCAACGTAACCAACATAGCTGGGGCCCATACGAGTACCCATAGCTATGCCCTTGGTCTATAGAAAGTGAGAGGTATCGAAAGTGAAGTTGTTTAGGGTTAGGACAAGTTCAGCCAGGCGGAGAAGAGTGTTAGTGGAAGGGGACTGGTTCTGCCTCTGGTCAAAAAGGAGCAGAGGCCGTGAAGCCATCATAATGGGGAATGGAGGAATGTGTGCCGGAGAACTTAAAGCTATGGAAGAGTTGGAGAGCGTGTGATGTGTCACAGACATAGGTGGGAAGGGATTGGACTGGCGGGGACAGGATAGTGTCCAGGTACAAAGATACGAGCCCCGTGGGGCAAGAGCATGCGGAGACAATAGGTCTGCTGGGACAGTCCTTCTTATGGATTTTGGGGAGGAGATAGAAGCGGGCAGTCCTAGGTTGCAGGACTACCATGTTGGTAGCTGTGGGGGGCGGGGGGAGATCTCCCGAGGTGATGAGGTGCGGGAGATAATGTCCTTGTGGTCCTCGGTGGGGTCATGGTTCAGGGGTGGGTAGGAGGAAGTGTCCGAGAGTTGACGTCTGGCCTCCGCAAGGTAGAGGTCAGTACGCTAGACTACCACGGCACCACCTTTGTCAGCTGATTTGATGACAATGTCAGGGTTGGTGCGGAGGGAGTGAAGAGCAGAGCATTCAGAAGGGGTGAGGTTGGAGTAGGTGAAGGGGGCAGAAAAGTCAAGAGGGCTGATGTCACGCCGACAGTTGGCTATGAATAGGTCCAGGGAAGGCTACATGTCTATTGCCTACCTGCACTGCACTTTCTCTGTAACTGTAACACTTTATTCTGTATTCTGTTATAGTTTTCCTTGTAAAACCTCAATGCACTGATGTTATGTAATGACCTGTATGGATGGCATGCAAAACAAAGTTTTTGACTGTAGCTTGGTACATGTGACAGTAATAAACCAATTTACTAATTTACCTCCAAGAACTGATGTGAGTCCCACGACATAACAACTGACAGTTTCAATATCAGTACAACTGCAAAATCTGCGCCACTGAATCATTAAAGTTTACACCATCCACATGTGTGGTGTTGTTATACTACTGTTTTACTCTCTTAGTACATCATTTTAAGAACAATATGTTTCCTGTTTATGACTGTGTATCAGTCTGAGGAAGCCCAAGATCTCAGGTGTGAGAATGAAGTAAGCAGCTATTGTTTACATTGTTCTTAGTAGTGAGTAGTATAATTAATCACAGATATAAGGTCTAATGGTCACCATTTACAAGGTTTATTGAGGTTATAGCAGTAATGTTGTATGTATGGCAAGAAAAGCTTATTTGATTCATTACTGTTTGGGCTCTCTCTGGGCATAGTAAACTCATGGCATACTCAACAGTACGCTGCCCTATGCCTTGTGCCAAGTATGTTGCACCATAAACCGTTCCCATGGAAAACAATCTCCTGTATAGCTCCTCAACATTTTTATTCAGATGTAGTTGCAAAATTGGTGAACAGACTTTGTGATAAAATCATAACATCAATTTAGTCTAATTTGTGCTTTGTGAGGCAGTTAATATGGCCATTCCGTCCTGAATACTTCAAATTTTATTTATCTGTTCAATGGGATGGAAAGTGAACAGAGGAAGCCCACATATATCATCACACTATCTCTAGTTCCAAGACTAATCAGCTGGTGGTCACATTTTATTTGATTGCTCCTCAGCTGCTTTTGAACTGGGTAGAGGCAGGTCCCCTCAAATCTTCACCATCATGATGATGGCAAATGCTCTTAAATCCACAGTTGTTGCATCGTGGTCTATAGGGAAGCTAACCAATGGCATTCATGCTTTGCATGTTAATAAATTGTAATGTAATGTTATAGTTTTTAGGATGAATCTGCATATGCTAAATTTAAATTGTCGCAAAATCGGAGAGACTGGGGCCAGAGAATAACCAGAGGGAAATGTGAGGGAGAGATGTGGCAGACAGCAAGAAAGTCTAGCAGGCCTGGAAAATAAGAGAGAAGCTCAAGCAACGTCTGACCCTGAACAGTAAGACAAGAGAACTGCCAGTCACAAAGTATTGCCCATCCAAATTCTTTCTTCGCACACATTAGCAGTCGTGGTATAAAATACAGAGAAATAATTCAACTACAGATATTTGGCACTTTCCGGAAACCACAGAGTTTAAGTCATGTTGTTGTTCTGAAAAGGAAACAAAACTGATCTTTGAATATTGTGGCAGAAGGCTTTCAGGGCGTGAGCAGATTTCTGAGGAAACAAAACTTAACAAAAGTTTCTGAACCTGAATCAACATCGGGCTGAACTTTGTACACTAAGCCAGTGTACGTCCTTTTTGTTTTCGTATGAAACCTATGCAATTGCACTGTTTCAAGCGTCATTCCAACTAACTGAAAAATTTGCCAACTCAGTACTTCCTTTTGGAGACACAAGGGACTGCAGACTCTGTAATCTGGAGCAAAAAGCAAACTGCTGGAGGAACTCAACAGGTCAGGTCCTGATGGAGGGTCTTGACCCGAAACATTCGACCATCTTTCTGCCTCCAGAGATGCTGCATGACCCACTGAGTTCCTCCAGCAGTTAGTTTTTTGGTCCAGAACTTTCTTTTGTTGGATAGGGAGATGCAAAGGAGAGAAGAAAAAAAAGAATTAAAAAAGAGGGGAAAGGAGGAAGAAAAACAAAAAATATGATGAAAAAGCCACAGTTAAATGGACGTGTTTGCTGAGCAAACTCTGGCATTTTTCAGTAAATATTTTGTAATAAATCACTGACTGAAGAGCACAGACTGTGTCTATCATGTCTAGCTAGCCTATAAGTGTGTATACACAGTGAGAAAATGGAAATACATAACTGGTCACTGAATGGATTAACATTAAGATCAGGCTCTTTGTTCTGTCAGTGAAGACTGTCACTATCAGCAATCTTTCACAGACTTTAATCTTAGGGGTATAACCCTGAATAAGTTCTGTACTCACTTTTTCCCCTTTCGTAAGTTTTCAATAGAAATGCTTGTTGTTAGCATATTCTTGGTCATTTCCCAACATTCACCACTTTCAACTTGACTACGTTTAATATATGGTCAAAGCAGTAGACACATTCTCTCTCACTTGCTCCATTGTTTTAGAAATTCTACTTAGATGTGAGTCTATCTTCTACTTCCTGAATTAAACACGTAAATTTGTTTTTAAATCGCAGCACAGACCACTTAGTGATTTCGTGAAAGGCAATACTTCGGCCATGTTAGTTATTGTGTGCGCCATGTTTACACACACTTTAGAAAGAAATCATTATCAAATGATTGCACAATGTTCAGTTTCAGTCACAACTTATGATGGAGGAGAGGCCACTGATGAAGATCATTGGGACTTGGATAATGCCTGAGGAATTCCTGAAGAAATAACTTGGGCTGAGGTATCAGGCCTCCAACAACAAGCATTTTCCTTTGTACTACACACACATTCAACTATGTAGACTACAGATCAAGTGCTGGGCGATGGGGTTAATACAGAAGGGTGTCCACTGATCAGTGTGAGCAAGTCTGATTCAATGACCTGCAACTTAAAACACAAAGTTCTGATGAAATTTCATTTGCCCAAGATATTAATTCTGCTTCTTTCTCCACATGTACCACCTAACCAGCCAACTTTTCTAACTTGGAGACACAAGAGACTGCAGATGCTGGAATCTGGAGCAACACACATTCTGCTGGAAAAACTCAGTGGGTTGAGCAGCATCTGTAGGAGCAAAGGAATTGTCGATGTTTCAGGACCCGAAACGTCAACAATGCTTTTCCTCCCACAGGTGCTACTCGACCTGACCTTTCTAACCTTCCTCCCTCCTGAAATTTTAAGAATCTTAAAATCTGCGTTTCAGATTGTTCATTCACTATTTACAGATTTACTTGCTTGAAACTTGAAAACAATACTTCACTGCCCCAACATGTCTTTTGTTTCTTTTCACTCTTCAAATGTCAGCACCAAAAGCAATTACTTAACCCAGACAACTTTGGTCTCCACCCTATCACAGACATTCCCTCTCCACATCTCCCTTTCCCTGCAAGTTGTTTTCCCACTTTTCCAGTTCCAATGAAGAGCCGTTGACCTGAATATGGACTCTGTTTCTCTTTCCAGAAATGCTGCCTGACCCACTGAGCCTAACCAACATCTGTTTTTGTTTCCAATTTCCAGTATCTTCAGCTTTTTGCTTTAAATACTTCAGAATTCCTTTTCTTTTTAGCACAATAATTGTAAAATATCAAAGAAGTTGTTGAATAATTAAACATTGTGGTACAGAGCTACAAATCATCTTTACAGTCAAATGTTTAGCAAATATTGGAGGGTTCACAAATAATGTTCTGCTTCAGTGTAATCCTGTCCAATAGGAGAAAGTAGATTTGCCTAGCAGTGGTAATGAGAGGAAATTCCCCAGAATAATTAACTGCACAGCATTTTCCTTTTCATTGGTTTCTGACTGCCAACATGACTATTTATTCAGTTAGTTTCACTTCATACATGTTACAACAAGAGCAAAAAGGAACAAATCCTACGCAAGACATCCTGCATTCACCAGCACCCCGCAAACCTGCAGTCCATGGTAGTACAGAGGAGAGTTTTCAGAGTCAAATCTCAAACTATCCAAGGAATTCTGGAAGATGTGTTGATGCAGCAGTTGTGAACTTACAGTAGAATCCCTGAAGGAGACCTGGTTTCATAATCACGGACAAGCTTCAACTTATGAAAGGTAAACACACGTTTTGCATGGTATTGCCATACAACATTCCAACATAAAACTATTACAACTTTGTTTGTTCCTTGATTCCAGTTGTTTATGTATTTATTCATTTTCCAGGATATGGGTATTGCTGATAAGGCCAGTGTTTATTGTCCTTCCTCAGTTGTTCTTGCGAAGGTGGTGGTGCGCTGCCTTACTGAACTGCCGCAGTCCTGGTGAAGGTATTTTCACGGTGCTATTGTTAGAGAGTTTCAGGATTTAGACTCAGTGACAATGAAAGTCAAATCAGGATGGTGTGGGACTAGAAGGGGGACCTGTCAGTGGTGGTGGTGTCCTATGCCCCTGCTGCCTTTGTCTTTCTTGGTGATGGGGTTTGCAGTTTGAGGAGATGCTACAGGAATAACTTAGGCAAGTAACTTCAGTGCATTTTGTAGGTTGTACATATTGCACCACTATGTGCCAGTGAATGAATGTTAAATGGGCTGCCAGTCAAGTCAGCCGCATTGTTCTGGATGGTGTTAAGCATCTTGAGAATTGTTGGAGCTGCTTTTCTGCAGGCAATTGGAGAGAGTTCCATTACACCCCTGCCCAGTGGCAGTGGAGGCCAGATCAGTGGGGGTATTCAAGGAGGAGATAGACAGATATCTAAATAGTCAGGGTATCAAGGGATATGGGGATAAGGCTGGCAAATGGGATTAGAATAGTTTTTTTTTCTCTCTCTTTTTTCCCCACCCCATTTCTTTTTCCCTTTTCCTTGGAGCAGACTCGATGGGCCGAATGGCCTGCTTCTGCTCCCTTATCTTGTGATCTTGTGATCTTGTGAAATGGTGGAGAGCCTTTGGGATGTCAGCAGATGAGTTGCTTGCTGTTGGATACCCAGCCTCTGGTGTATGCTTTCATTCATGTGGTTGGTCCAGTTGAGTTTCTGGTCAGTGGTGACCCCCCAGGATGTTGATAGTGGGGATCTCGGAGATATAAGTGACATTGAATGTCAGGGGTAGGTGATCAGACTCTCTCTTGTTGGAGGCATCTGGCTACATCAGCAACTTCTGAATGTTGTCTATGTCTTGTGGCACACAGACGTACGATGCCAAAGGACTGCAAATAGAATTGAACATTGTGCACTTCTGACCTTATAATGAAAGGAAACTCAGTGATGAAGCAGCTGAAGAGAGTTGGGCCTGAGACTGAGGTACATAAAATTGAGAAAGGTATATACAGGGCAGACTTCAGGAAACTTTTCCCTATATCAGAGGTAGATCAAGTAAGAGGATATAGATTTAGGGTGAGGGGGAAGAGATTCAGAGGGGATATGAGGAGGGTTTCTTCACCTAGAAACTGTGAGTACCTGGAATGCACTGCCTGAGAGAGTGATTGAAGCTGGGTCGCTGACAGCATTTAAAGAAGTGTCTAGATGATAACTTGAATGACTTAGGCATAGAGGGCTATGAACCAAGCGCTGGGTGATGGGGTTAATACAGAAGGGTGCCCACTAGTCGGTATGGATGAGTTGGGCTGAATGGTCTGTTCCACACTATATGATTCTATGATTCTCTGCTGTCCTGGGGAAATCCTGCAGCGATATCCTGGGGCTGGGATGATTGACATCTGGCAGCTACAACAACCTTTCTTTGTGCGGGGTATGATTCCAACCACTGAAGTGCTTCTTCTTTAGTCCAAGCAGGGCACTTCGATGCTAAACTTGGTCAAATCCTGCCTTGATGTCAAGGACAGTCAGTCTCATCACTCATCGCAGCTCTGAAACTCAGTCTTTTGATCCATGTTTGGACCAAGGATATGACGAGGTTTGGAAATGAGTAGTTTCTGGTGAAACCAAAATTGAGAGTCGGTTGAGCCCAGGACATTGTGTTATTATGTAGTTATAATAAAGAACTACAGTTCCCAGTAGGCAATGCAAGGGGTCACATGGGGGAACAGGAAGCAGCTGTAAAACGGAGAGGGAAAGCAAGCCGGTCTGTTGTTGGTTAATAAAATATTCAGATGGTAAACCCACGCGAAGTTTGTCTCTTGATGAAGAACAAACATAACATGGTGTCAGAAGTTGGTGTGAGGTCTGAACAGGGAGAGTAGATGAATACTGTGTGCAATTGAGAAAGAGACTCAGTGAGTACGAAAGAAAGGCTGTAATAAGACGGAGAAAAGCTGGCTGGCGTGGCGAGGGAGCACATTGTTCCTGAAGTTCAGCTGTCACTGGATTTGCCAAGAGAGATTCAGATGAGAGGCTGAGAGTTCCTGTTATGGATGAGATAAGTCCTCCCACACCTCTGCAGTTTACTGGCAATCTAACCAACAATTGGAAATGCTTCAAACAGTGATTCAACATATATTTAGATGCTAGTGGAGTGGGAGGGAACGATGAAAAATCGAAAGCGTCTATTTTTCTGCGCGTGATTGGCGAAGATGCTTTGGACATCTATAACAGCTTTCAAATTGATGAGACAGCTTTTGAGTTGGGCACTTTGATGAAAAAATTTGAGGAGTATTTTATCCCAGGTAAAAACATCACATTTGAGAGATATAAATTTTTTCCTGTGACCAGAAACAAGGTGTTAGCTTCGACCAATACTTAGCTGAGCTTCACACACTGAGTAAGTCTTATGAATTTGGAGATTTGAGAAATTCACTAGTTAAAGACAGAATAGTTTGTGGAATTTCAGATAATGGACTCAGAGAAAGCCTGTTGCATGAAAAAGATTTGGACTGAAAAAAAAATTTTCTAACCCCAATTTCCGGCCTTATTCCCATGTCCCTTGATACCCCGACTAATTAGATATCTATCTATGTCTTCCTTAAACGCCTCCAATGATCCGGCTTCCACTGCTGTATGTGGCAAGGAATTCTACAACTTCACCACCCTCTGGCTAAAGAAATTTCTCCTCATCTCTGTTTTAAAAACTGTACCCTCTAATTCTAAGATAGTGCCTTCTGGTCCTGGACTCACCCACCAAGGGAAACAGCTTGGCCACATCCACTCTGTCCAGTCCTTTCAACATTTTAAATGTTTCTATGAGGTCCCCTCTTATTCTTCTGTACTCCAGTGAGTACAGTCCAAGCCCAGTACTTAAAGCCTAGATTTTGTCAGGTAGAAAGTATTGAGGAGACAGGAAGGTTGCAGAGAGACCTAGATAGTTTAGGAGAATGGGCAAGGAAATGGCAGATGAGATTCAATGTTGAGAAATGTGCCGTTGTACACTTTGGAAACAGGAATAAATGGGCAGATTATTATCTAGAAGGAGAGAAAATTCAAAGTACAGAAGTACAAAGGGACTTGGGGGTACTCGTGCAGGATACCTTAAAGGTTAACCACCAGGTTGGATGGGTGGTAAAGAAGGCAAATGCTATGTTGGCATTCATTTCGAGAGGTATAGTGTATAAAAGTAAGGAAGTGTTGATGAGGCTCTACGGGGCACTAGTGAGGCCTCATTTGGAATACTGTGTGCAGTTTTGGGCCCCATATCTTAGGAAAGATGTGCTGATGTTGGAGAGGGTTCAGAGGAGATTTACGAGGAAGATTCCCAGAATGAAAGGTCTTACGTATGATGAGCGTTTGTCGGCTCTTGGACTATACTCACAGGAGTACAGAAGAATGAGAGGGGATCTCATAGAAACATTTAAAATGTTGAAAGGACTGGACAGAGTAGATGTGGCCAAGCTGTTTCCCTTGGTGGGTGAGTCCAGGACCAGAGGGCACAATCTTAGAATTAGAGGGTACAGGTTTAAAACAGAGATGAGGAGAAATTTCTTTAGCCAGAGGGTGGTGAAGTTGTGGAATTCCTTGCTACGTACAGCAGTGGAAGCCAGATCATTGGAGGCGTTTAAGGAAGACATAGATAGATATCTAATTAGTCGGGGTATCAAGGGATATGGGGATAAGGCTGGAAATTGGGGTTAGAAAATTCCCTCCCCCCCCCCCCCCCCCCCGGTTTCTCATCTCATTTTCTTTTTCCCTTTTCTTTGGAGCAGACTCGATGGGCCCAATGGCCTGCTTCTGCTCCCTTGTCTTGTGATCTTGTGATCTTGTGAATCAGAAACTATTTAGTCAGTTGTACTAGTACCAAATGGTCCTATGACATTACAGTACTGTTGTCACAGTTGGAGTGTCAGTCCAACTATATTTGGGATATCAGTTTCATTTTCCAGGAGAGTTTGAGACTTAAAAAGATAGATTGAATTTGCTCAGTCCAGGAAAAACAAATATTTTTTATCATTGCATTATATATCTCCAGTATATTTCACAACACATACTATTTTCACCATGAAATGTTTTTTCAGTAATACATTAAATCCTCTCTGAACATCTCAGGAATTTGTTCTTGGGAATATTACACACCCTTCCAGAACCAGTTTCTCTTCTTCAGAAAGGACAACAATGAACAAGATGAATAAACTTCCCTTGAGGAATGCTGGTGAACACCATCCTGACATTTAACACAGTGAACTAAAGTCGTAAATAGAATAAAGTGGGCTTAACATTTTTACTTCAAATGTCAACAGTCCTGCATGTTGACAAAGAGAGATTGGAGGAATGGTCAGCTCAGCACGTTGATATCCATAGCACAATGAAGGGTGGGGAATGAATGGCAAGGTGGAGGATTCATGTTGTCATGACAAAACCTCTTCCAAAATGCTGAAAGGTGATTTTAAAGCTTCACTCCACGTGGCACAGTTCGATGTCTGGGTTTTGTGGTCACAGTCCCACAATTGGCAAAGGAGATCTGAAGATTTAAACAGCCTTACAAACTAGTCATCTATTTACAGGCCAGCTTGAATATGGCAGCCAGCCAGCCAGTGTTAACTGGGTTGCCAAAGTGATTCCACCTCAAAGTTTTCAGCTGCTGATCATCCATTTTGGAGCGGTAAGATTAGATGTTGAAACTCTTCCCCGAGATTTCAGAAGGGTGATGTTACAGAGATCTACATGATTGTTAAGGATATTGAAATAGAATACTACTTTAAATTTAGTATGTGCAGAGGAGGGGACAAACGAGGAAGAATATTCATGAAGAGTGTGAAATGTTGAGTGACAATTCCAGGAAGAATAGTGAAGAGAAAACCAAGGAATAATTTTTTTAAAAATATTAGATGCCACACTGGAGGTACTTTAGGAACTCAGTGGAGAAAAGGATGATTACCCTCTTCTTCCCTAATTACCCATGATCTTGGATTGGCTGGAGAAGTAACTGCAATAAGTCATGGAGAGATACAGCACAGAAACAGGCCATCAAGTTTATGCTGGCGATCAAGCACCCATTTTTACACTAATCATACCCTAAACCACTTTATTCTCCCACATTCCCATCATCTCCCTGCCCCCTCCAGATTCTACCATTTATCTACACACCAGGAGCACTTTACAGTGGAATTAATCTACCAACCTGCATGTCTTTGGGCAGTGGGAGGAAACCAGAGTATTCGGAAGAAACTCATGCAGTCCACAGGGAGAACATTCAAAGTCCACAAAGACAGCACTGGAGATCAGGTTTGAACCAGGTCACTAAGGCTATGAGACAGTGGCTTTACTAGTTGAATGTTGTCCTTGAATGAAAACAAGAATCTGTGCTGAATGCTTTTTGTTGGGTTAGCAAATTCAGAGTATGTTATATTTGATCATCTTTTCTGCTACTCAAGCAGAGAGTTTCCAGTCATCATTGTAACACATCACTTATTGCTAAAATTCTTCAGTTTTTTGCTCCATTGATGGAGGTACCTGGCCGACTGTGAATTGAAGGGAAGAAATGCCCTTACAATCTATCTGAACAGTTTCATTATTTAACTTGAGCATGGTTTTAGTTTTCCAAATGGTGTTGCAATTTTCCATGGGAGCAATCTTGTGCTCTGTGTTGCAAGGTGGCCCTGATCTGGGTGGGACGATGGCACAGGCGGGCATGCTGTTCCCTCGTACTCAATATCCCAGCTTCAAGTCTGATTTCAGCTGCGGTCTGTGCGGAGTTTGCATATTCTCTCTGTAACTTAACCACACTCTGGCCACACACCCACATCTCAAATTGGTAGGTTAATTGGCTACTGTGAATTACCTCTTGTGTAGGTAGAAGGAAAATCAAGATGGTGTTGAGGGGCACAAGAGATAGTATATGTTACAGGGAAACAATTGGGGTAATGGGATTGACAAGGATTGTTCTGTGAGCTGGCATAGACTCGATGGACTAAATAGCCTCCGTCTATGTCACAAGGGAATTTGACAATAATTAAGAAATTGTTAAATGTTAGACATATGGGAGACTGCAGATGCTGGAAATCTGGAGCAACACACAAAATGCTGGAGGAACTCAGTGGGTCAGGCAGCATCTATAGACAGTCGATGGTTCGGGTCGAGACCCCTCATCAGGACTGGAAAGAAAGAGGGATGATAGCCAGTATAAGAAGGTGGGGTTAGCAAGAATTGGCAGGTGATAGGCCGATCCACATGAGGGGGATGATAGGAGGCATGTGGGGGGGGGGGGGGTGGTGGTTGAGTGAGAATGATGAAGAGCTGGGAGGTGATAGGTGGACAAAGGGCTGAAGAAGATGGAATCTGACAGGAGAGGACAATGGACCACAGAATAAAGGGGTGAAGAGGGCAACCGGAAGGAGGAATGTGTGGGTGATGGGCAAATTGAGATGGCGAAGGAGGGGAAAGAGAAGGGGCGATCAGGCCAGTGGGATAAGGAAACAAAAAGAGAAACAGAGAGTAGTGGACACCGTAAGTTAGAGAAATCGATGTTCGTGCCGTCAGGTTGGAGACTACCAAGGCGGAATATGAGGTGCTGTTCCTCTAATCTGTACCTAGCCTCAACTTGACCTTTTTTGCACTTGATAGTTGGCATTCAGAGAGCAACATTCATTTCCTATGACCCTGTGCATGGAATGCATGCCTTGTCTGAGTAATACTGTCCCTTCGTTACTTGATTGGATGCTGGGTTTCCAATATGCCCCTATCATTTTGGAAGATGACACTCTACAATTTCTAACACACTAAGCTAGCATTAGATTTATTTATAAGTCATCACAGAAATATAGAACATGAAATATTAGCATTCAGTGTGAATAATAAACCAGGGCAGTTCATATTTAAGGGTGATAATTAAAACTTACAGTTTGGTGTCTTTCTTTGATGTGTTTTAATCCAAGTTACGCAGATACTCCCTGAAAATGAAAAGTCTCCCAATTCTTACTAGTTACAGTTTTCCTTGGAATTATGTTGATATTTCCACCCAGGAAGTATTACCTGAACCCTGCATCTGCTCTAGTTTGGCAAAAGCCACAAATGAATGACACATCAATGATGTCCAATATTAAAATCCATTTGAAGAGCACCCCATGGTTCACTTTAACAAAGCAATATACAGTGACAGTAACACGTACATGAAAAGATTCTGATGGTTATCTGTGATGTCTACCAAATATTGGCTATGTTTAAGGTATGTTAGACTTTTCCACCACTTGGATGATCTTCATTTTACCTCCCTGAGTGTATTTACCTTCGTGGCTTTTTCTCATTGTGAAATGTTTGTTCAACTCTTGCAGATTAATAGTATGACAGGTCATCATTTGTCCGGTGTAGTCCATGCAGGAGGCACGGATTAGCCTGCTGCATGAAACTGTTCCACCTGCCTCCACTTTGGACTCACTGCAGTAATGTGCTTAACATCTAACAGGTTTGACAGTCTATTCAGTACTGAATAGTGAGGATAAATACCTAAAAATAAAGTGGTCTCTTATTAATTGTATTCTTTCTTCAAATAAAAGAATGTAACATGGTTGGCTTCTATGCAGTTTCAGTATTTTTGTTTGCACAACAGAATTGCCACATTATCGACTGAACACACAAAACAACACTGTTCTCTGGGGAGTTAACCTGCTCCCAAATAAATAAAGATCAACTTCCTGGTGGCTTTATGCAGGCCTGTTAAAAATGACCTATCCCAGCATCTATTTTAATACCTGAATGGTTTTTACCTCTCAATCAGCATTGCTTAATCAAGTCATCAGGATATTATCTCATTGTTGTTTGCATAAATTGGCTTCTGTTATGGATTAAGTTGCTAGTTGGTGAATGTCCCTTTAAAACATAGTACAGTAGTGTGTGTGTGTGGCATCATTATGACAACAGCAAGATAACAACGTGCTGACATTTGTTCAGTGAGTCAGTCAGAAAGAGAAAGAGAGGGAGAGAGAGACACTGACTGCTGGTCTCTGCATTGATGGATGAAGAACAATAACTGTGTCTGTCACTACAATCCACGTATAGATTTTTGAAGTAATCCAGTGGAGTCCACTTTGTCATTAACCTGTAGAGGGAAACAGGTATTTCTGTGGACGGCCACGTCTTGAATGCCTTTCGGGGTGGCAGATGCTTCGGAACAAAGCAGTGGAGATCATCAGTGACTGAGGTGTTGTATGGGTTCCGTCGTGGAACATTTGGATTTCGTAATTTCTCTCTATTCTCTCTCTACATTTTCTCTTCAGTCAACTGTGGTTTTGCAAAAGCCTTTGCTCACGTTTCACCTTATGACTTGCTGAACTGAACTTTGAGAACTATTCCTGGACTTGGAGTTTGAGAATTTGCGACACACACACTTTGAGTTTAGTTTTGGGGTTAATGTTTAATATCTAACATTTTTACTTTTCTTATTATTGTAAGTAGTTATTAATAAAATAGTTTCTAACACTTATACATGACTCGGCGTGTTTCTTTTGTTGCTGGTACATAACACTTCTTTGAACAGTGACAGTATTTTAGAAATACTAGAAAAACCAAAAATCTGCAAAAGCTGGAAATTTGAAATAAAAACAGTAAATACTGGAGAAAGGTCTTTGTCCCAAAACCTTAACTCTGTTTCTCTCCTGATAAAGGGTCTTCAATCTGAATCATTAACTCTGTTCCTCTTTCCACTGATGCTGCCTGATCTGCCAAACATTTGCGCAATTTCTGTTTTTATTTCAAAAGTAATCCATTGGTTATAATGTGCACTGGCACATCCTAAAGTTTTTCTTTCTTCTGATCTCCTCTGTGTAAGAAACACTCTGCATTTCAACAATATTGCTGACATACATGTCCCAAAACCAGTACATTTCTTCGGATAGTTAATACCGCAGAATTTTAGAGTTTGCTCATAATGGTCGTACTTCCTGTATTTTAACAATGAGGACGAAGTTGTATGTGTTTGGAAAATCATTAGTTTCTCTCAGCCGCACCTGATGTAATTGGAAATTCAGAACAATGTAGCAACTAAAAAGCACAAGAACATTCTTGTTGTGCATCTTCATTCATTAAGTAAGGTTTTCTATGTGTAATCAATGTGGTCAACAGAACCAAAGAGAAATTGCAAGTGTACAATGAGAACATTTAGCTCAAATATAGTAGTTGCACTGGCTACAAAGAATGTAATCAATCATAAATAATAATCAGAGGGAAAAGCTGCAACATTTTACTTTCACTATAATTGTCTGTGGGAATTTTAATGCTCTGTAGAATAAAACCTATGTCTGATATGTATTCCTTCTCTTTATTTCAGCAGAAGGTGGAACTTGCTCGCATTCTTAACTGGGCACATCATTTGGACTGGGAGTAAAATCAAAATGCATTGGCTGACCTTACTAACACTGGTCTGCACTTTCTCTTCTGGTGAGACATTATAGTGTATTGTTACATTTCATGGATAAGGAAGGAACCAATGTTTCTGTTTATTTGCCTCTGGAGTTTATATTTTTTAATTCATTTTTGAAAGATAAGAGGCAATCAAAGTGGAATTTATCTATGAAAAGTTGTCCACCTGCCTTTTCTCTGAACAGCTGGAGTCTTTTTTTGGTGACTGCTTTTCTCGATAATATTATGTGAGGAGTTTCAGGATATCAATCTGGCCATGATGAAGAATGGCAGTGTTTGCCAAATCATAATGGTAGAAAGTTACTTCCAGTTGAAGGTGTTTCTATGATGTTGATAATCTTGTCATTCCAAACTATTGATTCCACAGGGCTTGGGTACATCATCAGGTTAAGTTTGATGAATGATTCCATTGTTGCTTGTGGATAGTGTGCTTGAGGAGTATGGAATGGATGCTGAGTTCAGTGGGATGGGTTCCAGTACAGTGAACCACTATAACCAGGACCTGAAGGGCAAATTCAAATTTATTTGCTATTGCACCTTTCTCCCATCTGGCTTTCTCCGGATTTTCCCAAAATACACCAGTATATTGGTATTGGTTTATTATTGTCACTTGTACCAAGGTACGGTGAAAGCTTGTCTTACAAATGGAAAGTACAGGTCAATTCATTACACAGTGCAGTACAGAGTGCACTGTGTTAGTACAGAGTGCATTGAGGTAGTACAGGTAAAAACAGTAACAGTACAGAGTAAAGTGTCACAGCTACAGAGAACGTGCAGTGCAATAAGGTGCAAGGTCACAACCAGGTAGATCGTGAGGTCATAGTCCATCTCATTGTATAAGGGAACCATTCAATAGTCTTATCACAGTGGGGTAGAAGCTGTCCTTAAGTCTGGTGGTACGTGCCCTCAGGCACCTGTATCTTCTACCCGATAGAAGAGGAGAGAAGAGAGAATGTCCCAGGTGGGTGGGGTCTCTGATTATGCTGGCTGCTACACCAAGACAACGAGAGGTTCTCTCAGACAACATCTATATGACTGAGGACAGGCAGTCTGATTTGAACTAGTAGGATGATGGGGTAGAAAGCCATTAATCAAAGTTGATGAAGTGAGCATTATAAGCAAAGGAAAGCACTAAGGTGCATAGATATATTAATATATTAAGCAAATAAACAAAGATGTCACCTACATTGGACCTAAGAAGGATAGAATAGGAGAACTCGCTAAATGATGAAAAAATCTAGAAGCAGTGAGGGTCTGAGGAGACTCAAGGGTCCTTGTAGTTTCTTGACAGGTAAAATAATTCGTACAAAAGGCTTTTCTAAATAAAAGACTAGAGGTGGGTAACAGTTTTGCTGGCTCTGCAGAGCCCTGTTTAGAGCTCACCGGGAGTATTATGACTGTTCTGTGCACCAGATCTTAGGAAAGTATATTGCCCCTGGAGAAAGTGAATTGCAAATTTACCAGAGTGATACTTGTACATAGTGTTAGATTACAAGGAGAGATTATACTAACAATGGTGGTATTCCTTAGGATTTAGAAGGATAAGAAATGACTTGACTGAAGTTTTCAAACTATTAAGGTAGTTGGAGAGGAATTATTTTCACTGGTTGGGGAGTCCAGGGAACATAGTATAAAAATTAGAGCCAGTCATTCAGAAGTGGAGGAAGAAGTTGGTAGAAAATTAGAACTCCCTTCCTCTAAGTTATTGATGCTGGATCTATTCTTAGTTTTATATCTGAGATCGATGGATTTCTATGAGCAAAAAATTATTATGGATGTTGGAAAAAGACTGGATATATTGAGTTTGGTGTGTGAAGGTGGGTCACAGATCAACCTTTATCGCATTGAATGATGGACCAGCCTTTCCCTGTCTCTGTGTTAAATGTTCATTTCACACTTTCTGACTCATGAGATCTGTTGCATCTCTATACTCCACTGCACAGAAAGATTAGACCTTACTGGTATTTTCTCCCTAAAGGCATCTATTTTGCTTTATTACTTTTCTCAAAAAGCCCCCATTAAACATCAACACAAAAGCAATGTGATACAGATGTCGTAAATCTGAAATAGAAACAGAAAGTGTCAGAAATACTCAACAGGTCAGGCAGCATCTGTGGAGGGGAAAACAGAGAATGTTTCAGGTTAGTGGCATTTCATCAGAAACTCCTTAAAATTTCTTTATTGAGCACAGCTTTTGTTACTTCACATATAATTTTGCTGAGAATTCATTTCAGACCACGAATTCTTTGGGATGTTTGTTACAATAAATATAATACATGCATATTATTGTCAATAAAATAACTATAGATTATAAAAGAAAATAAGTTGATCATAATATTATTATACTTGTATATACTTCTCTGTTTCATGTGGCTTCCTATCACTGTGGCATCTTTTGATTTACAGTGGATGGTTCACCAGGTTCTAAGGCAGTGTTGATGGGAATTGGAGCAGGTAAGATCATAGTTTTTCCGTATTTGTGTTTACTGCTTTATTTTGATCTCCATTTTTGTCTCTTCTGTACTCTCCTATTCTCCCTAATTAAAATCAGGACTCTACAGTGACATGTTTGAACAACTGTCAGGGTGCTCTCTGAGAAGGAACTCTTCCCAAATACACAACACCCCAGATTTACCATGCTCGGCTTTACAAGCATAGTGTATGTTTACAGCTCTCAGAAGATACTTGTGCTTAGGGCAGAAGCCTGCTTCAAAGACAGGACCATACCCTTTAGGAACAAAGGCATAGCAGATTAATTGCCCCTGACTTATATATGCATTTCCATTGTATCAGATGACTTAATATGTCATGATAAAAAATTCTGCAGCAGCGTAAAATTATTAGATAAGTCTGTTCAGATAATCACTTGCAAAAGTTGACAGTGACTGAGTTACTCAAATTAATCCAAATAGCAGCACTGGAATTAGTTCATGAAAGAGTTAAATAGCTAATTAGGTCAATTAAATCTCTTAAATCCTCTAGCTCCTAACTCACCAACTGGAACAAGACAAATTCAGTTTGTATTCTGTCCTTATTTTACTCTCTACTGAGGTCAATAGAGAGTAAGCTCAAACTGAGTGTGAAATGTATGTGCTACCCAACCTCCCAGTTCTCCTGGCAGTTGAGATTAAAATTAGGATTGAAGGCTCATTTGAGAAAGTGATCGAACAGACTAAGACACTTGAACGAAGAACTCAATAACGCATAACAAAAGAACACAAAATGGAGGAGCAGGAAGTCAGCATAAATAATTTCATATTCCTCTGCATTATGATGTATCCACCACCACCTTGTCCACTCATTTTATATCCTTATGTTCCACATAAGGCATCTCCTACTTCTCTTCACGTCTTTTCTACATAATAGCGAGTTCCAAATTCTCGTCACTCTGGCAAGTTAAAAAAAAAACTTCTCTTGAGTGCTTCACTGAGTTTTTTAGTAACAATTAAATTTATGATGCTAGGTTCTGTTTTCCCCATGCGTGGATATCGCTATGACTACACTGTCAAATGCCTATGCCCCCACAAACATTCAACATTTATTACCCAGCACCCAGAAAAGTGATATTTATACAGAGAGATGAAGCCATGCATTTCTACAGTGATTTTCATAACTTCAAAATGTCTTAAAGTTCTTTCAACCCAATAAAGTTCTGTGAAAGTGTAATCCTTGTTGGAGATGCAGCAGTCAACTTGCAAACAGCAAATTATCACAATAAAACATCATAAGGATCAAATAATCTGTTACATGTGATGTTGAGTGAGAGATAAATATTGGATAGGACACTAGGGTATCTTAGTGCCATGGGATCTTTACATCCACCTGAGATGGCATTCGGGCCATCATTTAATGACTCATTTGAAAGCCAGCCCTTCAAAAATGCAGTAAAATGTCAGTCTAGATTATTGTGCTCCAGTCGCTGGAGACAGCCTTGTACCCACAGTGCTCTGTCTCAGTACAGTTCCACCACAAAGTCACAACTATCAATAAAAAGCTGGAGTTCCATCAATGAAGAATGAGATTAAACCAAAATGGAAACTTCTTCTTTCTTTTATCAGTGTCATAAAAATGGATACAGAATAAATCTAAAGGATATTGGAAATTTACAAAACTGCAGACTAAAAGGGCTGGAGGTACGAGAAATGAGAAAAGAGAAAAAGGAAGGTTAGTTTAGTACAAAAAAGTTAATTAGGGTAGAGGTAGAGCTGATAAAGGATGAAGTATGCAATCAACTAAAGGAGACTGAGGAGATAGCAATAACACTATTTCCAGATAGATTTTAGGATTAGAGAACCCCTGGAGATCATCATAGACAACTGCAGAATAGATATAATGTCAAACAAGTTACTCAAGCAAAGCATACAAATCATCATGATGTGGACTGTGAGTTGAGAGGGAAACTAAGGAAGAAATAGTGCATCTCCAGCTAACATACTACAAAATTCATATGAATTGGAAGTTATGTCAAAAGGTTAGACTATTCAAAGGAAAAAGATACGGATAAGGCAATAAATTACCAGTCAGGTAACGTTACTTCAGTTGGTGACAAGTTACTAAATTAGATGCTGCAGAATAGGTGTAACTTGTTAATCTGAGAGAAGTGACAAGGATTCAGAAAGGGAAAATTGAAGCTCAGCAACTACATCTAATGTTTTGAAGAGGTAACTGAGAACATATGCAAAGAAAATGAAGAACAGGTGGCATATAGATTTTCAAAAAGCATTTAACTAGTTACTGTGTAAGGGACTTACAATTAAGATAGATGTAAAATGAAAGGTAATATTGTCATGTGGACATCAAGATGATTCAAGGGATAAAAGCAAAATGAAACTTCTTGGTAGAGTGTCTTTGACTGCAAAGTGCTGAGTAGAGTCTGTTGGGCTTCTTTAGTATGAATACATGGCCAGCATTTAAGGATTGAGGGAGCACTAAGAACATTATTGATGATACTTAATTTGTGAATAGAAGTGAGTACTATGAAATCCAGCAGGAGGACATACATAGGAAGGCATATGGAGAAGTGGGAGATGTAGTTTGCTGAAGGGAAATGAAAACTAAAATAGATTGGAGGCAGTAACAGGGAAAGGAGGTAGATCCTGATCAGTGAGAATTTAAGCAGAACAAGTGAATGGGCCATTAATAATGGAAACACAAATAGATAAGGCATGTGGAATCCTTGACCTTGTTATGTAGAATGCACAAGTTGAACTTACAGAAGACCTCAGTTAAGCTGCAGTTAGAATATTATATAAATTGTTGGTCAATCTTATAGATAGGAACACAAAAACAGATGAAAAGGTACATCACAGCTTAACTCAGACATGACCAATGGTGAGGGTTTGCAGTTATTAAAAGAGACAAAAGCAGTGAAAATTAATCCATGGTCTGATATAGTTCTAGAAAATTAATAACAATTGTGATAGGGTGAAAGGTATTGGATTGTTTCCATAAATAGTATTTCTATTTAAAGCAGTCACACAAATAACTAAAGAAGACTTGATGATTAATTATGTCTTTATACAGAAGGTGGATGGAATGTGGAATTCTCTTAAAAAGACATTAGGAAGTTTCTTTTAAAAACAGTTTTTTTGATGGACAGTAGCAACCAACACTGGGACTGGTGGCATGGTTTAAGAAAAATCCAAAGTGGCGAAAGTGGATTTGGATGAGCTGAAGAGTACTGTGCCTATGGTATATTCTATGATCCTCCAACCTGATTTAGTCTACACAAAAGTCCATAGGGAGAAAATATTCCATTTTTGTCATATCCATTTCCCACTGCATCATAGCATCCAAGTTTTGTATTAAATCCAGCAAAAGAATTAGATCCTTGCTCTATGTCTATTTATGACACAAGTAAGGAATACAATTAAGTTCTAGGTGTCATAAAATCATATTTTCAATTTGTGACTTACTATTAATTTTAACACACCCGTTCAAAATAATCTAATTTCAAATAATGTCCAACAACCATCAAGTTCTTGAACCAACCTGCATAACCCTAACCCTACCTCAGCCATGGAACACTATGGAACACCTCTTGCACTACCGTGGACATATCTTTGATTATGTCTTTGTTTTTTGCATTAGGGTCTTGGTTTTGCACAGTCTTTTTTTTTCTCTCTTTCTTCATGGTCTTGTATAATTTATGTTTAATTTATATTCTGTGTGTTGTCAGTACCTACGTGTCTGTGACGCTGCTGCAAACAAGTTTTTCTTTATACCTATACCTCACTATACCAGTGCACATGACAATAAACTTGACTTGATTTAAAATAATCTATCACCCCCTAGTGTTTCCTTCGTGTATCATCTCTACAGTAGGATCTAAACTAGGGCACAACATTTGGATCTTAGTTTCAATGAGAATAGTTCCAAAAAAGGTAGTTAGCCCATTGTATTTAGGAAGTCTCCAACTCAATGATCAAGTCTAGCTCTTTAACTGTACTGGTTGGATTGTTTCTTACCTATGCTTTATCATAAAACTCACAGCATCAAAGTAATTGTCATATACAGTTACATCCTTCAAGACTCATATCATCAACAGAAATTATTATATGATGAAACTACCTTCAACTAAATTAATTGACTATCATCTCTTCATTGGGGATGAGATAGTTTCTTGTTACGTTTCCTTTCAAGGCAAAGTGTTGTATTTAGCAATTTCCATGGATGTTTAAAGCATGAGACTGGCAATTGGTCCATTGTTTGCTGGCATACAAGTGAACTCTTCCTTGTGATCTTGAACCATCCTGTAAACCAGTTTGACAAATAATCCAAATGCTGCCGATCTGTCACATAAACTGGTCTATCACAAATTCTGTCACATAATTTAAATTATAATTTTTGACCATCATATACCAAGGGTGGCAGAGTGCTGCTTCTACACAGCTCAAGACACATTGGTTCGATCTTGGCCTCAGGTGCTGGATGTGTGGAGACTGCATGTTTTCTTTGTGACTATATGGGTTTCCCCTCCATGCCTGCTTTCCCCCAAACTCCCAAAGAGGTACAGATGGGTAGGTTGATTGGCTATTGTAAATTACCCCTAGCACAGGTGGGTGGCAGGAGGATCAGGATGGAATTGATAGGCATGTGAAAGAAAGGAGGTTACTGGGAAATAAGTGGGGGAACAAGATTGATGGAAATGCTCTGCAAGTCAGCATGGCCTCCTATGTTATAAGAAAATATGGTAAATTAAGATCCATAATCTGTAAATGATTACCAATTCCATCTTTTCAACTGAGTGTCACAATCAGATTTTCTGCTGAAAATAATTCTGCTTAACATGTTGAGATTTGCCATCAGAATCATATGAGGTTGTACCCCAGTTACACAACCAGACCAGAAGGAAACTATTGCATTAGCTGCATCCAATCACAGGAAATCTATGAAATAAAAAATGGGCAGAAATTGACATCACCCAAAGAATTACCCTGAGTTATGAGTCGGCACCATTAAGAGAGGAATAAAGAAAAAGGGGAGGGAAATTTATAATATTTAATTAGGGCTTAATTGATTATAAAAATTCTGGAAATAAATGGAATACTTTCCTTTCTAGTTTGTGCCAATTTTGTTGCTCAAAGTATTATTGCTGGACTAGGATTCACGGCCAATGGAATAGCAGTCGGTTCCTGGGCAGCAAAATTAATGTCATTTGTCACCTATATCAATGGAGGAACAGTACCACCTGAAAGTTTTATTATCACACTTCAGTCCATTGGTAAATATATATTTTTTTCTTTTTAATGTTCTATCAAGTTGGTCCACTGAGCCAAACATTTTTTTTAAATTTTGGAGGTTGTGAACCTAAGTAGAACTTCTGTTGCTGAATTTAATAATGTCAGGAAGATTGTATTTCCTCATACAGCACAGTGGACATTATTTAGTCTTCCATTCCTTCCACAGTAATGCTCTTAGAGGGGAAATGTCCACTGAGATTAAAATCTGAATTTGGATCTCATAACTGGGATATCAAATACCCCAGGATTATCTGATAGGGGTTACAGAAGTATATATAAAGAATTCATAGAGTCATAGAGTGCTAGAGCACATAATAAGGCCCTTTGGCCCATCAAGTCCATGCTGATCATCAACAACTCAAGATTGATGGTGTGTATTTAGGGCTTATTTTATTTCCAATTGATATTGCAATTTTACCACATTTAGATGAATAAATAAGCTTAAAGAATAATGTTAGCATTAAGTGCAATGAATTTTGTTACTATTCATGTGGAGAAGTTTGAACAGGGTAAAAATTAATCCAGTTCACCTAATGAGCCTTCTGGTGACATTTTAGTTTTTTGAGTGAAAATGGCCGAATCTCTTGCTGCAGGTGGGTGGGATTTGGCGCTATAGAAACAATTTAAATCTTCAGTTCAAGGCTCAATGATCTTATCTGTGTACTTGCACTAGGTTTTACTTCAAAGCTTCTGATTCTTTTTTGTTCTCCTGAAAGGCACCGCAGGATTTGCTCTGTCGACCCAGATCATGTTGGGAACCGTGGGTGCCCTTATTTCATCATCATCAACATGCAAACTAGGAATTTTCTGAACTTAAGTAAAATTGTTACAGTTAACTAAAGAAATAAATTGTTATTTTATCTACCAGGAGTGTGATTGAAAATATATGCTTGGAATCCTTTATGTCCTTTACAAATATTGGAGAAATCTCTCAACATGGTAAACTAATTTCTGGTACTTGCCCACAAACATTCCCAGAGATAGCACTACCTATGTAGAGGTAGCTAATGATTGAGATGAGCACACAACCATTGGAACAATGGACATCAGAAATTACTGCTGTAAATTCAATTTTACGTGGATTGTAACAAATATTTGTATCAGTCAATATTCGTCCATACTACATGAGTATCAAATTCACAACTCATGGTAAATTTGGGTGTGCCAAAGGCTGTAAACTAGTAAAAAGTGGAGGGGGTGGGGGAAGGCAGAACTTCAAGGATCTGGAGCAGCTTAAATATAAACAACACAGAAAGAGAGGTTGAAGTTAATAATAAAGTAAGAAAGAACACTTTCGGCAAAGAACATTATTTGAGTCTAAAAAGATGGCTAACCATAAGACAAGGGAAAACATCATAACAATTAGTTAAACTGTCTATGCCTAGAATAAAACAGAGGAACTAGAGGAACAAAGCACGATAAGAATTACTGAGACACGCCTAGAGAAAAATCAGGACTGGAAATTAAACATTGCAGAATATAACAATATTTTGAATCAATAGAGAGGAATAAAGGGAGCATGATGGATTAGTTGTCCTTATTAGGAATAAAATAATGGTTGTAGAAAAAAAAGGATATTGATGTAAAGACTAAAACAGAATCTGTATAGATATAGATAAAATAAAGGGTTGATCACACAAATAGGCATTGTCTGTTGACTTTAATAAATATGCGGAATGGGGAAATATGGGCAAATAAAGATAAATCTGAGGTATGAGGCGGTACACTTTTGTAGGAAGAGTGGAAGGTCACACATCAATGGGAAGGTACAAATGTAGATGGAGCAGAGGAAAGAAATTGAGAGTTCAAATAGACCAATCAAGTTGTGCCGTAGGTTAGTAAGGCCATAAAAATAACGTACCAAGAACTAGCATTTCTAGCAGGCTAGAATTGAAAAATAAGGACATTATGCTAAAACTGTATTGAACTTTGCAATATAAAGGATATAGAGACAATGGAGAAAGTTCAGAGAAGATTTACAAGGACAATAATGGAAATATGAAGGCGTACAAATCCGAAAAGGATGAAAATATTTGATCTCTTTTCCCTTGAGGAGGGCAGGCTGAGTGACTACTTAATTGAGGTCTTTAAAATCATGACAGAGTGAATACAGAGACAATGTTTCCGCATGGGGATGAGCAATAACAAGGTCCATCAATACATCTAAAGTCCAACAGGGAATTCAGAAAAAACAACTTCACCCCAAAGTAATGAGAATGTGGAACTCTCTATCACAGGGGGTGGTTGGAGCAAATAGTATAGATGCACTTAAAGGGAGGCTGGACAAGCACTGGAGGGAGAAAAGGAAGACAGCACTACACTGATAAGATTAGATGGGGAAGATAGGAGGAAGTGAGGAACTGCTTGAGCTGGCTGGCCTGTTTCTGTGCTTAATATCCAATGTTCGCAATTTTATTTTTGGAGGATATACCATACAGAGCAGCAACATTGCAAAAGAACAAAAAAGACATTGTTTTACCTGTGTCCACTCAGTCTGATTAAAGTCAATCTTAATCTCGAGGAGATTACATTTTAAAAGCAATGTATCACACCACCAAATCCCCCTCCCCCCCCTGGCTCCATCTGCCCATCATCCCCGGTTCCACCTATCACCTTCCAGACTCTGTCTCACCACCCTCCTTCTCACTCCTATAGATTGGCACTCTCAGGGATGATGCAGGGCCTCAACCTGAAATGTCAACCATCCCTTTGCCTCCACAGATGCTGCTTGACCTGATGAGTTCTTTCAGCAGCTTATCTTTTGCTCCAAATTCCAGTATCTGCAGTCTCTTGTGTCTCCAGCCTACTTTGCGTAATGGCATGGACCAATTTCACTCCACTTCTCTCCTCCTCAATTTTAACAGATGATAAAGTACTTTCAATACAGTGGTTAACTGAACTTGAAATTCCCCATTAAACAGACCAAACTGGACATGGACTCACCATATGCACACCTACTTGTACTTACTTTTGCTGGATTCAGAGTCATAGAGTCATACAGCATGGAAACAGGCCCTTTGGCCCAACTAGTCCATGCCAATCAAGATGCCCATCCAAGCTAGTCCCATTTGCCAGCATTTGGCCCATAACCTTCTAAACCTTTGCAATACATGTACCTGTCCAACTGTCTTTTAAAGTTGCTATTGTACCTGCCTCAACCACTTCCTCTGGCAGCTGATTCCACATAGATACCCACCTTTGTGTAAAAAAGTTGCCCCTCAAGTTCCTCTTATATCTTTCCCCTCTCACCTTAAAACTTGTGCCTTTTATTTCTTGATACCCCCAACTCCGGAAAAAAAGTCTGAATGCATTCACCCTATCGATGCCCCTCATGATTATATACAACTCTAAAAGATCGCCTGTCAGTCTTCTACGCTCTAAGGAATAAAGCCTGTGCACCCTCTCCTTATAACTCTGTCCCTCAAGTCCTAGCAAGCGTCCTTGTAAAGTGAGTGGTGGACAATCTGACCCTCCAGACCAAGATGTGCACAGCAGGAAGGCCCAATGCATCTTTTCTGACCTCCAGCACACCTTGGACTTCTTGGAAGCATGTCCGAAGGTCTGAGGCAGGCTGAGACCCAAACAGCTGACATCTAGTGGTTCTCTGTGGAATCACTGGTTGTGAGTGAGTTGGTTTATAAGTGTGCCCAACAGTGGCCACATATTAAATACCAGTTTTAGTGTCTAAGTAACACTGGATACATTTCAGTGAATTTCATTGCTTTTTGTCTTGTTATTCTCTCACAGAGTAATTCCCAGAGTCCAGCTCCTGGTTGCTAATTTAATTACTCCAAGGAAGAAATATTTTATAATCACAGCAGTTAGTGCGACGCTATTACAGCGCCAGCGATCGGGGTTCGATTCCCATCGCTGTCTGTAAGGAGTTTGTACGTTCTCCCGTGTCTGCGTGGGTTTCCGCTGGGTGCTCCGGTTTCCTCCCACGTTCTAAAGACGTACAGGTAGGTTAATTTGGGGGTTTAAAAGGGGTGGCGCAGACTCATTGGGCCGGAAGGGCCTGTTACCACACTGTAAATAAAATTTAAAAATTTAAATTTAAACATTTTAGCTTACTTCTTCAGATGTTTTTATGAACAAGAATTTTAAACTCTACTTTCAGAACTGTAAATGCTGGAAACACTCAGCAGGTTCAGACAGCATCTTTGGAAAGAGAAACAAGTGTTAATGTTTCTGAAATGTTTTTGATTTTCACCCTTATAGCAGTGTGAATATATGCTGAAAAAATGCACCGGGGAATATATTTAATCAATAAAGCAATGAAGGAATGAATCAATGAGATAGGTCAGTGGCCCTGGAAGAACAAAGGCCATTCAATCACTCAATCCTTGCTGTGCCAACCTATCAGAGCACAATTAATTTGATTCTGGACTCTATTTGTCAGATCGACTATGTTAATAATTTATCACAAAATAGTCACAAAACATTAGGAAACGTAATAATTCTGGCACCTTATAAGGTAGTTTATTTACGAAGCAACACTGATATAATTACAATCAGTATTGTGTACATGACATTAAGTTTACTTTAAATGAAAAAAAACGCCATTAGTTTGTACAATTTTATTTCCTAGTCCTACCCATATAAAAGACTGCTTTTCAAACTAGGTATAGATTTTTATAAAGTGCACATTAAACATGGATCACACTGATGACTGCAAGTAACTTCAAACCCTCACAACCACTAGCTTTATAAGATATTTTTGTTAGTCACATGTACGTCGAAACACACAGTGAAATGCATCTTTTGCGTAGAGTGCTCTGGGGGCAGCCCACAAGTGTCGCCATGCTTCTGGCGCCAACATAGCATGCCCACACTTCCTAACCCGTATGTCTTTGGAATGTGGGAGGAAACCGGAGCACCCAGGAGGAAAACCCACACAGACACGGGGAGAACGTACAAGCTCCTTACAGACAGTGGCTGGAATTGAACTCGGGTCACTGGCGTTGTAATAGCGTTACGCTAACCACTTACCACTCAGGTGGAATTTAAATGCAGAGAATTGAAATGAATAGATAAGCAGATGAAAGTGAGCTTGAAAAAAAGGGATAAATGCTACTTCACAAAATTTGCTATTTTCACAACTTTCTTATTTATGGTGTTAAAACTAGTATCTGAACTCCATTCATCCAGAGGTCAAAATAGGAGTGCATTGTGGATATTTCAGTTAATCCTCACTAAAAAAAACCTTTCTCCTTTGTTGCAAGGGAATCAAGATGTTACAAGTTGCATGGGAAATATTAAATCAAACTTATTGCTAACTGATGCTGACATGCAGTTAAATATTTCAGTCATGATGTTGCAATTGTTTTGTGGCCTAGGGAAACTTACTTTCCTGCTTTGTTTAGAAAACATTTTAAAAATCTTCACTTTTTAACAGCTCTTTTCTCTGACAGTACCTCAAATTTTCATTCAAAGCCTCCTTTAGAATGGGCATAATGCTCACTTCTAAGATAAATGACCAGTTTCAACAATAGAGTAAGAAACCCTTTGCTTAAGTTATGGGACCACCATGACTATTCAGGTCAGTACCTATTGACTTCCCATCACATGTTCCCTTATTGGCTTCTCATCAATTGGACACCAAGTCTAAGAATTTGTAGAGATCTGTATTTATTCAAGATTTCTGTCATGGTTATAATGTTCAGGTGAAACCTCATGGAAAGTACTGCTATATATTTTTTGCCTTTTGCCAAGGTTGGTTTTGCTACGGGCAACTTGGTTTCAGAGTTTACATTCTTTCCTACAGGTGCTTTCTTCCATTTCCTCCCAATCATCTTGTTGAAATTCCAATCTCAGACTCTCATGTAAAATCCACACCCAATCATCTCCTGCCATTGTCCAGAGTCCAGAATGAAGGAAAACAATAATCCCACATTATTAATCAGAATGAGAAGTGTTCGACCTGTCAATAAAATTTTTGAATGTTTAAGAATACAATGTTCCTACTTTAATGAAAACTTTGATTGGGTTTGATCTGTTGGCTATCCATTACAATTCTGACAAAGTTAAGCATATATAGGTCAATGCAGGAATATGCAACTTTGAAAATAGTGATTGGAATTCTGTCATCTCAAAGGCAGAAACATTCAGAACTTCAACAAAGAATACTGTCACAAGTTTGGATTGTACTGGCAGAATTGTCCCATCAAACAAATACCAAGATGAATGTATATAGTGCCTGTAATGGAGCAAGATGCCTTAAAATGCTAAGTAGGGGTGAAATCAAATGAAACTTCACACCTGTGTGGTCCTGGCAAAACCCAAACTGGCATTGATAAGTGCCACGTGAATTTGCTGTTGACGTAGGCTTTCCGTCACTTTGCAGATGAATGAGTCAACTGATTGGATGGCAATTAACTGAATTGGATTTGTTCAGCTTTTTTTGTGAACAGGGCATAATTGGACAATTTTCTACACTATCAGGTACATGCTAGCATTATAACTGTACTGGAACAGCTTGGCTAGAGATATAGCTAATTCTGGAGCACAGATCTTCAGTATTACAGCTGGAACATTTTCTGGTCCTGTAGCCTTTATCCCAAGCTCTCAACCATTTCTTGATATCCTGTCAGGGCATTAAGTATTGGTAATTGGTTTCTTATTGTCACTTGTACCGAGGTACAGTGAAAAACTTGCTTTGCAAACCGATCATACAGGTCAATTCATTACACAGTGCAGTTACATTGAGTTAGTACAGAGTGCATTGAGGTAGTACAGGTAAAAAGCAATAACAGTAAAGTGTCACAGCTACAGAGAAAGTGCAGTGCAATAAGGTGCAAGGTCACACAAGGTAGATCCTGAGGTCATAGTCCATCTCTATTGTAAAAGGGAACCGTTCAATAGTCTTATCACAGTGGGGTAGAAGCTGTCCTTAAGTCTGGTGGTACGTGCCCTCAGGCTCCTGTATCTTCTACCCGATGGAAGAGAGAATGTCCCAGGTGGGTGGGGTCTTTGATTATGCTGGCTGCTTCACCAAGAAAACGAGAGGTAAAGACAGAGTCCAAGGAGGGGAGGCTGGTGTCCATAATGCGCTGGGCTGTGTCCACAACTTCTCTGCAGTTTCTTGCGGGGAGTTGGGACATTATGTTGCAGTTGTATAAGTCGTTGGTGAGACTGCACTTGGAGCACTGTGTACAGTTTTTGGTCACCCTGTTATACGTAAGATGTGGTTAAACTGGAAAGAGTGCAGAAAAGATTTACGAGGATGTTGCCAGGATTAAAGGGCCTGAGTTATAGGGAGAGGTTGGCCAGGCTAGATCTTTATTCCTTGGAAACATGGGAGAATGAGGGGTGACTTTATAGAAAATGTTTAAATTATGTGGCATAGATAAGGTGGATGGTAACAGTCTTTCCTCAGGGGTAGGGGTTCCAAAAACTAGGGGCATAGGTTTTAGGGTGAGAGGGGAAAGATTTAAAAGGGACCTGAGGGGCAACTTTTTCACACAGAGGGCAGTGAGTATATGGAAGTTGTTGAAGCAGGTACAATAGTATCATTTACGAAGCACTTGGATAGGTACATGGAGGGGTGGGGCTTGGAGGAATATGGGCCAAACATAGGAAATTGGGACTAGCTGGGAGGGCATCATGGTCAGCATGGACTGGTTGGGCCGAGGGCCTGTATCTGTGCTGTATTGGTCTATGACTCTATGTGGAGTGAATTGAATTGATTGGAGATGAGCCTCTTGCTTTAGCCTTTTCTTCAGCACTCCATTTGCTGACCACTACCATCATTCAGGATGAAGATGTTCTTGGAGCCTCCTCCTCCAGTTGCTGTTTATCCACCACCATTCATGAAAAAATGTGGCAGGACTACAAATCTTTGATCTGACTTGTTGGTTGTGAAATTGCTCAACTCTTGTCTATTGCATGCTATTTTTGCTGTTCAACATGCAGCTAGTCCTGTATTGCAGTTTCTCTAGGTGGCACTTCATCTTTAAGTGTGCCTGTTGTACTCCCAGAAAGCCCCTCCTGCACTCCTCACTGAACTAGGATTGATAGACTGGCTTTATAATAATGAATTAATATGCTGACCCACAAGGTTAGATTGTGGTGAATCTACATTTCTGCTGTTGATAATCCACAGTGCTTCATGGATCCCAGACCCGTTCTAAGACCGTAACGTTTAGTAAGTAAGTGATGTTACAGAACGCAATGGAGGTATCCATGGTAGTCAGATTTCCTTGCCGATGTTTGATCAGATGGCATGAGACTTCATGAGATCTGGAGTTGATATTGAAGTCCCCCCGCCTGAAAACCACTGTGCCAGAACCCCTACTGGTTCTGTCCAGCCGGCAGGAAAAGACATCTCCAGGGATTGTGATGGAAGAGTTTGGCATATTGGTTGTAGGCATAATTCTGTCAGGGTCCTAATGCAGGGTTTCAACCCAAAACATCAACAATTCCTTTCTCACCACAGATGCTGCTTGACCAGCTGAGTTCCTCCAGCTGATTGTTGCTCCTGATTATGTTGCTTGACTGGTCTGTGGGACAGCTCTTCCAATTTAGCCATCAGTCCCCATGTTTATAAGGACTGAGCAAGATCAACAGAGCTGGGAGTGATGTTCCCATGTCCCAATTCAGTGCCAAGGTTGATGCCAAAAGGTTTGTCCAGTTTTATTCCTTCTGTTTAAACAGAGCAGAGGGTATTTAAGAGTCAAGCACATGGAATGGGTCTAGAGTCACACATCGGCCAAGAAAGGTAAAGTTCCACTCCTGAAGGATGGGGTTTTATGTCAATTCAATAGCTTTTCACAATCATCGTTAATAAAACCAATTGGACAGCAATGTGGCAAAAATAATTTCAGATTATTAACTAAATTTAAATTCAACAGCTGCTGTGGTGAGATTTAAACTCAGCTCTGTGTTTGTTTTGGTCTCTGGATTAATTGCATGAAAATCTAACTGTGGTGCCACCACTGTATTATATGGCTTCCATCAGTAACTCAGGAATAATGGTGACTTTCATTAGCATTTGTTTAATCTCCTATACTGTAAACCTTCAAAAATGAAGTAGTATGAATTCAGACTATGACATATTTCAAAATTCAGCTAGTAATAACAATGATTGTAGCAATTTGATCTCACTCTGAAAGGCACTAATGCTAATTGTCCAGGGGCTTATATCACTATCAATATAATTGGAAAACTATGATCAAACTAAAGTTGTGATTTGAACACAAACAAGCATTATTTGTATTTTACAAGTCGTCCTAATAAAACTTCTAATTTAAACAGCTATATTTACATATGATACCCTTCAGAAAATTATCATATACACACTAGACTCTCTCGTGAAATTGCCTTGAGCCAATAATTAGGTAGATTACAAGCAAATTATCTACATCACCAGTCCATTATTTAATTTGATGCACTTTTAAAAAGATGCAAGGTAAAACTCCCGCAGATTCTGCTATTTGCATGCAATTTCCACCTCTTCTTGATATCCACTTCTGCTCTTCAGAATATTTATTATTACACAAAAATAACGTCTTAACACATAATTCAAATTAAAAGAATTTTTCTGCCATATAAGTCAATTACAGTATTTGTTAACATGAATGGAAAGTTGTAATCAGCAGTATATTCCTCAATAGCCTGTTAAAAGCAGTGGCCTCAGCTCATCTATGTTACAACCAGGAGCCTCTCAGCAGTATTATGATGAAAATCACAGCAAAAGACATCTATTACATGAAACATTCAATCCTATGTATACACTTAAGTTGTAACAAACACAACAACACTCATCTTCAGAAATTGCTCTGTGTTAATCATGGGATGAAACTGAAAGGTTTAAATAACTTAAAAAGGCTTGACTAGTTCAGAATACAACCTGAATCACATTCTCCAAACATGATTTAGCCTGTCATTTCCAACAATGCACTCAAAGGAGTAATGAATATTTTTATTCTCTACAATGTTTGAATTTTGCTTAAAAGGTTGAAAGTGTAATGAGAAAATAACACTGGTCAGCAATGTTCCATTGATTAAACTAATATGCTGTTATATATAACTTTGATTGCTGACATCAAGTTTCATTTCATTTTTCTGTACACAAATATTATGCATTTAATGTACAATCAACACGCTGCCTGGACACATTTAAAACTGCACATTCATATTCCTAATATTAACAGTAGACACTATAGCGTCCCTGAGACAAGGTCACTGACCTGAAATGCTGTTTCGTTCTCCACGAATGCTTCCTGACCTCCTGAGCATTTCCAGCATTTTTTTTATTTTGCTTCTTTATTGGCTACCAATTTGTTTTGGAGAATCAAGTATAAAATTGCTAAGTTGCATGTTGAAAAAGCTTCCATTATTTCCCACCCTCTCATTGCCTCCATTTGACAGTCATGCCCTATTGACTCTCTGAAAGAAATTAACAAATCTACCACAGTAGAGAGGATTTACTTTATTTATACAGCACGATAACAGGCCCTCATAGCGCCGTCCATTTAAACCCATATTAACCTACCCATACGTATTTGAAATGTGGGAAGAAACCGGAGCACCCGGAGGAAACCCACACAGACATGGGGAGAACCCTGATCACATCGTGCTATGAATTGTTAAAGAATTAAAAGACCCAACTGTGGATTATCCTTTGGATGGATCTCAAGCAGAATATACAAAGAACATAAAACACTCTGAATGTGTGAAGAAAGTAGGGTTGGGGTAGAGGAGGGGAATGTGGAAGGTTGAGTTAGCAAACAAGTGTTACACATGACTATTAGTTCGTGGGACTTCGCTGTCTATAAGTTAATGTCTGTGTTTCCTATACTACAGCAAATATTGCATGTCAAAAGTATTTCACTGGCTTCATAGTGTAACTCAAAGCTATGAAAGGCATGAGAAAACTGCAAACTTTTTCTTTAATGTTGGTGGAGAAATAGTTTGTGCAAAGACAGTATTTTGCAAATGAAAGGTCTCAAGCAGAAATGTCACTGTTTTTGTAAAAGGTTTCCCCATTGGTAGGACTTGTCCTGTGAATTGCTCATTTAGTCAAGGTTTCATCCAACAAAACTTTAATCTCATTCAACTATAATGCATTTCAATTAGGTTCACAAGCAACCATGAATTCTGATATTTCATGACTTAAGATGATACATTTTGTTCAAGAAATTTCAATTCTAAACCAGTTGTAAGTTGGTGGTGGGGGGTCTTAAAGAAATTCAATTGAATACACAGCCAAAGGAACTTCTTAATTTTCAACTACTGGAGAATGAATGAAAGCCTGGAATTTTCACCTTGAAAATCCAGGTAACAAGCCCCATCTGAAAGTCTTACATGAACTGTGCAACAACTCAGGAAGACAGATGTTTCAGCTCAATGACATTGCTCAACTAATCTCCAGAAGCTGTACTTCAGAGACAAATTGTTGCTCCGTTGCATCAGTGGCCGTGCGCTAGCTGCGATTGGCTGTGTCCGGCCGATTCCGATTCAGCACAGCCCTTGGTGCGAACTCAAGTTTATCTTTTAAGCTTAGAACTTCGGTGCAATCTTTATTTGTAATCTCAGCAAGCCTCCTTTCTTCACGCAATTCAAAAATGCTCTTCTCCTCAACTGGTTGTTGTTGGTTCCCACGAATAAACCACTCTATATTGTAGCCCACTGCCCCAACCACAAAAGCCACAGGAAAGGTTATGTAGGGAGCATACGTACGAATGGCAGTCCACAAAACAGGCCACATGATGTCTGCAGAAAAAGAATATTTTAGAAATTTATTTTTCATAATCCTATTACAATGCTAGAATACCAGATTATTAAACTCCAATACAAAGCTATATTGTGACATACTGCAAAGGCCACCAAAGGTTTTTGAAAATGACCACAGCTAGAAAAAGAATGGCTACCTAGGTTGGATAGAATTTCATTCCAGCTTTAAATTTAAAAATCCTGAAGTCAGCAGTTTAGCAATATCACCAACTTTGGGTTGTTTCTCAGTGATAATGCTGAACTTGTACTCAGTCCTGCACAGCTTTGGTCATCAAGAACCAGCACAATGGAAAAGTACATTATGGATTCACCAGGATATCACCAGGGACGAAGTACTTCAGTTCTGAAAACAGAGGCAAGACTGTCTTTTGTCTCAATAGCATTATGACTCTGGAGAAAAAGGCCAAGAGCTATTTAAAAAAGAAAATTAAGTATTTACAAGTGATTTGCAAACTTTAAAAAGAATTTCTCAAACCTGCCTTTCGAGTATCAAGCAAGACTGCAACCATCAAAATTATTTTAAACGAATTAGCCTGTAAAACAAAGTATCTACTCGCTCTGCCAAAGGATAGTTTGATCAGGTCATGATCAACAATGAAGAGTTAAGTTCAAAGTAAAGCATCCACAGTGCATTCTTAAAAGTTCTGGAGCCCGCATTCTTTAGGTTGCATCAGAGCAGGGTCTTCTGGCCTGGATTCTGTGGGTTGGAAGGTGCATACAGCTGTACTTTTCGCCATGCCATTTGGTAGCTACTGTCCAACGATGACATAAATCTGGATTAGCTAACTCCCCAATGAGTCATTGCAAGATGATGACAAAACGGCAGGGTGCTTGTGTCCTCAGTGTGACACAAAGCATTTCTGCCCAGCTGGGACTTGAAGGGTGGCAATGGTGCAATGCAGCAAGGGCAGGAACTGGGGGTAACTGGAAAGCTCCCCAAGGACGGCGCACTCACGCCGGGCAAGGACTCGCCAGCCTTGGGCTGGGACACCAGAGGTCGACCTGCGGCCCTGTCAGCACCGCACGTCCCGGCGCCCATCCCAGATAAAAGGCTCAGCCGGCCCGATTACGCTCCGGATTTACTCCAGCAAGGAGGGAGAAGCCATCGCTAGCCGGCTGAACCGAACCTAAAACCTCAGCCTCTCCCCCCGGAGCTCCCTGCGGCCCCCCGCCAGCACTAACCTTCCTCCTTCGCTGCGGCCAGCCGCTAACGTCCCACCCTCCTTCTCCTTCCTGATTGGCCATCATTTGCTCCAATTGCGAAGAGCTCTTCGGCATATCAGGTCGTTCATTGGACAATGTAACTGACAATCCACAGCAGCGACGTCAATCAGGAACACATTTCTGAGTGGCTACAGTTTACAGCTACTGCAAAGTTGCTGATGTTCAGTTTGATCAATGTTCACTGTTACTGACTCAAATTTTATGGGATGAGGGCCATTGCTATTATTTTGAATATCCTCTGGGAATATCTTTCGCATTACCTTTTTTCCCTGGATAAAGGGAAGAGTTAGCATGTTATTTACAGGCGATGTACCAATATGTTTCTTTCCTTTTGTGGTTTACGGTCATTTCATTGCAATTACCTTTCAACACCATGTGCCTGGTCTATTTATTGTGATACTAAAAATGTACCATGTAAAATTTAAACCTAACTGAAAACAATAATATTGCCAACCACTTTGGATAACCCAGTACTTAATTGGAAATCTCCGAATTACACTTTCATTCACATTCATTCTACTTCAGGCAAATATTTTGTCAATGGTAGGATCACAGAATCCTACAATAGAGTAGGGGATATTCAACCTTCATAAAAATGTCAGTTATTTAGTTCCACGCCACAGATTCTCTCCCATTACACAAAATTAGGTCTCTTCAAGAAGATGTCATCTTGCCATTTTAAAGTTCCAGTTTAATTCTACCACTATTTCAACTAGTGCATTCCAGAATTGCAGCCCTCAGGGTAAAATAAGTTAAACAAAAGCTTTCTCATGAAAGACCGTCAACCTGAAATGTGCATTATTTCTTTTTCCACAGTGTTGACAGACCTGCTGAAGATTTTTGTTTTTGTGAAAGAATATATTTTCATTTTCCCTATATTTATTTGTCATTTATTTTAACCCCAGGCTCCTGACATTCTTACTAGTAGTTTCTCACATAATTATGAATGTCACTGTTAGGTCTTCTATTTTTTAAGGAGAATCATAAGAGTCAGACATGTCAGAAACAGGCCCTTCAGCCTGCCAGGTCCATGCAACCATCAAGTACCCACCTGTACTAATCCTATTTGCCTTGGAAATTCAAGCGCTCGTCTATATACTTTGAGCCATCCTGGGCTTACAGTTGTTTTTGTAGGTTTGTTGTCAATATGCTCATTGACCTTTGTTTTGATTGTTGTGTGCATTTACCAAATTAAAGAGAGGGAAGCAACATGGTAACCTCAGGACAGTAGAACCTTGTGTTTAATCTTGTACTGACACTGATACTGTATACTGTTGTATTTGGAACAGCATCATCTGGTGTGTAGAGGAGAAGTCAAAAGTAATTAAAAAAAAGGTGTTTACACATATAGCTTATACATGTTGGACTTTGTATTGTTTCTATGTAGGCTATCCATGTTGATTTTGTCCATAAATTGGAAAATACTTGATATGGTGATCATACCTCTACTGTATTGCAATGAATGGCATCAAAAGCACATAAGACTGGTAAGAAAGAGAAGAGAGAGAGGAGACTAGTTCTGCCATTTGTAGTAACGAACATATGAACAGATTTTGAAGTTAATAGTATTATGGGAGCTTCTTTAAATATACAGGTGTCCGTAAATCGAGTGTTCATAACCTGGGGATGGTCTGTATATGTTTGGATCAACTGAATAATGTCATTGTGATAATGATGTAAACCTCTTTCTATTTCTATTCTATCCAGTAGCTATACTACCTCCATTCTCTACTGCAAAATAAACCTAATCCACCTTTTTTACAAAGATGTACAAAAGTCCCTCAGTCATGCCCTCTGCCTCAACAAGACAGATCCTAATTGGAACCTCTATCACTTTCTACATGTTTATAAAATATTTTCTACATTATCCATCTAATATTTTTTCTTTTCCCTTTTATCTCTTTTTCAAATATTCCTACATTTTCTGGGTGAGAAATTAAATGACATCTTAAAGGGAGGTTTAAAGTGGTGCTGCATGGAAGGCCCAAGCTAATTTTGTGTAAAGCCTCTGTCAGGAGGCCCAAGGTGTGAAAATATAGAATAGTGATGGATAGTTTGTGGGAACAAGGTTTTTCCTCCAAATGATGTTATAAATGCAGCAAAAACTCTGATAAACCGGCACCCTCAGAACTTTGGTGGTGCCAAAATGTCAGAACTTCCAGGCTATTGGATCTCACTCCTATTCATACCCAGCCACTTTTATTTCACTAATTTTAGATGTTACAGTAGCATAGTAATTGTTTCAGTGGCCCAGATGAGCTTAAAGAGAATATATGAAACAAAACCCTAAATGGGAGTGCAGGAATTGTGGCCCCATTGAGGATTCCTGCTCCCCAACATAAACTGGTTCTTAATCTTTCATGGTCTCAACTCACCAATAAGGATTAGATGTCTGGCTGAAGCATGGAAGTAAAGCCTGTCTGTCTCCACAAAACTTTGACTGAATGTGTGGGGCACTAGTATCTCCGACGAGTTTATAAGGAACGTGCTAATAGTGACCTGGCTTACATTTAGTCAATAAGGATGTAAATCCATCTCTATGTATTTGATAGTTTACTCATAAACTCTTTGATAGCTCTTCCAATACTGACATGATTATCTACACTAGTCCAATATTTCTGTATGCACTGTGGTTGAAGACGAGATAAAAGGCAACATAAGAACATTCCCAATTGAACCAGAATTCATTTAAAATAGTATTATAATAAAAAATGTGTACAACATCAATAGTATTACATCCTTATGAAATAAAACACATCACAGTGTACATTGTCTAAATTCCCAAAAGCTTACAATGAGCATATTAACCATACAACTGAAATTTCAAAGAATATAGCTCAAGGTTATTAAGTATATCTACATATATTTCCTTTCAGAAATTAATGTGTTTGAAAATATTACCTATACAGTGATCCTGTTGTTTTTGGAGATAGAGGTACAGTTTGAAGAGGAGTGTTACAGTGGTGACGGTGTTTGAGGCAACAACCATTATAGTCACAGTTTGTATCCAGAAAATAAAGAAAGATAGACATAAGAAGAAGCTTATTACTGCTGGTACTACTTTGAACAGGATCACAAATGTGCAGCTAGAAGACTAAGTGGGCATTTCTGGTATATATGAAGCTTATTTCTTTTAGATTCCAATATATATGTACAGCTCATTATTTATACATACATTTTCAAAAGACTTCCTCATCAAAGTTTCAAAGAGATTACTATTTACAAATGAAGCCAATGTCAGTCACTGCAATGCATGAAAACAGCAACAGGGAATATCGGCCAAAAAGAAACATTTCTATGAATTAAAGCAGTAAAGCACCCTGCCAGAGAGTGACAATCAATGTTGAGAACCACAGTCTTTTTTGTGGGAATATGGACGGTTCAGTTCTCAAGAACTTGATAGTAAAATCAGAAAGCTTTGCCAATGAGAGAAGACAAAGAACTGAAACACACAGTTTAAAAAGGAAGCTAAGCCAAAACAAGTTGACAACATTCTGTGTCATTACTTTCAATGTGCATGCTTTTAATCCAGCAATTTGTAAAAGCTAAGAGAACTTCACTAAGATACATTTTCTAGCAGAAATAATTTTGAACAACTTTATTCAATTTGCATTTGTAATAGTTATTCCAGTTCCTGTTAAGCTTGGACTACTTATAATAAAATAGTTCTGCTCAGTAAATTGATTTATTTAAAACTACGCACATTTCTGTCTGTACTGCGTCATATATACTTGATATATTGTTTTCATTACAACTATGTATCCATTTAGGCACATAAATATTTGGAAAACCTTGTGCAATAGTCAAATGGACTTATTTCAAATGTGCCTCAGGGTGATGCTGTAAATAGTGCCCTACTTAAATTGCAATTTTGAGGAAAATGCGAATCCTGCAAGAGCAGACTTCTGCAACGGGCCCGATTAAACGGCCCACTGGCCTGCATTTCAGAAGGTCACCAGCTTTCCTGTTGCCAGGCTGTCTGGTCTCTTCCTCTATTAATTTTTGCAAATTAATACAATTAGTAAAAAGTAAACATTATTTTTCTGCAACTTGGCCTGCCTTATCACCAATCAGCCACACTTTTTGAGGCTTATCCCACAATTTAGGTAGGCTCTTAGCTATAAATGTAATACAATCTGGTCAACCATAAAGTAAACAATAGGTACTCATCTCAGCCAAAGTCTTATCATGCAAACAGCCTGGGTATCTTCAAGTCCCCTGTTATGTACACACTTTTGCACTGTTAAAGTTTCAAGTAAACAGAATGGTACAAAGAGTTCTGCAATATGCATGTTTGAGTTCATTATAGTTATTATAGTGAGCTTTTACAATCTTTTCCTATATTAATCTCAATCTGGTCTAATACCAGGGAAAAGAGCAGTTCCACTATTGATGTATTGTGCTACATTCAATTAGTCCCAAGGCAAGTTTAGAATAGCACTGATAAAGTAATACTTCCCTGGGTGTATCCCAACAGCATACATAAAACCCTCTGGAAGAGTGACCACTACGTTCATTTGTCATTTCTATCCATCCCTGAGGTTTATCTAGACAATTATTAACAAATAGGAAACAGTTCTGTATTTTGGACTTGTACCTGCTTGGGATTGGATTGAAATTGACCATATTTATTTTGCTCAGAATCCTTACAGCTTCCACAGAAGGAAACCTTTCAACTCATCTATCTTGACTGGGTTCAAATCCACATGACAGGCACTTCTCTTCAATTTCCATCTATAGAGTATTCCAACATTTGGGCAATTTGTTACTTTTATGTAAGAGATGTTAATTCTGATGAACATTGATAATATGCATGCAATGAATAGGATATGGTTTTTGCCCACAAATTCTACATGGTCATCCTATAGGATATGGTTTGAGGCAGAGAGGACGGGAGTGTGTGAGTAGCTCAGTTATCAAATGGTGCAATATTGACTCCTATCCAATGCAGAAGTTGGGTCCCTATAACCAGCTTCAGGTGACATAAGCACTCACTCAGGAACATCAGTTCCCATGTCTAATGAGGAGAAGAATTAGCTAAGTGCATGCATGAACTCCACAGCAGATATTCAACTGCCAGAACCATTTTCTTCTGGGCAAGAAACATTCGGCCAAATATCACTGTTAGTGAACTCAGCAAATTTTCCCAACATCAGGAGAATGTACATGGAAATTGGAATCAAATTGGTGAATGTAGCGCCCCCCCCAGGATCCATGATTTTCTGTAGGGCAAGTTACATGGATAGAGACTCAGGAACAAGGCTACACTTTCAGCCTTTTGCACAGAGTATGAAAGTTGGGGAGTGGAGGGTGAGGTGGGCAGTGGATTTTAACAAGGGGAGAACCTTTTGAAAAGAAAGTTAATTGACAGGCCACAGAAGTAGATAGAGGTGTACAGGGTTACTCACAGGCATTCAGGATTTTAAATAAATATAAATATTTGGTTTACTTTTGTTTGATGCTTTTTGTTTGATTCATTTTAATACTGCAGTAAACTGAGCCATTTGGTTTTTTTCAGCCAATCAGAGGCAACTATAATGCATACAGAATCTAATCTGAATACATTGCTGATCCTTCGTAAGCAATACTTTGCCAGCATACTAAACCTTGGAATATCATCATTATCAAATCAGATTATATGTAGTCATCATCAAACTAACAGCAAAAACACAACACTGTATTTTTCAATATTAATAATAACATCAATTTCTGCCACTATACTTGGTGACATGGTAGTTAAATTATTTGTAATGTTTTTTTCTTCTGCATCAAACAGGCTGTAGGCTTAAATTGTATAATTTTGCACTTGGTTCTTGTGAAGAAAGTCTCCACAGCACGGCCATATTTTGTCAGAGTTCATTTCTAGTCAAACTGATAATTGGAGAATAGTCAAATGTACTGGTGAAAAAACAGGGGATTTTTGTTCTTGATAGATCAACTGACTGCTAAACAGATAAATGGGCAGCTGCACAGACTGAAAGATAGGCAGACAGAGTTTTGAGATGGTCAATAAAATTTCATACCTCAAATTTTATGTTGCAAAATCTATCTTTAAATTTATTTATAAGAAGCAGTGCCACTGGTCTAATAGCAAGGACATAGCAATATTGGTATACAGGTATTGTGAATTTACATTTTTCATGAAGTAAACATTTTATATGTATGTATTATTCCATCTCACTCACAATCCCATATCAAGACTTAAAACTACGGCATTGCTCTATGCCATAGTTATCTGTGAGAGTCTTTAAGAGGCTTTATATGAAATGATGTAAAATAGCAGTGTCAGTGAGATCAATTATTTTATTAACTGCTATGGGCTTAACAATCAAAGACATAAAAATTGCCCTTGACACATAGACCTTGATTAACAAACCTTGGTTGATACTTTAATGGAATAAATCCTAGAAAAAGGCAATCAAGCCATATTCTCCAGTACTCACAGTTCTCATCCTCTGAATATACAGTAATTAAAACAAAACAATGAGTTATTTCTAAGGTTAACTAAAACCAACTTTTAAATGGAACACTGGGAGGAGGTCACCTGAAGCCAGACAAAGGAAATCTTGAAAGAAGCTTCAAAATATATAAAATTAAGTTTTTTGTGGAGGGAAGGAACAGCAATTTTCTATGAGTAATCTTCTCTAAGAGATCTCTGAGGGATAGAATGCTGTATAAATGTAATTTGTTTTGGATAAGACTGTTGCAGTAGTTAAGTATACCTCCATGGTGGTTGAATAATGCCTTTAGATACAGTATTGATCGCTGCAAAATGTAACAAGAAGCTATTAGGGGACTGGCACCTGATAGATACTAATCGAGTTTGCTTTCTGCAATAAATAGAAAATGACCCATTTCACAGAACTAATTCCTATTTCATTAGTTTATCTCTTACTGTCAGTGATACCAGCTGGTACATTTTACCCTCAAAACATTAAGGGTCAAGGCCTGAGTATTGTCCATATTCCATGACACATTTACAAACCATGCTATTGTAAGATAATAAATTCTAATGAATCATTCAAAGTTGTGTATGGTTGGAGATGTTTCATTACCCAACTTCGAGCTGATATATACTAATTTGCTATTTGCACTATAACTGTTTATTGAGAAGAAACTTCAACAAAATTAGAAAATAATATTATGATATGTGACAATTAGCTGCTCAGTAAAGCAATGGATCACCCTGCTTCAAATCTGTCATAAAAGCAGCATGAGTCCCTAAAAGTACATTCAGAATGACTTCAGTGACATCTATTTTCACCATTTTAAGGTGAGAGGAGAAAGATTTAAAGGGGACCTGAGGGGCAACTTTTTTACATGGAGGGTTGTGGGTATATGGAATGAGCTACTAGAGGAAGTGGTAGAGGCAGGTACAATTACTACATTTAAAAGACATTTGAACAGGTACATGGATAGGAAAAGTTTAGAGGGATATGGGCCAAATGCAGGCAAATGGGACCAGTTCGGGGAGGCAACTTGGTCAGTATGGACGAGTTGGGCCAAAGGGCCTGTTTCTATACCGTGTAACTCTATAACTCTTCATGTCCCATTGACCCTCAAATACTGGTGTGTGCAGCAATGATCATTTCCATTTGCAGACAGCAGGATCTCAATTCACCTATTAAGAAGTAGACTATTTTTAAATGGGTTTAATTAAATTGAGGAGCTTTTTTTACAATGTATCACTTAGAAGAAAACTTACATTCTTTTAATGCAACCGTTTTCTCTCTTCTTCGTCTGAAGACTGTCGCCTATTGCTGTGGGACAGTTTCAGAAGCATGTATTTTAGTACAACAGCAACTTGCATTTATAGGGCCTAATAAAGGTAGAAAAATATCCCAAGGCACTTTGCAGTGGTGTAATCAGATAAACAGCAAGGTCAGGCTAAAGTGAATATCATCATGTGTGGGCATTGGCAGGCTACTGAACAGCAAAGGACATCACAGCAGAGATTGATTCCATCTTCACTCAATGCCCTCACGAATTTACATCTATGAGAAAATAGTACACTGGGCAATTGGCTGGAAGACATTGATTCATCTCATTGAGAGCAATTGAACACAATCCTTCCCACTCGATATCCACCAAAGAACACTACTTGCTGAGACCATTGTAAGCATCTGCAAGGAGGGGAAGTCTGCCGTTAATTTTACCTCTTTCCTTAAGGTATAGATTCTGCAAAAATCGATAAATAATGGAACAGAACTTCTTTTTTTCAAGCTTGTCAATGCACCTAATGTTTCACATATTGCAATGGTAGAGTGGTAGTTAATTTACTAGACTACCATCAATGGCCTGAATCAATGATCCTGAACTTGAATCCCATTGTGATAGTTGGAGATTTTAAATTTAGTTAATTAAATAAATCTGAAGTCAAAAATCTAGTATCAAATTGACCATGAAACTGGCTGGATCATTAATATTCTTGAGGAAGGAAATCAGGCATCTTTATTTTGCTGTGCCCTATATGCGTATCTGGGCTCCCAGTAATGTGTTTGACTTTTAATTGCCTTCTGATATGACCCAGTGAAGAATCAGATCTGGGGTAATAGGGATGGGCAGTAAGTGTCAGCTTTGCCAGTGATGCCCACACCCCACAAATGAATATGTGTCCCTTACACTGATGCAGTAAATATAGCTGTTGAAGTCTCTGCAAACCATTGTCTATAACTGGAGATCAAAGCAATGCACTGAAGGTTGTGTAGCCACAGCCTTTATATTGATATTGAATTTGTTTGCTGTTATTTCTACTGTTACTTGCATTTGCAGGATGCAGGAAGATTTGGCTAGCTTTACTACATTGAATTATAGAAGGTGCATATTTCTGTCACCAACACCAGGTTTAGTGCACAAGCAATAAAATAAGGTTTGAGCATCTGCTGCAGGTGCTAATCCTGAACCTTGCCCTTGGAGTGCCAGTCAGCCCCATTGCACACAGAGCCAATGAAGCAGAGAATAGGTGACATGGCCTCTCTGGGCTTGTACCTACAATGTGCCCAGTCTTTCAAAGCCAGATGCAGGGTCAGTGGCTAATCCCTCAGGTGAAGTCAGGCATACCAGGTAGAGTGACTATTATCTGAAGCCTCTGGTTTTTGAGCCTCCATGCTATGGTTCTCTGAAAGCCAGAGCCTATTTGTAGCAAGGTAACTTACAGGTGCTTGCACCCACTGTAATCATTTAAAGAGCTCCTTGGCAATGTGCACACCAGAAAACCTCCAAAACATATGGTCAACCTGGATGTTCTCTCAATGGTACTGGAAATCTTCATAAACATGGCAATGAGATTCTGCCCCAAAGTATCACTGACAGACAATCCAGTGATTCTGTCAAATTCCTAAATTTGCTCTTCCATGAAGTGTTGGTTCATTTGGTATATAAAGATTGAAAATTCCTAGTTCTTCCAGTCCCAAATGGGATTCTACACAGAGAAATACAGGGCCAGACATTATGTATGTAAATAGAAGAAGGATTCATTTATTACGCAGAACAACAATGAACAAAATGAATAAGAATCACTGAAACCAATAACCTACAATGTTGCCCAGTGGCTTTATGTGGTGAAAAGGAAAAGGAAAGAGCTTGCCTTCGTATAGTCTTGTTGACCTGTGGGATTCCCAATGCACTTCACAGCCAATTAAATACTTCAGAAACTGACTCACTCTGAATACAGATGATCTCTACAAAAGCAAATGTTTTACCTATGATATTCCTCTTTTTGTAAACAATTAGTCCATATAAAACAACATTTGTATGGAATTTTGAAGAGGTGAAAGACATTTTATAGCAATGTCTGAATTAAAATTTTCAGAGTATTCTAAAAAATAGAAAAAAAACTTCTGAATGAGTCTGCATTCTTGTCTAAAGAACTCAGTGATTAAGACCCAGTGACATTTAACAGAATAATAACGAGCTCCTGGGATAACCTGTCATGGGATTTCTCACTTGGCAGTTTTGGTAATTTTTATTACAATTTTGCTTTTGGTTTTGTGACACTGAACTCAGATTTTTATTTCATCAGTTTAACATTCACCTATAGCCCTGCTCTTTACATTAGATTTTGAACAATAGTCACAGCTGAATTTTAGAAAGCAAAAAATGGAAAATCCTTTAAAGTGTTTGGGAATCTGTTTACAGGGGGAGTTACAAGATGTTCCATGGTAAATTGAATGGTATGTAATAATCCACTATGTCCCATCCACTCCTGCCCCACCATCACATTCAAATCATTTTGTACTGAGGTTATTATGCTTCCTTGCTAAGCCATTGTATGCGAATGAAGCTTGCTGGACATAATGCATTGTTCCAAAATAAGTAGCATTAAAAAGGGAGAATTACAGTTCATTCACAATAAAGATATTTTTCCCCCTGCTGTGGAAAGGATTGAGTCGTTCACATCGCAATAACACAACGACATGAAGATAGATATACTACAAAATCCAAGAGTGAATTGTTGCTCAGATCAGGTCACTTCCATCAACAGGTCAGACTCATTCCTTTCAATGAAAGATTTTTTTCTTCACTTTAATCTAACACTCCTTCCTTTCTCCAGCTTCTTTTTTTGTACATACAACCCACTCATCTGTGTTTAATGCACACAACAGACATCCAACTAAGAATGACTCCTATTTTAACATTTAATGTGCAAAACACTATTTAGAAAATTTCAGTTTTTAATAGCAGAGGGATTAAAACTGAATTCCAGCCACTGCAGCTAGTGCCAAGAACAAACTGTGTTCTTTTCATTTCTGTATGCAAACATTAAATAATCAGACCCTTTGTAGTTTGAGCCATTGCTTGTACCCATTGTTTAATCAATATGGTGCAAATTCCTGAGCATAAAGCATAACTTCTGTTAACAGCATTTTTTTCTTGTTTGAAACCCCTAGTCATTCAAATTGGAAACAACAATTAATAACCTAACACTGATTTATTGTTATGGCAATTACATGGAGAATATCTTTGCAACTCAGAAGTTAGCTAGAAGCAGGGAAGTGCTGGGCATTGTATTTTTTTTGACTCCAATGGCATGCAGTGTCAACAGTTAAAAATCAGTCAACAGCCAGCTTTGAAATAAGAACAAAAAAAGGAATAAGCTTAAAGCAGCAATGAAAATGTCTGCCACTAGTTCACTGTATAATTCATCTGAAAGTAAATAAGTAGTTTAACATCTCAAATCTAAAGCAAATATAAAATAATTTAAAATATCCAGCTATGAATGTAATGGCATAAGACTATATAATGTCCAAGGTATTAATATCCTAAATAATTCCATATCTTTTTATTAAAACTGATTCCAACTTCTAAGTAAATAAATGGTATTGCACAAAAGGAGATCATTTGGCCCATTAAGATTGCACTGGCTCTTTGCAAAAGACATTAATCAGTGCCACACCCTCTTCCTATTGCCCTGTAAATTTTTCTCTTTTAAGTACTTAACAGATTGTGAACTGTGGGAAAGTCAGCATCTAATGCCTTTCTCTGAATGCCCTTGAGAAAGTGATTGTCACCTTCTTGAATTGCAAAATTCCTTATGGTGAAGGTGCTCTACAGGACTTTTAAGGGGAGTTCTAGAATTAGTCCCAACAATGATGAAGGAATTACAATGTGTTTCAAAGTCACATTGATGTGTGACTTTGAGGGGAACTTGCAAGTGACAATGCCTTTGGTCCTTCCAGTTGGTAGAGGTTTGCAGATTTGGAAGGTGCATTAAAGAAGTCTCGGTGAATACGTTCAATGCATTTTGTCGGTGGTAATTTCTGCTTTCATGGTGCATCATGATATTTCAAATGAATGATTAGGATGTTAGGTAGAACACCAATCAAGTGGACTGCTCTATCCTGGATTGTTCAGCTTCTTGAGCTGTGCTCATACATGGAAGTGGAGGGTATTCTGTTAGACTCTTGATATGATAGAAGGATGACTTTAGGGTGTCAAGAAATGAGTCACTCACTACAGAACACTCATCTTCTGACTTGTTCTCCCAGCCAAGGTACTTATATTATCTGGTCCAGTTTAATCTCTGGTAAGGCTGTTTAACGTCAAGCTTATTAGTCACTCTCCTCATGGATTGTCAACATCTGCCTCTTGTATGTCAAAGTTTCGATTTGCCACCTTCAGTCCTTCCATGAATGTATTAGAAGATGGAGTGCTCCATTACCTAAAAAATTGTGAATGGAAACAAAGACTGTGCACTCAAAAAGTATCTTCACCTTGGAACCCAAACTGAGCAGGTTTATAGTGAGTAAGTGCCACTAGCAGCACAGCCAATGACACTGTCAGTGTCTCTGCCTTTGTTAATGATTGTGAGTCAACTGACAGGATGGTAATTAGTTATAATGGATTTGTCCTTTTTGTGGACAGAACATCCTTGACAATATTTCACTTTGTAGGATAGATGACAGCTCTGTAGCTGTACTGGAGCAGAGGGATTGTTGGTTTTCAAGCTCAGGTCTTCAGCACTACAATTGGGAGGTTATTAGGGCCCATAGCTTTGGGCATATTAAGTGGACTCAGACATTTCTTGAGATCATGTGGTGTGAATGGAATGGACTGAAGACTGGTTTCTACAGTGGCCAGGAGGAGGCTGAAAATGATCGCAAACACTTCAACCTCACCATTCTGCTATACTTGAGAATGTTGATGGTGCCCACCCACTTCCAGTTAACTTTTTAGTTGCCCACCATCGATCATGGCTGGATGTAACAGGACTGCAGAGCTTAGACTTAATTTGTTTGTTATGGTATCACTTAGTCCCATCCACTGCATGCTGCTTTCACCGTTCAGCAAGCAGAGAGCATGCTGCACCCATGCCCAAATTGGCACCTTAATTTTCGGTTCACAGTATGCTGCTCTTGGCATGATTTTTTTAACACTTATCATTGACCTCAGATCAGTGTCCTGGCTTGACAGTAATGGTAGAGTGAGGGACATGTCATACCGTGAACTAAACAGATTATAGTGGAATGCAGTGCATTCTAGATGCCCTTTAAGACCTGCTGGCTTAGTTCTGAATCTATTCTGTGTGGTATGGTCATAATGGCAGATAACAAATTGTGGGATGCCCTCAGTGTCAAAAATTATGTCCTGGTCTCCAAACCAAAACTGCATGGGCAGATACATCTGCAACCGGTATGTAGGTGAGGGCAAGGTTCAACTCTGTCATTGCCTGCACAGGCCCATCCCGGCAACTGTGTCTTTCAGGATCTGGCAGGTTTGGTTATCGGTGATGCTACCCAGCCGTACTTAGTGATAAGCACTGAAACCAACCTCCTCCTCACCTACCCACCTGGCATAGATTCTGTGCCCTTGTTCTCGTAAAGGGTAATCAGCACAGAGGAGTACTGATTCATCAGCTGAAGAAGAGCAGTTGGTGGTATTCAGCAGATGCTTTCCTGACCCATATATGATGATGCAAGCAGTACAAAACTGGTGTTAATGGTTGCTGCTACGTAAAAACCTTTACATTAGATATCATCATGTTCTACCAAAATACCAATATTTAGGAAATCTTTGAGAACTTCATCGTCTGACAGGCTACGATATATATTATGGACTGGAACCTTGTTATTTTTATGGAACAAGAAGGTATGAACAGAATTTATATTTGGTAAGAATATTTCTCTCAAAGTGCATTTCAAGCCAATGGCCAGGACACTGGAAAAATGACCACAGTAAACTAAAACAATTTAGATGCAACAAAATGTATAGCATCGTTTAAGCACCCAGTTCCATACAATTGTTTTCTCTTTTAGCTTGAGTTTATCCAATGAGAGCGCTAGAGTAAGTTCCAAAGATCTTTTAACCAACAAAAAACAAAATGACAACTCCAGATGTGCTTTATACAATGCAGATATACTGGGCGACATGGCTCGGCAGGGTCTGAGGAAACCATTTAACAATATTCTTAAGAGATTCCCCTAGATCCTGTCATGTTATGCGATAATTTGACAGTGTGCAAAAAATATGGAGCAAAAAGGAGAAGTGATTGGGCCCAACAAGCTCATTCCTTTCTGGAAGTTCAAATACAATACTTTGATAAACATTCATTACAGATCCTATGTAGATGATCTGAGTTTTTTGTTTGCTAACTTCAATATAGAGTACCCAACTTAGTATTCAAGTCTCTTTGCAATTGATTGGCTGCCAAATTTTAGAATGCCAATCAAATTTGGAATCTGTGATAATATTAGTGTAAACGTGAAACAGAAAATGCAATTCTTAAACAAAATACTGCAGATGCTAGAAATCTGATATAAAATCAAACAATGCTGGAAACATACAGGAGGTCAGGTCACACCTGTGGCAGCAGAAGCAGAGTTAAGGTTTTGGATCAGTGACATTTCATCAGAACATCACAATACTACATCTGAAACTTTGGAACGGAAACTCGCTAAATGTGTGATGCACGTTCATTGAACTTTGCTTCTGAAATTCAATTCCATGAAGTCACAGAGGACTTCAATATGGCAGGGTGGCACAGCCAGTGAAACTATCTCTCAGCTCCAGTAACCTGGTTCAATCCTGATGTCCAGTGCTGTCTATGTGGAGCTTGTGGTTTGTTCCCGTATCCCAAAGAAGTGCAGGTTGGGAGGTTATTGGCTACTGTAAATTGCCCCTAGCGTGTAGGTGAATAGTAGAATCCAGGCAGAGTTAATGGGAATGTGGGGAGAATAAAAAGGGATTAGTGTAAATTAGTGGTTGATAGTTGGCATGGAGTCAGTGGGCCAAAGAGCCTCTTTCCATGCTGTATGACTCTATGACTCCAATTTCAGAGGCAGAGTTCAAAGTGACATATCACACATTTAACCCATTCAGTAGGGTCAAATTTCTACCCCAAAAACTCTGGTTTGCTCACCACAAGTACTGCTTGTCCTACTGAATATTTCCAGTGCATTCTGTTTATAAATCTATTATTAACCAGTGTTGTTTGGAACTGATTTATAACTTATGTAGGTACATGGGTCACACCCTAGTATATTGTACAAAATCTGCAGGAAGGTCCTTCAGAGCTATCTGTACAGTGAATGTATGTGAAGGACAATTGATGATTCTCTACCAACAGAAATCTTTATAGAAGCCAGTTGTCAACACCCTCGCCTCATGTCGTTTGTCGACTTCGGATGTACAGATATAAAAGTCAGAGAAGAATTAGCTGAAGGTTTCCAATACAGACAAGGATTGCACTGTTCTCTGAAAGATTTTAATATAAATCAGTTTCGTCAGTAAGAATAGTTGCCCAGTGATAGTCAGCATGTGGAATATTACCTATTCAAAACTGCAGCAGTCTTGGCAATAAGGACCTCTACGATCTTTCCGCTGGCTGCTCCTCCTATGATTCCCTTCACAAGAACTGTGTTTACATTGCATTAGTGACCCTGCTTACCATGCTGTTTAATATCAGATGCCACTTGATATTGTGAAATTTCAAAACAACGCACATTCATTCCCTTTGAAATTTAGCCCAAATGATTTTTGCCATTACACGGCCAACTACATATACACACTTTTCTCAGTCAATGCATCCCAGCAAATCAGAAATACCTTAACATGCAAATACAACCATTTCACATTCTTTCCAGGTGCAAATGGGCCTATCATTTGTCCCCATGAATAAATTGTCACAGCAGCAGTCTGGACACATTGGCTGTAAAGTTCAATCCTTTCTCCCTGCTTTTAACACGTGCCATTATTTTCATTATAGCTTTTGGTGGATTCCCCCATTTTAGTGCTGCTCTTATCATTATCTCTACATTCTCTGCATTCTTAATTTTCAAGGGCCATTGCCTAGGGTAAATCAGGTAATATCAGAAAATTTGGGGATGATAATATTTTTAAAATTTACATTTTCTTAATACAATATTGTGCTCAAGTGAGGCCTAACAGTGTTGCAGAGGGAACGTTCCCTTTTTGTTCTCACCCGCTATCAGTCTCAATCTAGGTCAAATATACCCACAGCAAACCTTTCTCTACATTGTCCCAACAAAATGAGTTAATTGGCCTTCTTAAGGGCTAGCCCTTGGCCCTGGCATTATATTCCTTTCCACATTAGCTCAGCCTACCAATTCAGCAGCAATGAGCGCCAAGGTATGGGCAAGATTTTGTGCTGTGGACTCATGCTGACTGAGAACTAGGTTCAGCCTGTCCCTCAGAGCCATGAACAGAGAGACAGAGAAGAGCTGTCTACATTTACAACTCTGTGGTTTGCTCATGTGTCTTCTGCCACCAAAGTCACTTTTTTTTAAAAGCAGGGTGTTGCTGAGCTGAATCCTGTCCAGTTGAGCTCGATTCAGACCCAGGTCCCAAAAATAAAAGGATCATTTTCAATCGGTTGTGCCACCCAATCCCCAAATGAAAACTTTACTTAGATGAACAACCAGGAATTACTGAGTTGTAGAATAACTGAGCTCAGCACTTTCCAAACCATTTCCTTTGTAAATTTGGATTCTGGTTTTTGGACTCACAGTTTTGTTTGTAAATATGACATCTTTTTTAAAAAAAACTATTTCCTAAGACAAATTCAGCTACAGTCACAATGCCTCTGTGAGATGTATCAGATTAAGAATACACCACTGGCAAGTACCAGAATGGGAAGTTAATTACAGTGAATGTGAATGGTGAAAACTTCACCGGATCACAGGCCTGGTGTTCTGTCCTGGTGAAGCGCAGTTTCCTAATGAAACAAAAGTTTAAAAAAAATGAATGTGGGATGTCTGCAACATTATGCTTCCTGGGTGTGCCCCAAACTCTCTTTGTATTTTTCTTTTGCTCAGATGCATTATAAAGAACATGTGCACAAAATATATTAGACTGCAGCTTCATTTAAAAACTGAAAATATAATTGGTCCACCGTGACAACATATAGGAACACAAGAGGAATGTTAATGCTTGCTAGAGCTGAGACCAGACAGCAGGATTCAAATTATGCCCATAGTCTGGTTTCATCTTCCCTTGAATATGAGAAGTGAAGTTGAAGTTAAAGACAGGCTCCTGCCAAATGGCGTGGTGTGATTTCAAAGCCTGGTTTGAGCCTCAGGGATGTAGATTTCAATGCTATCTGCACTTTCTGTGGCAGAGTTTTGCCGATATGAGGCTGCTCTCTTAGCAGCCATGAGCCGTTTCCTTGCTTCTTGCCTCTGTCTGTCAGCAAGTTCCAATGACTTCTCCCGTGCCTGGGATAACCTTCCCTTCGGTGGTTTCTTTGGTATAGGAGGGGGCATCTTCAGTTCATCCTATTGACAAAAAGATTTTGAATAATGAATTACATTTATACAATTTCCAGTCTACCTCTTTGTTTCCTCTCCTCTGTGTTAATTTATTTTTGTTTTTAATCAACTTGAGTTCACCAGCTGAGGTGTCTGACCTCCCCACAATTGAAGACCAGTCAAGTATGGCAGGTGTGCCCAAGATTTTACCAAAGGGCAGGCAACACCCCCTGAATGAGAGAAGCAACAAGACCAGCAATGAAGGCATTGGAAAATTCTTGCCACCGGACAACAAAAGTGACGATTATGGTTTCAGTGGCAGAAGAGGACAAGTTCATCAGAGACAACGCTGCAAAATAAGGTGGTTTTCTGATAGACTTGGTGTAGGGGAGAAATAGAACATAGACCAGTACAGCACTGGACAGGCCACTCGGCCCACGATGTTGTGCCGATCCTAATGCCAATTTATACTAAATGTCCTCCTCCTGTGTTTCATCCATATCCCTCCATTCCATTTTCATGTGTCCATCTAAAAGCCTCTTAAACTCCACTAAACTGCCTGCTTCCACTACTGGTAACCCATTCCAGGCACCTACCACTCTCTGTGTAAAAATCTTACCCCTCACATTGCCCATCGCCTTTAAATTCCCCCCCCCCCCCCCCCCCGACCTTAAAAGCATGTCCTCTGGTGTTTGACATTTCTACCTTGGGGAACAGATTCTGACTGTTTACCCTATCAAAGCCTCTCGTAATTTTAAAAACCTCTATCAGGTCTTCCCTCAGCCTCTGACACTCAAAGGAGAACAACCCAAGTTTGTCCAACCTTTCCTTATAGCTCATATCCTCTAATCCAGGCAGCATCCTGGTGAACTTCTTCCACACCTTTTCCACGATACTCACACAATACTCCACCAGTACTGCACACAACAGAACTGCACACAATACTCCACGTGTGGTCTGACTAGAGTTTTATATAGCCGCTGCATGACTTCCTTACTCTTACACTCAACACCTCTACCAATGAAGGTAAGCATTCCATACACTTTCTTTACCACTTATCCACTTGTGCAGCCACTTTCAGTGAACTATGGACCTGGACCCCAAGATCCCTCTGTACCTCAATGCTATTAAGGGGCCTACCATTAACTGTAGACTTTCTCCTTTCATTTGATCCTAAAGTGCAACACCTGACACTTGCCCGGATTAAACTCCAACTGCCACTCCTCTGCCCATCTCTATAACTGTTCTATATCCTGCTGTATTCTTTGATAGTCCTTTACACTGTCCACATCTCCACCAATTTTGGTGCTAATCCACCCATCTACATTTTCATCCAAAACATTGATATACATTACAAACAATAGAGGTCCCAGCACCGATCCTTGCAGAACACCACTGGTCACAGACCTCCAGCCAGAATAATAGCCTTCCACCCCTACTCTTCTATAGGCAAGCCAGTTCTGAATCCAAACTTGCAATTCACCCTGGATCCCATGTATCTTTATCTTCTGAATCAACTTACCATGAGGGACCTCGTAAAATGCCTTACTAAAGTCCATGCAGATAATGTCCACTGCCTTACCCTCATCAAGCACCTTGTCACCTCCTCAAGAAACTCAATCAAGTTTGTAAGACACGATCTACCCCGCACAAAACATGCTGACTGTCCTTAAACAGGCCTTGCCTTTCCAAATGTGCATATATCCTATCCCTCAGTATCCTCTCCAACAGCTTCCCTACCACTGACATGAAGCTCATTGGCCTACAATTACCTGGATTATCCCTATTTCCCTTCTTGAACAAAGGCACAACATGCTACTATCCCGTCCTCTGGGACCTCGTCTGCTGCTAGTGAGGACACAAAGATCCTTGTCAAAGCCCCAGCGATCTCCTCACTGCTTCTTTCAATATTCTAGGATATATGCCATCAGACCCTGGGGACTTATCCACCTTAATGCTTTTCAAAAGATCCAGCACTACCTCCTCCTTAATCTCAAAACGTCCTAGCACATTAGCATGCCCCACTGTTTTCACTATCCTCCAATTCCTTCTCCAACACAATGTACTCATTTAGTACCTCAGCCACTTGCTGTGACTCCAACCACAAATTCCCTCCTTTATCCTTGAGTGGGCCTATCCTCTCTTTAGTTATCCTCTTTTTCTTAATATAGGTATAAAATACCTTGGGATCATTCTTGACCCTGCTTGCCAATGACATTTCATGGCCTCTTCTGGCCTTCCTATTCGCCTGCTTGAGCACTTTCCTGCTATCTTTATACTCCACAAGGGCCCAGTCTGATTTCAGCTTCCTCAAGCTTACATATGCTTCCTTTTCCTTCCTGATTATGGTTAGGACCTCTCAGGTCATCCAAAGTTCCCTTACCTTACCCTCCTTATCCTTACTCCTTACTAGAACATGCCGATCTCGAATTCTGATCAGCTGGTCTTTAAACAACTCCTACATGTCAGACGTGGACTTGTCCGACAGCAGCTGTTCCCAATCAATGCCCCTAAGCTCCTGTCTTAACCTGCTGTAATTTTCCCTCCCCCAATTTAGTACCTTCCCGCAAGATCCAATTTTACCCTTACTCATAGCTATCTTAAAATATAATGAGTTGTGGTCACTATTCCCAGAATGTTCACCCACTATCAGGTCTGTCACCTGGCCTGGCTCATTTCCCAAAACTAGGTCCAGTATGTTCTCTCCTCCAGTTGGACTCTACACATACTGTTTCAAGAACCCCTCGGATGCACTGAAGAAATCCCACACCATCCAAGCTTCTTGTATTAAGGAAGTTCCAATCAATACTGGAGAAGTTAAAGTCCCTCACTATGACAACCCTGTTGTTTCTGCACTTTTCCATAATCTGTCTACATATCTGTTCCTCCACCTCTCAGTGGCTCCTGGGAGGCCCATAGTATAATCCCATCAGCATAATTGCACCTATCCTATTTCTGAGCTCCACCTAAATTGCCTCTGTGGATGAGCCCTCCAGTGCGTCCTCCCTGAGTACTGTTGTGACATTCTCCCTTATCAGGAGTGCAACCTCTCCACCTCTTTTACCCCTTCTCTGTCACATCTAAAACAATGAAACCCAGGAACATGGAGCAGCCAGTCTTGTCCCTCACGCATCCAGGTCTCTGTAATGGCACTGTAATCTCTGTAATCTTAGCTCCTGTGTGCACAAACTTTCTAGGACCTGCACCTCTGGACTAAATAGGGGAGAAATCAAAATGGAACTGGGGATGTTAGTAGGAAGCAAAGAGAGATGGCTTTGGTCTTCTCAGAAATGAGCTGGAGAATATGTTGGCTCTAAACCTAATACAAGCATGATTGCTGGTAATACCAGCAATTTTATGGATGACACCAAGATCGGTGGAGTTGTGGACAGTGGAAAGGACTATCAAAGAATACAGTGGGATATGGATCAGTTACAGATATAGGCAGAGAAGTGGCAGATGGAGTTTAATCTGGGCAAGTGTGAGGTGTTGCACTTTGGGAGGTCAAATGAAAGAAGAAAGTATACAGTTAATGGTAGACCCCTTAATAGCATTGAGGTACAAACGGATCTTGGGGTCCAAATCCATAGTTCACTGAAAGTGGCTGCACAAGTGGATAAGGTGGTAAAGAAGGCATATGGAATGTGTGCCTTCATTTGTAGGGGTGTTGAGTATAAGAATAAGGAAGTCACGCTGCAGCTCCTAATACCAGATAATTGGAGACAGAAGCAACAGCCATGGGTGTCAATGGAGAATGCAGGAAGAGCCAGGCATCATCACCATACACTTCATATGCTGCAGGATAACATTACTTATGGGTAGTACATATATGACCAAGAGAAGAAGGGAAGATTTATGGAATGTAACAGAAATGAAAGCTTTTCAAATATATTCTCATGATGGTAGTACTACTAATGAAAGAAAGTCAAAATGCTATTAAGTTGGAGTCTTCAAGAAAAATGGAGGAGCTGGCAATGTCAAAGGCATGTGCTGAGAGGATAAGGAGAGACAGCATCACTCCTGGAGACTCTGACAACACAGTATCAATACTGTGGGCAAGACTGCATGAACTCTTATCTTCTAGCCCTTATCTTTGTGATTAACTATACAGATTCACTGCTGAGCATGATGTAAACAATGGCCGCTTTCTTTATTGCAACAACATTGTCAGAATGATACGCAGTCTTAATGTGGAAATGCGTTCTTAAAAGGGAAAAGCAATTATAGTGCATAATAACACAACACTAAAGGTGGAAGTCACAAAAAAAAAAGAATTAGAACAAGAGGTGTGCACAGAGATACATGTGATTGTGTGCTGGCATGGGTGTGCACTGGTATGCAAATTTGCTGGGTTATGTAGGGGAACTTGTGCATCCTTAATAATATTGGATGAATGAATATACTTCATATTCACATATTGTTAGATGATTGGAGGGGGGGACAGTGACTCCATTTGTCTCCTCTTGGCTGATAATTAGAGAAGTGTATGGGAGAGAGGCTGAATGATAATAGGTTTGAAATAAGTAAGGAGTGAGACAGAGGAGAGGGACAGGTTGATGAGTTTGGGGAATGAAATGGTAAGAAGCTGGCATGGTCCGGAGTGGAAGGAGAAATTAAATGGTTCTGGAGAAGTGATATGTCTTGTGGTCATAGAGGGAGGTGACAGAAAGAGTGAGTGTGAAGAATGAGTGAGTGATGAGTGAGCATGAGGAAGGGCTTAGAGGAGAAGGAGGAGGTGGTCAAAGCATCAGAGGAGGCAACAGCAAACAAACAAATGTGGGAGGAGGGTTAAGAGCAGGAGTGGGAGGAGGGGGGTGGAGAGGGGTCAGAAGACACAACAGGACAACTAATGAGAGGAAGGGTAAGATCTGGAGTGGGGGTAGGAGGTAGTACAGGGGTCAGAAGAAACAACAGCAGGATAGTAAATGCTTTCAATCTTGTGTAGATACTGTTCACGTGTCTAGATTGGTTCATTTTCTGGCTCTGAACCAATTTCCTGGAGGTTGTGAGCACAGGACTGTTAAAATGAGAAAAGGAAAAATGCCTTCTTAAAGTGAGGGAGAAGGTCATCACATAATAGATAATGGCATTAAATGAAAGACATTGTTACCAAAACCCAGCCCATGGGCACACAATGGCCATGAAAATTGACTCCCAATTGACTTCTCCACATAACATTGCCACGGTGATCTATTCCTGCATTATGACCTGCATACACCCTTAATTCCTCCATCACTGGGCTCCTTCTTGCCCCTCATTTCCTCTTCTGTATTAGCAGTTAGCATTCATTGAATAAATTCACTGAATAATAATAAGGAGCTCCCCTTAAGCCATTCCTTTTCTGGTTTCCTTAAACAGTCCACCTGCTCCATCCTCAAGATCTTGCTCCTCAAATGTAATGTTGATTTTCTTATTGAATCATCTCCACATTTCTGTGCTCTCCTCCTGAACTCTTGCCCTACCAACAATAGCATACGTGGAAGGTCCCAACAGATGCTATTGACCTTCATGATGTTCCATCATAAAAGCAGATATTTCTATCAAACATTGTTGGTGCCCATGGCAATTTCCATTTAAAAAGTTTTGAAACTTTTTCCTCATTTTATGATATTATTAGCAAGGAGAGATTGCCCTATGTGGTAGAATTTTATGTCTAAGTAATGGATTATGTGCCTGGAATACCCTATAAGAAATTTATGTTCTTTTTCATTTTGCTTGCTATGCATCATTATCTCTCTTCCTTGGAATAAAGAATTTATGCAAACTTTAATCAAAATCTGCCCTGCAACCATGATTTTAATTAAGTAAGTACATGTTGGATTTTATTTTCTTACTGTGGTTTGAAAATTCCTCAAAAGCATGCCTCCATATTAAAATTCAGTAAGCAAAATCAACATGAGCAGACGGGTGACATTCCAAGAACATGTATGGCTTACCTTTCTCTCTGAAGCCTCCAGCAATTTCCAATTATTGGCCTTTATCTGCAAAAGCTCATCAAATTTCAAAGTCACATCTTCAACTGATAGCTGTAAGAGGTCCCAGAACCCTGCTAGGTCCTGGGAGGTAGGCAAAGGGAACGCATTCGGGTCCTAAGAACACAAAAGAAGCAACAACAGAGGAAAAAAATCAAAAGCTTGGAAGTAGAAGCACTGGTGGATGAAAGTGTCCCAGCAGCAATAGCCTGCCTTTCTGATGTTTTTTCAAGAAGGTGGGAAAGAGATACTTGGGATTGTGGGAGCAGAGGGGCAGATGGCATTTTAAAAAAGAATCCTTATTTTAACATAGATGTCTGATACAGCAATTCAGCATTTATTGCAAAGAAAACAGAGTGTTCAAGTGGCTGCGCTTTGTGTTTGAGACGAGCCGATGAGTGTCTGGGCAGCACAGTGGCCCAGTTGGTAGAGACCTGTGTTCAATCCTGACCATTGGTGCTGTCTGTGTGGAATTTGTACTTTCTCCCTGTGACTGCATGGGGTTCCTCCTACATCTCAATGATGTTTAGGTTGGTCAGTTTATTGACTACTGCAAATTGCCCCTAGAGTGATATAGTTGGGGCAAGTTGATGGGAATGTGGGGGAAATAAAAAACAGGATGAGTGTAGATGGGTGCCAGATGGTCGATGTGGACTTGGTTGGCCAAAGTGCCTGTTTCCATGCTGTATGATTCTATAACTCACACTGTCACGGAATATCAGAGAAACAACCTTCAAATCTGATTAGAGAAATCAATGGAAAGGGGAAACTTACAGGGTGATACTGCAGTGACCTCCGCGGGGATCAGCTAGATCTAGGATTGAATGCAGGAACATTCAAGTGGCTCCGCTTCATGTTTGAGACAACTTGTTGAGTATATGGGTGTATGATTAAATGCATCAAGGCCCCTCCTTGTTATTCTTAAGCACCAGGCCTGAATACACATGTTTGTTCACAGTGGAACCAAATCATACTCAAGGCAGTGTCCCAGAGGCACCTCTGGTGTGACCATACCACTAGGTGGAGCAGTCTGCAGGCAGTGGATAGGTCTCAGGTGGCAGAACCTCAGGCTGAGCGCCAGAAAATCCCTGATGATTTTCCGACAGCTCATGTGTCAGAAGACCTTTGCCACTGTCTCTAAATATTTCTGATGATCAGACACTTCCAGAAACAGTTTTAAGTATTTTCTAAAAATTACTTAAATTGGTATCATGAAACAAAAAGGTTAAAAAACAATAAATTTACTTAAAAACACAATTCAAATAATTTAAAACATTTATTATTTAAAGTGAAGTGGAGAAAAAAAAATTTAGATTCACTTATCTCTTCAATGAAGGTTGATGAATGGGGCTGTTCTAGTTACTGATGTAAAGCTAAGAGGCCAGATATAAATCACTGTTGTTATGAGTTTCAGTGTCAGTATGCATTTCAGAATCAGCTCAATAGAATCAGGAACTGCCCCTACAGCCAGAAGACTGCATGCAAAAAGGAGCCACTAGAATATGGCGTTTGTCCCTGCAATAAATGCCTCAATTGTTCCCCTTTGTTCAGGGAGTGGGTAGGTTTGGAAGTCCGACAGGTGTTGACATGTGCATTGTAACTAGCTAGCTTGGTGAAGTCACCAGAAAGCCACATTGCTCTCACACCTGAATGTTAAAAACCCCCCCACCACTAAGTAAAATCAAAGCAACATTTCTCCTTCAGAACTAGTGCTTAAAAAAGGGTATGCATTTTTAAAAAATGAACAGAAATATGTGGTAGTTAACTTTTCGGAAATGTGTTTCAAAGATGATAGGGAGGTTCACTCTTTGGAAGAAGTCTGTCTGACACATGTGAAGAGCAGAATTCTAGATCAATTTCCGTTCCCTCTCTAAGCAAATGGACAAGTCCCATCCCTTCACCCCTAGATTTACCATATTCTGCTGGCAAAGTCGGTAAAACTGCTGGAACTTCTGTGACATGAGAAGCTGGGCGCTGCCCACTGCACTGCGGATCTTTTCAAGCACTAAAACACAAGGGAGTGCCATGTTAGATTCTAAATACAATTGTCGCACCAGAACAGTGAATCATTAATCATAAATTAAAAAACTGTTTAAATCTCTCCCCAAAATATATTTTTCTCAATCTCCAACTGAAAGGGAGATCAGACAGTCTGCTCCCAGACTTTTACCAAAGCCTCCTTTGTGTTGTATCAGGAGACATATCACACAGTTCTACAGTTATCCGGACAGAAGGGTGCAGGGTCAAATAATCATCCTGTCAGTTGTCTCTGTGAGTTGTTAGAGATAGAAAATAAGCAAAACGTTTTGAAGAAGTAGTATCCTGGCAGTAGTGGAATGAATTAACAAGATCCAGGAGGTCAATATCCAATGGGACAACTGTTCAAATTTCCTTTGCAGCAACTTTCTATAATTTCGAATGTACTGTTGAAAAGGTAAAGGCAGTGGATTCAATAGCAGTCATCAAAAAGGAACTGGATATAAACTTGAAAGAAGAATTATGGAGTTATGGGGAAAGAGCAGGAGAGTGAGATTAGAATGAGAAAGCTACTTGGGAAGGATAGCATAAGCAGGATGGGCCACATGGTTCCCGATTCTGTGGTGTCTGATTCTACAGTAAAAATTGAAGTGGAATGTTAGTGACAAAATAAGGGTCACAAGTTCACTTTCATTTTTAATTCCAAGAATATAATAAAATGGTCAAGTTCTTCCGTTGTTGCTCACATCTCCACAATCATACAGAATAATCTTCATTAAAACGAAATGTAGAAGTTCTCTGGTGCCTTTGTGGTTTCAGTAAGAGAACAGCTGAATCATAAAAAAAGACCCAAGTCTCATGTTTGACTCTCAATCTGTGTGCAATTGGCTGACATTGCTCGGGGAGACAACTGAGCTTACTGTTGTGCTCTAGGAAGAGACCAAAGTCTTCCACTCTGGTCATCAGTTATCAAGATGAGAGGACAAGATTGATAGCCCTACAGTCAAACAGACTGTCAACATTCCATGCAAGACTTACACATGGACTTTGGCAATTGTGCAATATGATTAAGCGATTTTATGCTCACAAAACAATATGGGAAGAACATGCACCTTCAGAAAAGATAGGGAAGGGGAGAGGAGAAAATTGTCTATTAAATTTAGCAGCTCAATTGTACAATAATGCTCTGCCTACTCCACTAAATCTTCACAATGGTTTTGTATATTGATAATTTAATTTTCACATCAATAATCAGAGAGAGAAGCTTGTATACACTCCAAACTTTCCCCAGGCTCAGATGGTTTACAATGATTCCCCAATATTTTTGGAAAGTTTTATCTTCCAACATGCACTAATATTATTGTCAGGACATTTGGATCAAAGTTCCCATCAAAAAGATCTAGTGTTTAAATTTCAGTGCAAGCTTGATCCTGGTAATTTGTTGTCAGATATTCACAAAGGTTTAGCCATGTTGTCAAGGAGAAAGGTGAGAAACAAGCTGGATGGATAAAACTGTGAGCCATTCCTTTGCACTTCCTAGTGAAAGCCCACAGTCAGATGCCCAGAAACAACTTGTTTGCTTGAACTGATTGTCACCAGGTGATTATACATAATGAGAGTGGAAAAAAATAACCGAAGAGATTTATATGAAAATGTGGGAAAATATAAATAGTGAAGTTACTTTATACACTTCTAAACTCAATATGAAGCAGCAGCATAAAACACAGAAAAAGGATGCAACCCAAATTATGATGACGGATGGGAAAAGGCCCTCTCCCCTTTCAATCAGTCCCCCAAAATTTTGCTTTGTGCATCAAAATATATCCGCTCCTCACTGCACTCAAAACCACGTGATACTGTGGGAGCAACAAAAGAACACATAATAAGAACCAGGTTATGTTGGGAATCAGGGGAATTCATCTCAATCCCCTGAGGCATTTGAAACAAGTGCAAATAATCATTAACATGAGATAACACATTACTAAGATGCTTAAATACGTGAAGAGAACTTACCCTCTTCAGGTAGGTCATTCTCCTCAGCTTCTCTCTCCATCTGCTGACACCACCCTTCCAATCGTTCTACCTCTGCCTGCAACAGCTTGATAAACCAGTCGCCATCTCTGTGGCACGGAGACACTCTGCCAGGATCTGGGTGGTTGTGAACACTGGATTCTCCCCAGTGCTCCTGGCGTTGGGCGTCAGCACTGTCATAGCGCATCCTGTAATCATCCCTGTACGCCCATTGTCCTTGCGTGTGAACAGTTCTGAATGAAGTGTACTCATTGGACTGCTCTGGCTCTGAGGAATGCCGCTCAAATGGCTGGCTGAACTGGAAGCCCTTGTCCTCTGTGCTCACACACACCCCAGGAATGCCCTCCAGTTCAAGATCAGCCTGTACGCTTGTTGTCACACTGTTCGAACGCTTAAACCTGGCGTGTCTGGAATTAAGGAAACATTGATTAAGCAACATTTAAGGCACAATCCCTCACTGGCATTTCCCCACCTGCGTTTGCTGTCCTCTTTTCTGAAGGTACTGGTGCCCCACACATTAGGTCACAGCCTTCTGGACACAGTCAGGCTTTACTTCCATGTTTCAGCCAGATATCTAGTCCTTGAGACCATGAGTGGTCAGGCCTCATCCTCAAATCATGCACTTTCCATGTAAATGCACTTTCCATTGTGTGTGTGTGTGTGTGTGTGTACATTGGAGATGGGAGGGTTTCCCTGGATGGATAGAAAAAGGAATCTCAAGCTAATTTGCATAACACTATTACAGCGCCAGCGACCCAGGTTCAATTCCCGCCGCTGCCTGTAAGGAGTTTGTATGTTCTCCCTGTGTCTGCATGGATATCCTCCGGGTGCTCCGGTTTCCTCCCACATTCCAAAGATGTACGGGTTAGGAAGTTGTAGGCATGCTATGTTGGCACCGGAAGCGTGGCGACACTTGCGGGCTGCCCCCAGAACACTCTATGCAAAAGATGCATTTCACTGTGTGTTTCGATGTACACTTGATTAATAAAGAAATCTTATCGTATCTTATCTTACTTGTTAGGCCAGAAGAACTGTCTGCTATTGGTGTTCTCACAATATTCTCCAATTCCATTAGCAGGGTAAGTAAACCAATGTCAATGTCCCTCTCCCAGACCAACATCCCCAGCATCGAGGCCCTAATTACACTTGGACAGCTCTGTTGGGCAGGCCACATCGTTCAGCTGCCTGACACCTGGTTCCCAAAACACTCTGTCCCACACTCCATCAAGGCAAAAGGAAGGCAAAATGGGCAGAGGAAAAGATTCAAGGATGTTCTCGAAGCTTCACCGATAAAGTGTAACAACCTCACTGATTCATGGGAATCTGTGGCATATATCTCCACTGAAAATGGAGAAGTATTAGGGATGGCATTGAGTCCCTTCTGCAGGAGTACATAGGAGCCCAGCGTAGATGGCAGAGGAGTGAATCATCTCCCAAACAAACCTCCCACCTCCCTACCCTGCCAAGAACCTCCTGACTTACCTGTGGTAGTGTCTACAGGACCCACATTAGGCTCAGCAGTCACCTCAGAACCCACAGAACTAGAGTGGAGCAAGTCATCCCTGAGCCCAAGGGATTGCCTAAGAACCAGATGTGGGAAGCCCCATTTCCATTATGATTTCCTCAAGCTAGCCAACTGACCCAGAGGAAAGGAGTCCCATGGTAGAAAATGTTCAACAGCCAGGATTCTGCAATTAGCTGTGAGCATTGCCAGTTCACTGGAGGAATTCTTCCCGGTGAGACACAAGGCTCACCCACATCAAGCCCCACCTATGTCAAATGCCACCCAAAACCATCCCTACCCCCCCCCCCCCCCCACCGCAACCGACCTAGACTGCTGCCAAGGTTTGACATTTGCCTTATTGTTCCAGGTGGAGGTCGAGACAAGGAAGGAGGGGGAAAAATGGGGAGGAGGAAGGAAAGAGGGAAGATGGAGGACTGTGTTGAATGACCAATATTTGTAACCTGACAACACCAGGGCTATGAGGTGCTTGTTAATTACTGAGAAGCCATACTGATTGCTTACTGTCTGTAATCTGTGGTGAATCGACTAACTCATTACCTTTTGAATTATATTTCATTTCTGTGTCTTTTAAAAATATAAACTGTGCTCACATATTGTTTAAATTAACAACTCTTAAAAGCAAAGCAAGAAAATAAAAAATTACAAGAGTAACACCACTTTATCAACCTTCTTTCAAAAATCAATATTCACAAAATCCACCGCATTAATTCTGAAATTTGTCAGGCATCATTTGCATTTCAAAAATCTGAATGGGTGTCCTCAATTAACCCACATATTTCCAGGTGATTATTAATATGACTTCACAAGGTTGGTAATCATTTGGTGTCTCTGCAAGCTATTGACGTGAGACTGACATATCTATAGCTACCTAGCTGATAATGACACAAGAGATTCTGCGGATGCTGGAATCTGGAGCAACACACACAAAATGCTGGAGGAACTCAGCAGGTCAGGCAGCGTCTATGGAGGGAAATAACCAGTCAACATTTTGAGTGAGAAACCTTCATCAGGACTGGAAAGGAAGAGAACAGAAGCCCAAATAAAAAGATAGGGGGAGGGGGGATGAAAAGGGATGATGTGAGAAGCTGGGAGGTGATAGTTGGAAGAGGCAAAGGGCTGAAGAAGAAGGAATCTTATAGGAGAGGACAGTAGACCATGGAATAAAGGGAAGGATGTGGGGAACCAGAGGGAGGTGATGGGCAGGCCTTGAGGGCGGGGGAGGGGAAAGAAAAGGGGTGAGTGGGCCACAGCAATGAGGGAAAACAAAGACTGGGGGGAGGGAGGGAAAGGGAAAACAGAGGGAAGTGGCTGGCCACCAGGAGATCCTGGCTGTTGTGGCAGGTGGAGTAAAGGTGTTCAACGAAGTGATCTCCCAGTCTGCGTTGGGTCTCATCCATGTAGAGGAGGCTGCATCGGGAGCACCGGATACAATGAATGACACCCTCAGATTCGCAGGCGAAGCATAGCCTCACCTTGATGGACTGTCCAGGGCCCTGAATTGTGGTGAGGGAGGAGGTATAGGGGCAGGTGTAATGCTTTTCATGGTTGCAGGGATTGGGGGACTGCTCCGTCAAGCACCTTCGCTCTGTCTGCTGCAACAGCCAGGATCTCCCGGTGGCCACCCACTTCACTCCCACTTCCCATTCCCATGCTGGCATGTCTATCCACGGCCTCCTCCACTGCTACGTCGAGGCCAGACGCAGGTTGGAAGAGCAACACCTCATATTTCGTCTTGGTAGTCTCCAACCTGACGACATCAACATCGATTTCTCTAACTTCCGGTAACCCCTCACCTCTGTTTTTCCTTTTCTTCCCCCCCCCCTTTGTTTTCCCTCATTCCTGTGGCCCCCTCACCCCTCCTCTTCCCCCTCCCCTGGCCTCACGAGCTGCCCATCACCTCCTTCTAGTTCCCCATTTCCTTCCCTTTATTCCATGGTCTACTGTCCTCTCCTATAGGATTCCATCTTGTTCAGCCCTTTGCCTCTGTCACCTGTCACCTCCCAGCTTCTCGCATCGTTCCCTTTCATCGAGGGAAACAAAGGACTGCAGATGCTGGAATCTAGGTGAAAAACACAATGATGCTGGAGGAGCTCAGCAGGCCAGGCAGCATCCGTGGAGAAAAGCAGGCGGTCAACGTTTCGGGTCAGGGACCCTTCTTCACGACTGAAGAAAGGAAAAGGGGAAGCCCAATATATAGGAGGGAAAAGCAGAGCAGTGATAGGTGGATAAAAGAGGGGAGGCGGGGTGGGCACAGGGTGGTGAAAGGTAGATACAGGTAAGAGATAGTGATGGGCAGATGCGGGGGAGGAGGGGAGAGCAGATCCACCGGGAGATGGGTCAAAGGTAAGGAGGAAGAAAAGGGGATAGAAAAAGCAGAGATAGGCTAGGAAAGGGAAGAAAAGAAGAGGCGTGGTTGGGGTGGGTGTGGAAAGGTGGGGTTTACTTAAAGTGGGAGAATTCAATGTTCTTCCCCCCTTTTATCCTCCCTCTCCCACCACCTACCTTCCCCCCTCACCTGGACTCACCTATCACCTGGCAGCCTGTTCTACTCCCCCTCCCTATTTATTCTGGCTTCTGCCCTCTTCCTTTCGAGTCCCGATGAAGGGTCTTGACCTGAAATGTCGACTGTTTATTTCCTTCTATAGATGCTGCCTGACCTACTGAGTTCCTTCAGCATTTTGTGCGTGTTGGTTGATAATTTTTGCCCTTTTTAAAACTGGAAATCCTACAGTCCTCATAGGCACAGGTTTCATAGTTAAGAATGTCTGAAAGATGGGCTAGAGCCTGGGCTACTTCCTCTCTGAATTCCCTAATCAGTCTAGAGCTCCCCACTGGGACTCAGTGGTTTCCCCACAACCATTTCAGGACCATTTCTTGCCATTCAATTGCTTGTCCTCCTTCCAGACCCTTCTCTCTACACCATCAATATCTTCAATGAAGATCAATGTGGTATACTGATTTAACATCTCTGGCTTCCCTTCATCCTCCAGTACAACACTTATTTCTTTATCTTCAGTTGGCATTAAGTTTTCTTTACTTTTACTTTATTTTTTAATGACTAAATTAAATGAATGTAGGGGCAGCAGTTTGGTGGGAATAACTGATCCAGAGGGGGTCGTCAGCACAGAGAGGATATCGGTGTCAATTTACTAAGGGACAGGGAGCTTGTGGAAGTTAAGGGAAAGGGTGCTGGTGACATGAGTTTGCTCTTAACGACGATGCATGCTGCAGTATTTTATATTGGTTGCAGCTTGTGACAGGTGGAGGGATGCAGGGAAAACAATGGAAATCAAACTAAACCAGGTAACAAGTGTGGATAAGAGACTTGACTGTGGCAGGAACAGGTACTGATAGAGGTGATTGATGCATTGGAGGAGAAAGAAAGCAGGTGGATTTGGATCAAGTTTTTCAGCTGAACAACCTGACTTGAGAGTGCGGGGTGTGGGGGGGGAGGTTACTGGAGTTTAGGCTCCTGCAGTGCATGTGTCTGCAAAAACCATACAATGTCGCTGGCATTTAACAGAGAGAAGATTCAGCTCGTACAGATCTTCATACTGGACAAACAGCTGGAGAAACTGATAACGGCTTGTGGTTTGCAGAGCAGATGGAGGTGATACCGAGTATTGGCCACATATACATGCGGAAGTGGAATTTTATTTCTGAAATCTTCCTCCATCTGAGATGAAAGGTTGGGCTGGTGACTTTCTTCTGGAATATTTTACCGTAATCAGCATCATGAAGAGCTTGATTGAGCATTGAGCAACTTGCTCTCTTTGATGTTGATTCTGTGTTTGTGGAGAATTGAAGAATGTAATCAATTTCTCTGCAGCACATATGGTTTATTTCACAGCTGGGCGTGAAAATGGTTTGCTGAGGAAAGACACTAATTATCCAGTAAGTGCAGCTTTCGGTTATGCATCACCACTAGGCTGAGCAGAATTCCATGCTGGCTTGACTGAAGGATTGCCTCTGGGCTAAGGAAGCTTTGAATGCCTTGAATAGATAAGTGGATGATCTATTGGTAGGTAACCAGATATACTTCACTTTATCACCACTGTATACATGAATTGGAAATATTAACAGTTGTCCAAACTGTTATTAGAGTATCATTCCATCTACTCAGAGAGTGAAATGTTCCTTCATTGAGCTGTGTCTCTTTATCAATGCTCTGATCTGCAAGGTTATGATCAAGTTTTACACCTACAATGGCTCACTATCTCCCCCTAGTGTCCTAATGAGTAAATGCAATACCGAAGCCCTTTGACCAAGTTGGAAGCCCATTCTGTGTTGGGTGAGTTAGTGTTAGCCTGGTTATGGGTTATAGAATTGCAGGTGGGGCACTGCAGTTAACTTCAGTATCCTGTGTTAAGCAGTGGCAAAATCAGCCATGGTTTCTGGCTGCTAGTCACTGATTCACAATGGACTCTGCACATACATAAACATTGGGTGAGGACAAGATCAAGTTTGGCTGTAATAGGCTGCCAACACTTGCTGTCTTGCTGACAATGTAAGAAAGGGTGCACATTATCCTGGAACTGGCAACTGGCATCTGTGGAAGCATGTGCCATGATAAGTCAGCACCCTCAGAAGAAGCAGTAGAAAACCGATTAGCCATCTGGAACAGAAATAAAACAAATTTCCGAACTGAAATGAGCTTACAATGACTATCATTATTACCATCACAAATCATTCTTTAACAGCATAAACAAAGCAATTTTCTGACCCTGCATTCCCAAGAGGGAGTCACAGCTGAAAGGAGTCTGAGTAACAGGTACAGTTACAATAAAATAACACTAATTTGCTACCTCGTGCTCCTTTGAATGCGAGATTGGTGAACACACCTAAAGATCTTTGTGTGAAAGTATTTGCTACATCCACAATGAGCCAAAATGCTGCAGTGTTACTTCTCCATGCTGTCATCTGATAGAAAAGGCAATTGTTATTCATCAACTATCATCGAGAAGACTCAATGCTGCATCATGATTTGACTCGCAATTTCTTGTGCTCAAGAAACTCTGGTCTGATACAGAGAATAGGATTTATGAAATTGAAATAAAAGTATATTTTTACTCTGCACCTTGTCATGGGCTGGAATACCTGACAGAGCAGTAGAAACAGATTCAATAGCAATTCTCAGAAGAGATTTGATAAATAATTAAAACAGATAAGTAATTGCAGGGTTATGGAGAAAAAGCAAGGGAGTGGGACTAATTGGAAAACTCTTTCAATGCACCAAATGGTTTTCTTCTCTGATGTCTGAGTGTCTGATTCCACAAGTGATAAAATAAATGATCATTTTCTAATGAATTAGGATTGCTGGCTTACCGTTTATTATCTTCAACCTGCACCCCAATAGAATGGAATTCTCGAAGGCCTTTACTGTCTGTGTCAGAATCAGTCATAGTCTCTGAACTATCCACCTGATGCAATGAAACAAAATGAGATCTTGTTATAGGCACTGAACAAGAAATAGATTTATCAGGCGTGACTAAATAGAAAAAATAAAGAACTTAGGAAACATTGGATTTTACAAAACGTCACAGACTGCCTTCACATACGCAACAGAGATAAAGCTATTTAATGCAGTAGTGTTTTATTTTGTTTCCTTTCTTTAGGATGAAAAAATAATCTATATTTAAAGAAAAATGGCACTGGCTTTCTAGTGGACATTATATCAGCCAAAGAGCTGCTGATATAGAATGTAAATGTTGGTGATACATGCATCTATACCCTGAGAGTATGTATCTTAGTCCATTATGTTCAAAGTGCCATTATTAGTAAGTTTCAGCTAGATTCTTCCAGCAACAGTCAAGTGCTGGAGAGAACTTGATTCACTGGGGGAGAGCCCAATCATTCAACTGAATCCTTGTATCTCTTGTGTATATTTGAAATTATTTCTTTGATTGGCAGCTATGATTTTGAGAGATATGTTTTTGCATTTACTTTATTCTGCTAGGTTTTAAAAGAATATTTTAATAGTGTACTTGTGACTGATTTTCTTCTTTTTAAGATACTCTTTCTGAAGCCAGTAAGAAAGAGGGAATTGAGAAACTCCTTTAAGTAAACAACCACCCTGTCAGCAATGAGGGACTGGGCAATGGGCCAAGCATAGAGGGAGAGTTAAAACAGGAAGCCACCTTTGTTTATTTGCAATATTCTGTAGAAGAAGAGGCCATTTTTTGGATACTACAAGGAAACAGTCTGCAGTTAAAAGTAGACACAAAACAGACCACAGATGCTGGAAATTTCGAGCAACACACACAAAATGCTGGAGGAACTCAGCAGGTCAGGCAGCATCTATGGAGGAAAATGAACAGTCCAAGTTTTGGGCAGAGACAGCCCTGATGAAGGGTCTCGGCCCAAAACATCAACTATTTATTTCCCTCCAGAGAGGCTGCCTGACCTGCTGAATTCCTCCAGCATTTTGTGTGCATTGCTGCAGTTAAAAGTATTCATTTATTCTCCTTGGTTTAATATTTTACAACCAAACTCACATACTGACATTGACAACTCTTCTTCTTAAGGTTAAAAAAGGGCTGTACACGTAAACCCATTTATAGAGATAAAGGTTTTGCTCTTTGGTATTGGTTGGGAATGTATACCAGAAAATTGCACATTCCCAGGTCATGAGTTCATTAGCAGGATAAGAAGTGGCAGTCCAGGAGCGTGAAGTTGGCAATATTGAGCAATTTGCTTTTAACTCTTGTTGGTTATGTGGAAAACAAAACAAGACATATAGATATATTCCTTATGATGTTGCAGTAACTACTCTGATGTCACAAAGCTCCTTATGATATCATGAACTAACTAAAGTACCTTCACTGTTTCAAAATTTTAAAGAGTGTGGTCCCACGACTAGTATTCCTTTCATAAAGACATTGTTTCGGCCGAAATGAGATAGCAGCCAGAATCACTGTATGGCAGCTTCATGCTGTCATTTTGTGTAACTAACATGGTGACATCTTGTGATGTCATCGAATAGTTCAATATGACTTGTGCCATCGCTTTGGACAAACATAGAAAGCAGGTTTCCTAAAACAGTTTTGATTCACTTGTGGATGTTTATGATGGAGACACTGAGGCATCTCACACTTGCCAGGAACACAAGTAGCCAGTTATTCAAAATAACAAGCAGTCCCAGGGAATAGACTGAGCAAAGCCAGTGAACAAGGTAAGGGGGAGCTTTTAATTCAAGGAGGAGGGTAGCCTGCTAACATGCATAAAGGCACTGACTTTGGGAAATAGTCAGTGCCAACATTGGCACTGTCTCATCCACTTGGAGGATCTGTTGGAGGCAGAAGAAGGTGAATAATTCAAAGAGGAATAAGGCATAATTGCTATTGAGGAGCAGAATGATAAACATCAGCTTTGCAATCCTGTAAGTTCAATCGTGCATTGCACTCAAAAGGACTTAGTGCAGGGAGAGGGCTACCACTTTGTAGATCTCTGACCTATGCTCTGGCAAGTGATGGGTTACAAAATGCAAACTGCACATACTGGAAGTTACCCACTGTAGTATGAGAGCACATGGCTGTCACGTGACCATAACAACACTGATCCCGCTGGTCGGAGGACAGCATTGCTGTTTGGATCGGAAGTGATATCACTGTCAATCAAGGTGTGGCTCCACCCCACCCATCAGGTGTGGGCATAGGGATTGGCTTTGGAGAGGCACCTTTGTCCTTGAACCTGCCTGACCATTGGCCGTGGCAGGCACCTTTGTCCTTGACCCCCAAACCATTGGCCTGTCTAAATCACCTGGCTAGGCTCCACCCAGCCTCCTAGCACCATAAAGAGTGCTGCACATTCCTGGCCCTTCCTCTCTCGACTGCCCCAGGAATAGTGAGACAATGCTGCAGAGACCACTGGTAAGAGTGTGCACCACCATGTGGTTTGGGACTGTCTTAGTCAGATTCCACGCAGTGTTAGAGCCAATGCTTGTTTGGCTCAGGGTATTCAGGCATTGAAGTGTTTATCCCTTGATTAGCTGTACCTTGTCTATTGTGTGTTTGTGTGTGTGTGTGTATCTTATCCTTATTGCGATTCCCCCTCACGTTCGCGGTCTCCTGCGTGTGTGAGAGTGCATCTGTTCCCATTCATTCTGTCCTCACATTTGCCTTTGTGATTAAACTACTTTTAAATTCCAAAGCCTGTGTCCAGAGCCCTCGATCTTTAGGATTCCAAAAGAACCTTTTCACACAACACCCACTTTGACAGAATGAATTCATTTCAGGAATGAACTTCCATGGGCCATGTTACCATGTGCCAAATTTACCCAGCTTTCCCTTTCAATGGCAACAGGACAAATTGTGCTGGTTGTGGCTGACACACTCCAAAGGGAACTGCTGGTGTGTAACTGCTCCCTGGTAGGTGAGCCCCAGGTTTATGTCTCCCACTGGATGTGCACATCAAGCTAGGAGATAGATACTTACCCTACTCTGTCTCTGGATTCAGACTGGAATCTAGTGGCCAAGTTCATAAATGCTAGGCTTTCCTAACAATGCAGACACAAGAGACTGCAGATATTGGAATCTGGGGCAACAAACAATCTGCTGGAGGAACTCAGCGGGTCAAGCAGCATCTATGAGTGAGAAACGATATCTTGATGATTCCTTTCCTCCCACAGATGCTGCTCGACCCACTGAGTTCCTCCAGCTGATTGTTTGTTCCCCCAACAATGTGATGGGAATCCATCTCAGCGATCTTGGATTAAAATCAGAACTTGCATTCATTTTTATAGGAAATTCTGACCTGGAGATTAGGAGGAAACTTTGAGCTGTTTATTTTTAATTCATCTTACTTTGTATTAATGCTTTTAATGATCTCTTAGTGTTTTAATGTATCTTTAATCAAATTTATAGTTTTTTTATTTTTTTTAAATGTTCTAAGTTATTTTTATTTTGTAAATTAGTTAATGCTATTTTAATGATTTTTTAATGTCTGTATATTAGGAACTTTTGAAAATTGTTATAGAGCCTGTAGCTGAGGCTCCACCACCAGCCTTGCCTCTTGTCAAATGCAGTTGGGGTGTTCTGGGCCAACGATTCATTGCTAAAGGCTGGGTAAGCCTCACAACATGTCCACCTGGTACGAGTGGGAATGGATGGGCTGCTGAGGGAGTATTTGCTCATTTGGCCCTCTGCATCCAAACCATGGATTACGACAAGTGAGACCCCACAGGAGGATGAATCCAGCTCGATTCAGACCCACAGTAAAAAGAGTCAGCATAGCCCCATATGACAGCCTGTGAAGCTTTCCTGCCCTTTCCTACATTTCAACCATGCTGTCTTAACATGGCAATAATTGGAAACTGCCCATAATTTTCCGTACATGATAATATAATTAAGGAACCTCCCTTAAGAGATCCTTAGAATGGTCAGCACTGATGCCACTATTGGTAGTGACCAGCTGGAAAAGCATTTTGAGCTCAATGGAACAAGAAGGGTTAACATGACACGTGTGTTCTCAATAGATATTTGCATGTTTGTGCTCCTTCACAGCATTAAGAAGCTAAACATATAAGAGTTAAAACATGTTGCTTGACAGCAGCAATTAAATGTGGGGTATTGAAAAAAGTTCACTGAGGAGCTTTTTGATATTTCCTGGATGATATTTCACATATTTCTTTTGAGATAGAGGTTGACAGCTGTGAAAAAAAACTCTCATTAAACATCTTAGGACTTGATCATAAAAAAAGGGAGGTTTTTGCCTTGATAGGTCTATTGAAAGACAGAAAAACTGTAAAAGTAAAAAATATTGGTTTAGGAATTATTTCACAAAAACCCCATTTTGTTCAATTCCACAGAACTGAAAAGAGCTTATCGCACAATAAAATGCAATAAACACATTCCCAGTTCATTTTGCATCTTTGTAAAATGTTGTCAGGTACTCATCAATCTGAGTTGTGCTTGCACATCTGATAATGCATCAATTGAGATCACTTCCCATGTACCATTCCCTTTGATAAGTTCCATTATTTACTTTTATCCTTCTTCCTCCACTTGTTGACTTCCTGGTCCTCCACAATCAAGGTTCTGATCTCCATCTCCACCCCTCACAAGGCAGCTGAAACCACTACACTGGATCCAGTTAGGTCTTCATAATTGCACCCTCCACCTCCCAGGACCCAACCATGGCCTCCTACATCAAACTTCCAGTCCCAGTTCAGGCTTTCAGATGTCAGCCCTGTCTCAACAAAGCAACAGGAAGATGAATCAAGTGGGCCACACATATATATTTCAACAACACGCTAAAACAAATAGGCCAATTTATCAATTCTCATTCATTAAAGAGTTAAGAAAGTGATTACCTGTATCCCTACAGATGAACGCCACTTCCTTTGGCGTGGCTGTAGCTTTGGTTCATCGCGACTCAAGATGACTTTATTAATTCCAATTCCCTCGGAGCTCTTCATTGAAGAACGACTTGGGGCAAAGGATTCCAAGGCCAGGTTCAGTGCTTTGGTACTGTCAAGACTGTCTGTTGAATTGCACTGGGATTTAATGTCTTTTGACCAGGAAGTGGGTCGGTTCACTTCATTCTGCAAGTATGCATCCTGGGTTGACTCTGTGCTGCTTTGGGCCGTCACTGAGATAATTGGTTTTGTAGCCATTCGTGGAGGAATTGGAGGAGCTTTCTTATAATTAAATGCTAGAAGTGGGTTTCAAGGTAGAAGTGTATTAGAATACGGAATTCAATGTTTTACATTTAGAATGACACTGTTTACAAAGTCACCAAATGGTGGAAAATGCAACAATCCACCACTGATATGTGATGGGGATATGTTTCCTTATTGTGGGAATACTGTAGCCTGATCCACTTCCAGCTATGTTTGCCCACTGCATCACAACGTAACTTTCAAGCATTCAGAATACTCAGTGCCATGGGTTCAATCTGGCATTGTAAATGAATGGTCCTCCTTGTTATAAGACACATATGAACCTAAGAAATAGAAGCAGGAATAGGCCATTTGGTCCCCTGTACCTTCTCCACCATTCAGTAAGATCAGGCTGATTTTTTTTTACCCCAACACTACTTTCTGTAGTAACCTTGCTTCCCTTAGTATCCAGAAGTCTATCAATCTCTCTTACATATACCCTGTGAATTAGCCTCCATAGTCTTGGGAAGAAAGTTTTGAAGATTTACTGCTCTCTGGGTGAAGAAATTAATCCTCATTTCACTCCTTAAAAAGGTGACCCCTTATTTTAAAACCATGACTACAAGTTCAAGATACCCTAAGCAAGGAAAAACATAATTCCTGCACTCCATTAGAATATTGATCATCATTTATTTCTCTAAGCTTGAGGGGATTGGCCCAGTTTGGTTAATTCCTCTTTGTAGGCAATATCAGCCTTTGCCGAAATTAATATGGTGAACTCTCATTATACTCCCTCTAATGCAAGTATAACCTTTCTTAAGTTGGGAGACCAGACATATCCAAGGCAGGATTACTAGGGCATCAGTTCAGATACACCTTACTCATTTGGTCCAGATGCTTTAATGCTCCAAATTGTATATTTTATTGTATTACTTTGCTCACAGGCAAGACCCTCACCTCACAATATGGCTAAATATCTAATTCCCATTTCCATACTTTGGATTCCAATCTCCTATCCATGAAAGATGGACCCTATGGCCTGGGAAAAAAAACAAGAATGTTTTGGCAACGCTAATGGATAGCCAGCAGCCATTGGCTGCTGATGTTTGTCTGTCTTACCTGGCCTTAATTCGAATGGCCTTGTGAGCTGCATGTAACGGACAGAATTTCACACTTTGTAAGCAAGGCAAGGGGTAAAAATAGTGGCGGACAAGATAAAATGTTTTCAGATTACCACACATCAATACTTTTATAGTGCCAGCCTCCCTTGCCTTTTAATGTTTCTCAACACTTTACAGATTCAAAAGAAACACCAGGAGAGGAAATAGAATATGAGAAAAGAGAAGAGATGCAGGCACAGTTGAAGAATGCAACTTTGTTTTTGAAAGCAAGCTGGAGGCATTTATGGAGAGGAAATGTGTATGGTTCTTGAATATTGTTCATGGATAATGCAGTTTCTGCCATCTGTCCTCCTTACCCGAATATAAATATAACACACAATTTGAAGCAGGTTCACTGTGATTATATTTAATTCAAATTTACTCAGATTGAGAGAATCTTATTTTCCCTAATTATTTCCAATTTTCTCTTTGCCTGTGGAGAGACTAGTACTGGAGTATAGTTCATTGGCACCCTGATCCTCTTGTACTTTATCTATAGGGCCATTCACCCTGTATTAGTCAAAAATGCCTCAAGTGATTCAAGCAGAAAACTCACTGCCATCTTCTCTCGGCAACTGTATGCTGCTTTTGCCAGTGATGCACATATTTTGAGAATGACAGGAGCAGGAGACTAGGTTGTGATGCCTCCTGTTATCAATTTACCCTCCCGGAAGTCTACTTCTGCACTTATATATAAGAACTGCCTATTCCTATGAAGCTGGAATATGAATCAACAATTTCAGAATCATATGGATGAGATGTGAGGAAGATGGAAAAATAAATGAAAGCACCTATTATAAATAATGTGGAATATATCTTTGATCTTCATATCAACAGGCAAATTCGCGGATGACTGTGGTTTGCATTGACTATTAACATTCATTTTGACTCAGTTGCGTATCCTGATGAAATCAAAGAGAAATTCAGATAGCCAGGGTTCAAAGCTGAACTTCATATGATAGCTCTATTTACTAAATTGAGAAATATACCGAATGAATCTAATTGGCTCCTTTGGAAAAAGGCTTCAGAATGGTCTGCTCGTTATTAATCTGAGGATGTTGTCATGACAATCAGCTGGACTGCTGAGAACAATTCTTCATGGATTATAGCAGAGACCAACAAAAGAAAGAGTGAGTCAGATCTCTGTGATCATCCTTCACATCTATTGATCTCTGATGCTGCACAATAAATCTCCTTACTACCTCATTAAACTCCTCTCAGCCAACATCTGTGACAGACACACCTTGAATATCAGACCGTACTGAAGCCTGAATCTAGGAAGTGAAAATACTATACAGCTCTCAAATCTTCAAACATTTTTGCCATGTACATCTGTCATGAAATGCAATGTTTTCGAAAATAATATGTTTTCTACAGGCAAGCTCCAAGGGTGAAATAAAACGTCTAGCTTACCGGGAAATAAATGCTTTCAGTTTGTAATGGTGGCTTTGTATTTTATTTACCTCTCAGGCTTAGCTTTCTGGTAACATGGAGATCTAACTCGAAACTTCCGCACACCCTCAGTTCCTACTGATCTCTCTTTGACGTTCAATCATAATCCAAAACACAAACAACTGAAGAGTTGTTCCCAGAGCAACTATTAATATTTCCCACAGCAACAATTACTTATCCTATGATACCATTCTAATTGAAAAATCTATCTCCAGATGCACCCGTTAGCTTGGCAGCTGAGATCTTGTCAACAGTTCGATATAGTCTTGATGGGTTCTATTTTAAGCTAAGTGCAGTATTGCAAGAGACTTTTGCGAGAAATTGCTGCTTAGAGACTTAAGCAACAATTCAATTCAGTTCCCATGTGGTTCAGGGTGAACGCTACAGGAAAATATAACTCACACTCCCTGTGCAGTGTCTCCTGTCAATCACTGTGCAAAATGGAATGATGAATATGCTAATGTTATGCAATGCATAAAGATATTATCAATGTTGCATGACTGCATTTACTTCTTTATGAAATCATCCCCCAGTTAGTTCTGTGAATTTCACTCTTTATCCCTGCTAAGTTGGTTGAAATTGATGGCTAGAAAGCTATAGGATTTCCATTTTGCAAAATCTAAGGTCAGGAGCCAATTCTTTGTTCTATATTTCTGTTGACATCACTTTTTTGAATATCTAGATCCACCAATTTCAACTCAGAAGATCAAGTGATCTCCATGAAAAGTCCTTAAGGACAGGGTGCTTAGAAGTGAAAAGGAACTTCAAGGAGTCTTAAGAGCAACTATAATTTCCAGACTAAAATTAGAGAAATTTGTAAAGTGCAGTCAATCAAAAAACGAATGGTTGGTCAAAAAGGTCTTGCCTGAAAAAGTTTTTCTTGCTTATGCATGTTCAAAAGAATTCTTATTTCAGGGATTCAATCTTGAGAAAATCCACTTCCAGGTTAAATGAAGCAAAGCCTCTATAACCTGCTTGAACAGCATCCTTGAAAAATTGCTGCTCACCGCAGAAGTGTAAAATTTTTGCCTTCAACCATGTTGTAGCCTCTCTAAAGGTAATTACCAATTGAGCTCCAACCCTTTTATGAAGGATTTATGGCCAGAAGGAAATGAATTGAGTCTGCCCAAGTTCATTTGCAGTTTGACACATATCCATCAGTCTGAGACCTGAATTTAGATATCAGATTATAGCTTTAATTTTGACCAGACCCAAGGTTAAGGCAGTAAAGCTGTGGGGGATTTATCTTGACTTGAGACCTGTTATTGTAGGAACTGAGTTGACAGACCTTGGCACTTAGCTCTAATCCAAGCTGTCCTTTTCATGGCGATAACCCCACCACCTCCTGCATTTGTCTTGCAGGATTTGATAAACTGCAATAAATAATTGGGTTCCTTAGTATAGTGACTGAAGTGCATTAGTTGAATATAATCTATCTCACCTCTTGCTAGGCTGATTGAATTCAGAATAAAATCTAAAATAGGTCTTTAAATGTATTATTATTTTAATGTTAGAACTTATTTGCCATGCTTATAAAAAGGAGCAGTATAATAACACTTGAAATGCATCTGAGAAGAATGAGTTTGTAGAAAATATTTCACCCACTAATATAAAACCTAACGGAGACTGAAGAAGAGGGCAGTTCCAGCCCTGAGTAGACCTGTGGTAATTTTCTTCCATTACACCAGTTGTACAGGGAAGTTATGGTGCAACATTCTTGACCTCTATCACACCCAGCATATCAGAACCACAAAACTGGCTGAATATAAGGTTCCATAGAGAACCAGAGTAAATATCACATTATTTAAAGCAATAGGAAATCAAAAGGCTAATGAATTGTGTCAGGCAAAACCTACGCTATCATAGAGTAATACACAATGGAAACAGGCCCTTCGGCCCAACTCGTCCATTCCAACCAAGGTGCCCACCCAGCTAGTTCCAGTTGCCTGCCTTTGGCCCATATCCCTCTAAACCACTCCTATCCATTTGCCTATCCAAATCTCTTTTGAATGTTGTTATTGTACCTGCCTCAACCACTTCCTCTGGCAGGTCAGTCCATATACGCACCACCCTCTGCATGAAGTAGTTGCCCCTCAGGTCCCTTTTAAATCTTTCACCTTTCTTACACTTATGCCTGGAATTCTATTTACAAATCAGTAAAATATTGAAAAGTTATTTAAGAAACTCTCGTAGCTTATTTAAACTCCATCTAAATATAGAAATGTATACTGTAAACCCTGCTTCTGTAGCCATTGCATATTACCTTCCGATACAAAGAGTTCAAAATGGGTCTGGAGGATTGGTCTGTGGAAATGGATGGACTTGGAACCACTTCAGTAAAAAATGGACGTTTGGATCCTCATGCTCACTGACAGTACTTACATGCACTGGGTTTAATAGCACTGACACTTGTAGTAGGCATCACGGGTGCTGACATAGAAAATACAGACAAGCAGTCGTCATCCTGTGAGCAACCAGCTTGAATGGCACGTAGATAGCTGTGGCTTCGCATGCGAAAGCAGCCAGGCAGATCGAGAGCCTCCACAGCCTGCGATTCCATTTCACCAAAGACTGACTCACACACTACTTCGAACTGCCTGTTCAAATCAGCATCGTCAATCTGTTATGAAGCAAACACATTCCCTATTAATGGAGGCAAATTTGTTCCATGTTAGGTTATCTCGTTAAACTTTTAGCAATGTTTCTACTAAATATTTAATGCAGCAAAGCTGGAAATTGTTCTTCTTAACCCAGGCAATTGTCTTTGTAAAATGCATTTAATATTTTTAATTTTGTACCTACCTCCAACCCTCACAAACTCTCCATTCCAACACTTCTCAGGTTAAAGTTCCCAATCACAGTTTGTGAAGTGCTGTAATTGGGATAGTGGATTACACACTAACGTTTCATCTCTAAAATCTGGGTCTAAATCTATTTCTGACTGATAGAATGAGATATTCCGGTGTCTGTTGGTTGTACGAGTTCTATGAAACCCAAGAATCTCCACAAACCTCCAGCAATCTGCTCCAGGCTGCTACTTAATTAGAAATCTTATTTGTGAGACCACAGGAGAAAAGGTTACATGGGAGCCATGGAACTATTCTGCTGAGAGTTGGGTCAAGGGACAAATCTGGGCAGCCACCACTTGAGAGAGGTTATATAATGTGCCTTAAGTATATCTCAGGTAACCCCAGCACAAATGTATGGGGGGAGTCTGCAAGTGCTGACATATTTTCTAGTCATTTTCTACAGATATGTCCATGTGTGTGCTTTACATTTCCTTTAATCTGAGGCAATGTTTAATGTTGAGATTAGGTGCTCAAATGTTCTGCCCAAAGTTTTTTCAGGGGACATCTGCTGGAAGGTTGCCAGAACCTAAAGAGAAAAATGGCCACGTATGCCTTTTCACCAGAGCTTCTGCCATTCTTCTGCTGAAGTTATCCTCCAAGACTAAGATTCACTATCTACTACTATATCAAGCATTGAAAATAGCTTTAATATTACTTTACTTAAATGCTTATCCTTATACTGATAGTTTCAGAAAAATCTGGCTGGATTTAATTTGGGGTTGCGCTTGGAATCAACAGAAGTTTTTATATCTAACTACAGGAAAAAATGTCTTTTGCAAATTTATCACCTGAGGACAACAGCATAATTTGTGAAACTACCAGTTAGATATTGTCTTCCTTGAATCTTGGACAACCAGAAAAACATCATATTATTGGGAGATTCAATAAACTTACAATATGACCTTCATTCCTGTTGCTTCATTGGTAGCAACTTCATGAATATACCTGGTTTTGATTAGATCGTACTACCCAACAATTTTAATGCCAAATCCAGCCCATTTTGAGTCCATGACTACAGTGAAGCCCTCACAAAATAAAAGTTTATCAAATGTGTACAAGAAATAATATGGCCAGCATATACTGTGGAGGTTTAGTGAGATGTGGATAAAAGGTACTTTGCAGGGATGGTCACCTCACAAGTGATTTCTTTCAATGATGAAGATCCATCCATCCAATCGGATGGGTTGAGTTGTTGAGTCTTCATATTTTACAACTTTTTTGAACTCCTGCAAAACACAGCTGACAGCTTCAGAGCTAGATGTGGAGGCGTTGGAGAGGGTGCAGAGGAGATTTACCAGGATGCTGCCTAGATTAGAGCGTATGGAATATGAGGAGAGGCTTAAGGTGCTAGGGCTTTATTCACTGGAAAGGAGGAGGATGAGAGGAGACATGATAGAGGTATATAAAATATTGAGAGGAATAGATAAAGTAGACAGCCAGTGCCTCCTTCCCAGGGCACCAATGCTCAAGACAAGAGGGCATGGCTTTAAGGTTATGGGTGGGAGGTTCAGGGGAGACGTCAGGGGGAGATTTTTCACCTAGAGAGTGGTTGGTGCATGGAATGCACTGCCTGGGGTGGTGGTGGAAGCAGATACATTGGACAGGTTCAAGAGTTTGTTGGATTGGCACATGGAGGAATGTGAGATAGGGGGATATGCGAGAGGTAAGGTTTAGATAGTGTGAGGGTGGTTTGATGGACGGCATAACATGGTGGGCCGAAGGGCCTGTTTTGTGCTGTATGGTTCTATGGTTCTATAGTTCTATGGTTCTAAGTATTATACAGGTTGATTTAGAGTCTTGCAAACTGAGAAATTCACTGAGTTGCCCTGATTGTCGTAGTAGTGGTAATAATGTATTACTAATTGTTTCTAAGCTTGTACTGAGGTCCTTAAGCCTTGGCTGCAGTGTACTTTCTTTGACAGATGGTTGAAATATAAACAGTTCCTGGAATATCCCCAGTCTTTCAAAGAACCCATAATTAGAGATACTTTTGCAACAAAGACTAATGAGCCTTAGTCGAGATTCACTGACAATGCCGACCCAAAAATACATTCAATCTATACACTTCATATAAAAATTAGATACATCTCCTTTCACCCTACATGTTCCTCAGCCTCATAAACCTGACCTGCACCAAGAAGCAACATCCGGATGGCAAATTCTAGGGGGAAATAGAAACATGGGGCTGCTTTGTTCATCACTCAACAAGAATTATCATTGGGCTCAGCACAAATGCATTCACTGCTATAGTACTGAGGTAATAAGTGTTCTTTCTTGTCCACAGATCAAATTCAACAGTCACACACATCACCAGCTGAAAAATGGACCCAATTTTACTAGTTGTGTGCTGTTCTTAATGTAAAAGGTATCATTAATTACAATCACTCCAGCATTCCTGCATCTGAAACAGAGAAAAATACAGGACTGGGAAGAGACAGCATCATTTTCTTCTCTTGTGTGACTTACCAATGATCCTCTCCTGGAAAGAATAGGCAGAAGGATTCTTCAGAAACAGGGAGCAAATTTTACTTTTTGAAATTCATATGTTACCCTATGTGCTGGAAAAGGAGCAAATATTAACTCTGAATTTGTCACTGTGCACTACGCAGTGGAGACTAAAAACATTCCTTCACGTTTCCTCCATTAAAATATTTAGCCCTTTATAACTGTTGTGTGTGCCCAGACAATGTTCTTCGAAATATCTTTTCTGTATTATTTCTAGCTGGGATATGCTGCAATATTTGCAATTTGCCACAGCAAACATTGTTTAACTTAAACAACTGTGATGGTATGTAGCAATTCATCACAACTGAAATGTCTCACAGAGGGAAAAAATGCAGCCGTATTCACTTGAATACCTCACAGGTGGTAATGGGATGAACAATTATTTCCTTTGTTTTGAGAAGCAAAACTTACCCAGACCATAGGTGGAGTCCTACTTTTCTGATATAGTATCATGGGAACTTGAGGTTTAACCTGAACAATGAGGGGATCTTCAGGTTAAACTTCACATTCACCATCAATCTAGTTTAGGGTTCAAATTTTCAACGCATTGACAAAGGCTTAGTATTTATTTGTGGGTTTGGGATCTTTGACAAGGCCAGCCTTTACTCATTGTCTTTACTTGCCCTAGAGATGGAGGCGGTGCAACACTCTTCTGAACTGCTGCAGTCCATGGCAAAGATACTTCCCCTTTGCCCCAGGGTTTAGTCCTGGCACCAGTGAAGGATGGGCAATATATTTCCAAGTCAGGATGGTGTTCGGCTTGGAGGAGGTGGTGATGTTTCTGCTGCTCTTCTCTCGTTGGGAGAGAGAGGTCAAAGGTTTGGGGCTATCAAATAAGTTATGGCAAGTGGCTGCAGTGTATTTGCAGATCATGCAGAATGTATGTATCATTGTGGAGAAAGTAAATGTTTAGTGTGGGGGATAGGGTGCCAAATAAATAGGACGCTATGTTCTGGATTAAACTGAGTTTCTTGGGTATTGTTAGAGTTGTAGTCAACCAGGCAAGTGAAGAAAATTCCATCACACTGCTGAATTGTGTCTCTTAGTTGATGTTAAGGCACTGGAGAGACAGGAGGTGAGTTAACTGCTGCAGGATGCCCAGCCCCTGATCTGCTTCTTGAAGCCACAGCAGTATTTTGGTGAAGTTTCTGGTTAGTGGACACCCCCAAGACATTAACTGGAGCAACACACAAGATGCTGGAGGAATTCAGCGGGTCAGGCAGCATCTATGAAGAAAAATGGACAGTTGACATTTGAGCTCAAGACCCTTCTCTCCATAGTTGCTGCCTGACCTGCTGAGTTCCTCCAAGCATCTTGTGTGACCCCCAAGACGTTGGTGGCAGGGGATCCAGTGATAGTAATGCTGTCAAGGTCAAAGGTAAATGGATAGATTCTCACATTAGATGAAGGTGGTCATTGTCTGGAACTTGTGTGGTGATAAGGATACTTGCCACATATCAGGCCATGCCTGAACATATTGCAGGTCTTGTTACAAACCTACTTCATCACCCGAGGAGTTGTGAATGGAATTTCCCACTTCTGAACTCATAACAGAGGGAAAGTCATTGATGAAGTAGCTGAAGATGATTGGCCTGAGGACACTGCTCTGAGAAACTCCTGCAGTGATGTCCTGGCTGGAATGATTGATCTCCAAAAACCACAACCATCCTTGTGCTGGCTGTGATTTCAGTAAGTGGGCAGTTCTCTGAAGTTTAATTTTAGTCAAATACTGCCTTGACGTCAAAGACAGGCACTCATACATCACCATTGAAACTTAGCTCCAACATCCGTATTTCAACTAAGGCTGTAATAAGATCTGGAGCACAGTGGTCTATGGGATCAAGGAGCAGGTTATTTGCAAGCACCATCTGATAGCACTGACAATGCCACCTCTATCACTTTCCTGATGGACTGCTACATCAGGCAGATTGGATTTGCCTGGCTTTCCATTGACTGGACAAAACTGTGCAACTTCCATATTGCTGGGTAGATATCAGTGTTGTAGCTCTGCTGCAACAACTCAGCTGGAGGCACAGCCAACTTTGAAGCCAAATTCCTCAGCAGTACAGCATAGGTGTTTTCCAGCAGCCTTTGCTAGCTCAATGCACATTTCTTTACACCACGTAGCGTAAATTGAATTGGCTGAAGACTGATTTCTGTGAACTTGGGACCTTCAGGAGGAGGCAGAGATGGATTGTCTCCCTAACGCCTCTGGTTGAAGATGGTTGCAAACACTTCAGCCTTGTTTATGGTCTTCACATATTGGGCTCTGCATCACCGTGGATGGGAATGTTTGAACCTCCTCCATTTATTTTCTAAATAATTGTGTACCACCATTCATGGTTGGTGAGGCAGTACTGCGGAGTTTTTTATCCAATCCATTGCTTGTGGGATCGCTTAACTCTGTTGTAAGCTGCACCTGCTGTTTAATAGGCCTTTTTAATAATCTTGTGTTGTAGCTTCATCTTCAGATCTGCTTCTGTTGTGCTTTGCAGTGCCTTCTACTCCTTGAACCAGGACTGACCCCCTGACTTGATATTAATGGTAGAGTGGGGCATGAGGTTACAGGCAGCGGTGAAATGCTTCAGTGTTGCTGCCAGTCTTGAGTTGTCAAGTCTGTCCTGAATATCTTCAATTCAGCAGGATGGCAATGCCTCTCCATATGACAAAAGATTTCCTTAATAAGAAGACTGAACTTTGCTCTGCAGAAACTGTGCAGGGGTCACCCCTACTGAACCAGCAATTAAGAGATGCATCCACAACAGGTAGGTCACTGAAGGTGAAGCCAAGTTGTCCGATGCCTCACAATGATTCTCTCAGCACCTTCTACAGAACTAAGACTCAGTCAGTATGGACAGCGGTGATGCTACATGTGTACTACTGGTGGTGGGTATTCAAATACCCCATATTGTAATTGGCTTTCAAGTTTACAGTTTCTAACAGCAGCTAAATAAATGTAACCTCAAGCTCCTGGCTACTAGTAGGTGAATCATTTACCGCACAAAGCAAGGCATTTTTACTGCCCCTGCTGTCAATCGTCAGTCTGCCTGAGTAGTGGTGGTCCCTGACTGCTTAACATTAAATTGACTCAGTACTATGCTCAATGATAACAAGACTGACAACATGCCCACAAGAGTTTTAAAAACGTCCACAGGCTGAACTTCAATCAGAAGGAGTTGAACTGTCAGTTTTAGTTGGAATCTCCATTGGATCCTAGAGGTGAAAAGATGCAACGGTAACAAAATAATACAAGAAGTGTCTTTGAATCACCTGTGGCAGCTTGTTATTTCAAATGGTTTAAAGAGGATTTCCTTGATTGTTTAGTTTGGATACCATTAAAAGAAGCATGCATCAAGCTGTTGCAGAACGTACTTTATCCCAAGGTTAGCTCCAGTGTTCAATGGACCTCATTAGCCTGGGATATGTTAATTGCAAAATTTCATACCTGATCTTACCTGATTGTTGGCACTGAGTATTCGACTGTAGCCCTGACTCCTGGATGGAAGTTTAGAGGGAGTACGAAGACTGGACCGGTGTAGGTTATCCAGACTGTAGTTCATTGCAGTTTGTCCTTGCAGATGGGAATGACTGCATACGTATGGGTCAGAACAGTGTTTGCAACTGAACCTATATGGGCAGACAGAAATACATTAACGCTAATGGAGTACATATGCAAAAGCACTGGGGATGTAATTGGTTGATAGCAAATCTGCAGCCTATCTATAGAAAGGAGAATCAGGCACAGTGTAAGAATTGCATGATAGTGAATCTATTGATTCACTATCATGCAATTCTGCACAAATGGCAAATGTCAATTTCACTTAATTTTTGCTGGTTAGAAATGGATTACAATATTTTATGTTATGGTTGTGGTTAATTATTTCTAAAGACATTTTGAATTTGTCTAGTTTATTGATATGGAACAGTAAAAGTTTACATTTATATAGTCCCTTTCATATCAGCAGAATACCTCAAGCACTTTACAGCCAATAAATTGTTTCTGCAAGATTGACATTATTGTTCCAAAGGCAAGTGTGGGCTTTAATACGCACATAAACACCAATAAGATAAATCGCTGGTTAATTTGTTCTGGTGGTGCTGTTTTAGGGACCATTATTTGCAAGGGCACTGGGAGAAGTCTCCAGCTCTTCTACAAATAACTACATAGGTTTAACATTACATTCAAACGACAGTGGCATGGAAATTCATCCTCAGTTGCTTGTGCTAAGCATGCAGTATAGTAGCAGCATACATTGTGCTCTACTTCTGAAATTCAATTTTATTAACATAAGTTGACCATTGCTCAATAATGCTGACTGAGGGTTAGGTAATGGCTTGGACTACTCGCTGGTGTTACATTCTTAAGGGGGAATACATTCTCCATAGCTGTTTCTTACTCCTTACTGATGACCTGTGATCTTTTGGGTAGAAACTGTACTGTTGTTAACATTTTGTCAGGTAGTGTGTTGGGGTGGGATGTATAACTTAGAGAAAATTGTCTGTGATCCAAAAATTTACTTACTAAACAATGTATGTAAAGTGCAGGGGAAACAAATTATGGCAACATCTCCCGGTAAAAGTAGGGAGACCTTTCCAGAAAGAAATGCACTGAGTGAAGGAAACGCGAGATGTAGGAGGTTTAGCCAGTATCTGAGGGGCAAATTTTTCATAAAGTGAATGGTTGGAATCTAGAATGTGCTGTCTGAAGTGGTGGTGGAGGTAGGGACTCTCACAACGTTTAAGAAGCACTTAGATAAGCACTTGAATCGCCAAGGCATAGAAGGCCAGGGACGTAATACAGGAAAATGGGATTAGTATGGATGTAGTAATGGTCAGCATGGACTTGGTGGTTTGAAGGGCCTGTTCTGTCCTGTTTGACTCTATGAATCCTTACATGCAAAAGATCAATTCAGCAGCATAGGCATCTAGCTTGATTGACCTGGGAATTATCCAGTCATCTCTGTGGCTGGCCAAAACATTGTTACCAAATATAGTTAGGTAGAAATTACCATGCATCACATTTGTTATTCAGGCATCAAACGGACAGAGTATACCAACTTAGCAGTGGTATGACCCATGCCCAGTTTGCACAGGTATTTTATCCACTAATGAATAGTTGAGGTCAGGCATGAGGATGCTACCGCCTAAAACTTTCACTTCAAATCACACCCAGTCTTAATCTGGAAATATATCACCACTCTCTTACTCCTTCTGTGTCCAATCCTCCAAGTTAGTTCATTGGTGAGTCCAGGAATGGGGTGAGAGGTCAGATGGGCCAGCATATTCCATTCTTTTGCACTACAAAGCATAGGGACAGAAGTATAGGATGTGGTATGCTACTACTGCTGGCTGGCTCTTCTCTACGGAACAGTGAATTAGCCATCTGCCTCCCCTGCCACAAACTCCATGGCTCAGAACTTCCTGATCCTTAACAATACTTCTGTGATGCCTTGGCACATTTTACTAAGTTAATGGTGCTACATTAATGCAAATTAATGATGACCATATCGAGAGTGTTGCATTGTCCAACAATTGTATCAGCGCCCCCTACTTGTTCCAGTGATGTAAGTGGATGCTAACAACAGCTTCCTAGGCTGCCCAAAGTGGGAAGTGTCACACAATAGAAAAATAAACCAGAATTTGAAAGATCTTGCTTCTGAGTCGGAAAGACGCCTGAAGTTTGAGAGCGTAAATCAGGCTGACACCCCTGGGCAGCATTGAGGGGTTGTTGTTCACCTGGGAGTGTCATCTATCAGAAAAAATATTAAATACAGTTCTGCCAGCTTTCTGGCAGGTATAAAACATTACAAGGTACCATGTAATAGAAGAGCAGTCCTTAGTGTCCTGGCAATTACTTATTCCCAAACTAACATGACTAAAGTAGCAGATTCTCTGATCTATCACACTGCTTGTTTATGGGAACTTACTGCACACAAATTGGTTCCCCCCTTCTCCTATATGACAATGGCAACCACTGTAAAAGGCTTTAGCATCCCCTGAGGCTTGAAAGGGGAGATATAAGTGAGGGATATTTTTTCTTCTGCAGGATGTGTGGGAATGAAAGATGAAACAGACCTTCTCAAGCATGTTGCAGCGGCTTCAGCCTGTGGAGAAAGTGTCAGGTAAAATGTCAGCTGAATGGGCCTATTTCATCTGTACACTTCCTAAAATAACCTTTGCAGATGATTGCTATGTTATTACTGTCACCCTTAAGAACACTTACAATACTGAAATGTCTCTTGAAATGACGGGGCTGGATTCTGTCCAAGCGCATCAGTGCTGCTTATTTTACCAGGGTTCACAGTTGCTCACAGTTTCATTTCAATTGTGTGCAAAAGCAAAACTGAAATTAGAAAACGGATGTGTGATTCTAAATGGAAAAGTATTGGAATTAAAAATCACTTTCTGGCAATTCAACCAACACTGAAATCCCCAGTCTGCCCACTTACAACTGCTCCCTCCAGGTGGCAGCACACAGTAACACACAATGAAGATTAAACAAGAAAATATCTTCCAGAATGAGTGGGAAATAAAGCTGATAAGCTAATGACAGAACAAGTTTCTGACAGTAAGAACAGAAGTGAAATTTAAAATGCCACGGAACTTTCCAGTAGAGAGTGGGATAATCATATGTTGGCACCAAAATGTGGAGAACAGACAGATTTGAGGGAGAGTCCCAGGTTGCAGTGTACTACTTCATCAAAAATTGTCCAGGATATCACTGCCTCTCTGTTTCCAGTTCAATATGTAACAATATTGCTATGTGGTATTTATGAAACTAAACTTCCAACAGTGTTTGCATTTTACTAAACTTCGTTTGTTAAAATTGGGAAACAGAAGTGGGTAGCTATCTATTACCAACGTGCATCCCTGATGGATATATTGGACAGTCTGGCACTTACATTTGCCCACAGTATATCTGTGGACACTGTAGGACCAAAATAACGACTCCCTCTTATAGGGATTGAGGAACTCAGTGAACTTCCTTAATCAAACAGGTCAGAGGATCCTTACTGTGGCATGCAGAGACTGAGTTCTAAATGTGAGGTAGAAGGGACAAATCAATTTCAAATCAGAGACAAGGAAATAAAAAGAGGCAAGAAAGATGACATTAGGACAGATTAAATATAAGACAGAAAAAGAAAAAAATCACATTTTTTAATATTATGAATATCTAATTGTGATGAAAATCTGAAGGTATGACAGGATGTTCACAAGAGCTAATTTTGAAAGCCAGAGAGTTCACCTGGCAGTAGTTAAGACTTTTCACACTTTTACAAACTGCCCTGCCCTTAAAATGACATGCCTCAACTCTCTCTGGTAAGCTTGGTGGATATTTATCAAAATATTTCAGCAACCTCGCGCTATTTTATGTTGAGGCTCCTGGCAAGGCATTGGTACTTGGATACAAGAAACTGCAGATGCTGGAATCTGGAGTAACAACATGCTTGAGGAACTCAGTGGGTCGAGCAGTATCTGTGGGAGGAAAGAAACTGATGCAGGGTTTTGACCCGAAACATCGACACTTTCCTCCCACAGGTGCTGCTCGACCCGCTGAGTTCCTCCAGCACATTGTTTGTTGCACCATTATTGAGAGTTCAGAGAGGAAAGTGCCAACATGTACAAAGGCAGTATGATTTCCCCATTTAGTTGTGGATGTGCTGCCAGTGGAAGATGATGTTCAATTTACTTTGCAATGGCAGTGAGCGTTGATACCCTCATTATTACTTTTACTTCAAAATCTGGGTCAAGTAGTAAGCCTTTTCCATTCACATCAATGTGAATCATGGTATATAAGTCAAGGTGTTCTGGCACCTTTCACAGTTAAGGTGGCAGCTGCAATGATAACTTTAAAAAAAGTCACATTCTTTATGGAACTATCACTGACCTGAGACGTGATATTTGCAGTCTATGAATGTTCTGCATTAGGGACAGCTGGATGTGTGATCATTTCCTTATCATCTACCAGCACTGAGGCTTCCTAATCTTATCACGTATGAGATGGAATAGAAGGGGAAAGGCTGCCTCTGTGCATCATGTGGGAGAAACAGAGAACAGCATCTTTAAGGCACATTGCCTTCTGGCAGGTCGCAGAGTGACTGGCAGAAGCTGAAGGCAAGAGTTTAGGCGATGTTTGCGTGCAGAATGGCAGAGTGTGGGTCAGACTGTTGGCGTGGAAAGGTGTACGGTGTGAAGAGAATGCTCCTATTGCCAATAATCTCTGCACTAGAGCAGACCAAATGCCACTCTGAAAGAAGATATACAACAGTAACTATATTTTGATTTCAATAAAATATCAGTCCTGTGCTTTCAACATCAGGAACTTGTTGGGTGAGGGAAAATGTTAAACTGTTACCAGAAATATTTCATATTTTTTAGTGGATATTGCAGTTCTGAGGCAGAGAGCGGTCAAGTGCTGGGTAAAGGGACAGTTCATTGTTTTGCTTCAGTGGTAGATCAGAGTTCACAACCATCTGTTGAAATGCAACAGAGTGTTATTGACTGCTCTCAAAACATACAGCTGCATGGCATCTCTGAATGCTCATGCAAAGTTATTGGCAGTTTTGTACTACTATGTATACCATAACCACAATCTGAAAAGATTATGATCCAGGCTCATTTTATCTGGGACTTTTGTATTTGCCAAAGATGGGAAATTAATATCATTTGTATCTAACCTGAATACAAGTTTAGGTCTCAAAGGTGATAATAAACTCGTAAATATTTACTAATTTAAAGGAAATTATATTGGTTACTATGGAATGTCAGCTTGTAAATTTGAGTAGAACAGCAAAAATGAAAATTGCAAGCATCTGCTGGGAAGCTTTTACTTATGCAATTAATCATCACAGTGAAAGTTATGACATCTCTATTTGGCTGCTATTTATTTAAATTTTCCCACATTGGTTCTGTATTCCTGGATGATTTTCCACAATAAAAATGACATGTGACTGTGCATCGTTATGCTTCATTTAGTAATTTGAAACCCATACCCAATGAAAGTTCTGAATAAGTGCATTGTTATGCTTGATACTCTCTTGGATTCAGCTTCGAGTAATTCCACCCCCCCACCCCCTCAACATGCAAAGCATCCCTCCAATCAGGTGTTTACAGCTACTGCCCAATAACCAGCCTCATAATATCATGATCTAAAGCTTCACGAAGAAATCTACTTGAAAAACCGGGAAATCTTTGACCATTAATAGCCACAGAATTATGTTTATTGGGAGCAGATTATCATTAAGCCTCGTCCTACCTTTATCAGTTCATTGATGCAAAACAGCTTTCAGGACAACAGGGAGAAGCCCATTCACCCAAACCCTCCTGCCAACTCCCACCTCCAGCTCCAGATAAAGGACAACTGTGCAGAGCCAGCAAAGATAAAATACAAGGGCCGGGTTTACGCTTGATGTGCCAATAGTATCAGTGCAATCAGTCAACCAGAGCAGAAGATCATGTTCAGACATTAAATCCAATAGCACTTGTTTTTCATGTGCCAATCATACATAAAAGTGATTTAACTCAGGTCAGCTTGTGCTAGTGATCATTTCTTGGTGAGATTTTGTCCATTGGGAAATTGGTTCAGGGCTTTTCACATTTAATTTACCTTAAGGCATCTGACCTTTTCCCATGTCACTCAAGTACCTAATGACAATTGCACATTGCATTTCCCCTCACTTAAGATTTTGGGTGCTCTCACAAGAGAATTAGGAGCATACTGTGTTGAAGTTGCCAGTGAGATATGTGCTCGTCTCAGTTTCTAGTGCTCAGGATATTTGAAAGCTCATCTTTGATTGTGCCATTACAACTTTTTTATATATTACATAAAAAAGGGTAGGCATGGTAGTGTAGCGATTAGCGTAACACTTTACAGCGCCAGCGACCCGGGTTCAAATCTGGCCACTGTCTGTAAGGAGTTTGTACGTTCTCCCCGTGTCTGTGTGGGTTTCCTCCGGGTGCTCCGGTTTCTTTGCACATTCCAAAGACGTACAGGTTAGGAAGTTGTGGACATGCTATGTTGGCGCCGGAAGCGTGGTGACACTTGCAGGCTGCCCCCCAAATCACTACATAAAAAGATGCATTTCACTGTGTGTTTCGATGTACATGTGACTAATAAAGATATCTCATCTTACATGTCAGGGCTATGATCTCTTTATTGTAGATCGACTTGCATCTTGTAGTGGTATGGCATGTGTGTAATGAGACTCAGTCAGGGCAGAGCATTATATGGGGAGGTGGTCACACACAGAGGAGAGTGCAGTGCCTTCTCCTATGGTTTCCCTCACTTCCCTGGCAGGCTACCTAGCTGACTGCGGTTACCTGGGAAGAGCTGCTTTAAGACTTAACATCCTTCGAAGTAGATTCAGCTCCCATTGCGAACCACACAGGTCCCATTTTAGCACATGATTCTGGGTGGATACAACCAGAGAGCTGTTTTAAACACATGCATCTTATATTCTTTGTGCCTTGCCTACTTTTTTACAAGGGATTTGCTTAGTCCACCAAAAAGGGGTGAAAATCTAGTTTCTAGGCAAAGAATTTTAAACATGAATTATACCAAACACACTGCTGTATTTTTCTCATGTTCTTTGACAAGGGTTTTAGATTCAATCCTCTCAAATCAGGGTCTACCTACAAACTATCCATATCCCCAATAACTAAACATGAGAATTTGCTGATTGTTCTGGTATGAAAAGGATCTTGAAAATTGTGTTATTTTTATTGTGCAAATTTTATTCAGGTGCCCCAAAGGGTGGCATGGTAGCGTAGCGGTTAGCGCGATGTTATTACAGCGCCAGCGATCAGGGTTCAATTCCCGTCGCTGTCTGTAAGGAGTTTGTACATTCTCCCATGTCTGCGTGGGTTTCCACCGGGTGCTCTGGTTTCCTCCCACATTCTAAAGACGTACGAGTAGGTTAATTTGGGGTTTAAAATGGGCGGTGTGGACTCATTGGGCCGGAAGGGCCTGTACCACGCTGTAAAATAAAATTTAAAAAAATTTAACAGTTAGGATCTCATCTCCAGGGTCTACCTAGCTAGTTTGTAGGTAGACCCTGATATGAGAGGGTTGAATCCTGACCTCAGGTGCTGTCCGCGTGGAGTTTGTGTATTCTCTTTGCAACCACATGGATTTCCTCCAGGTCCTCTGGTTTCTTCCCACATCATAGACATTCACGGCAAGGTTAATTGGTTACTTTAAATTACCCCTTAGCTCAGGTTAATGCCAAAGAAGGATCAAAGGAGAGTTGATGGGCATGCGCTATTGAGAATAAGTTATAGGGATACAAGAAATTAAGGAGAGAGGGGAGCTAATAAGGACCCATGGACTGAATGGCCTCCTTTGTATAGCTTTAGTATAATATACTGGCCTCTAGTAGGCATGTCTAAGAAAATTCTCACTAATAGGTACTTAATTTGTGAGGAGACTGACGTGTACACAAATGAAATTAATTTTTCAGTACACATTTTACGATTTCAGATCAGGTAAAGAAAAGAACATGGCTATTCATCATGATTATTTTTGGCCATTTTCAGCTCCATTAATAATAAATTGCTACAATTTCAATTTTAATTATACCAAAGAATATAATGAGAAGAAAATATAACAGGAAAGTAAACAATTACATTCTACTAAATACCCCACAGTGCAGGTTCAAAGAAGATTATATTTTTGTGATTACTTAAAGAATTTTAGTGAAAACCTTTGATGAAATCTAATAGGCACAATTTGATGCTCCTTATGGCTACAATTTCTCAAAGAATTAACTGACAGTTGCCACTATATGGCTATTCAACTCCCGGAAGCATCTCAACTGACAAAATTCTGTTCCTATCAGCATTCACGAATCCACACAGCAAAGGTTACTGTATAATAATCTGGAGTGCAAACCCTAGTGACATTTCCTCTCTGTGTAACCCAGGGAGGTGCTGAGTTAAATGGAAACCACTATTGCTGCTCCCCAGTCACTTCAGCTGACTCTGACTTCCCAAACAAAAGTAATAGATATATCACCTATTTATCTACATTATAGATAGATATAAATAGCATCATCTGCATTCCTATCAGGTTCGCTTCTAGAACACTGGACGGAAAACTTCCATGATGCACGTCAGTTTTTAAGCTGTCTGTGTTGTAGGTCTTTGAAATAAATATGATGAAACCAAAAGGAACAAAATGGCACAAGGCAGCGTAGACATGTTTATCTCAACAGCAGGCTGTGTGATCTTACTTTGAACGGCTTGTCTCACTGCCACTTCCTACAGCGACTGATTTCAGGTAGCTCTCGTGCTGAGCAGCTCCCTTTGGTGACATCTTTGGGCTTGCATCTGAGTCTCCACTTTCGTCATCCCCCATTGCTTTGATGTAGCTGCCACTGCGCATACGCCGACAAGGGATTTCCCCATCCTTGTTCACTCCTGGGTAACCACTACTCCATTCATCCTGAGGCACCTGGGCAGCCAAAATAAAATGAAACAGAAGAAGGGGTTACATCAACTGTTGCATGATTGAAACAGTAATCCGTAGGGGGCATTACAGCCTGTTCTACCCACAGCATTTTTGACAAATATTATGTTACTTTGTGATATGTCATTCTGGATGGTAGTCGATGAGTTCACTGACTTGTATGGCTTCATGCAATGCTACTTTTTAATAACACGTATGAGCTAAGTGTTTGGTTTCATGACATGAACTGGAGCAGATCAAGATTTCCTTCTCCATCCAATGGCTGTGGTGCCAGTTTTTCTTCCTTCAGTTTATAAATGCAATGAAATGCTGTTACAGCATGATAAATGGTCACTTCTGAGAGGCAGGCCCTCATAATCATCACCACAGTCTGTTCAGGCATTCAATAGTGAACAGGACATCTCTCTCTCTCGCTCTCTCTCTCTTTATCAGATACGTGAACTCAATATACTGCATGTCCTTCATTGTCACTGCATCATAATCCTGGATCTCTCGATCTGACAGCATTTTAGGAGCACCTCGAGCACAACGGTTCAAGATCAATCTTGGTCCATTAACACCACTTTCTTGAGGCACCAAGATTGGCCAATAAATGCTGGCATTGCCAATTCAAATGTATCCTGAGTATTCTTTTAATTGGCACAACATGGTGGGCCGAAGGGCCTGTATTATGCTGTATTGTTCTATGGTTCTATGGCTAACTTTACTTTTGAAACCCTCTGATTATTGCAACCTTTTTTAAAAATCAGCTTAAAATTGCTGGAAACAGATTTTACCTGTTATCTCATCATAATTGCAAATTAGCAAAGCTCAGCACGGTTGACACGGGAGTCAACACAAACCTAGAATAATAATCCTGAGAATTAAAGATCTGATTGACAGACAAATTTATTCTTTTGTTTCTGATTCAGTTAACTCTTCATTTCCCAGGAGTTTCATAAAACAACATTTACACATACATTCAACCTATTCTGACTCTAAGATCCAACAAAAGGTCTTGACACTTTAGAGGCTCCATAACAGCACACAGCCATTTAAAGACTTTGCAGTTTTCAGGCGCCTTTGCTTTCCCCAGGTCTATATTAATACTGCCTATCAATCAAACATGGTACACGAGCAGAGATACAGTGAATTTTATTCAGACAGTCCATAATTCAAAGCAGAAAGTGGATTACACATTTGACTTCTGTCAATTTGCCTCTCAGTTGGTAGCACATTCACCTATTAGTCAAAAAGTTGTGGGTTCAAGCTCTACTGTAAACTTGATTACATAATCTAGCTGAGTGCTTCAGTGCCGTAATGAAGGAATGTCATGTCAGTTGTGATTACTTCCTCAATTAATCTATTAACAACTGTTGATTACACAAAAATAATGCAAAGAAAAGCTGAACAAAATAATTAAGCTAGTGTACTTGCATATATTTCCTCACAACCAAGACAGAGATCAACTTAGCTCACCGAGTCGTTGCTAGCTTGCAGACCAGTCCCAACCCCTAATTTTCCCTGTAACCTATTCGTCCCACATTCACATCAACTCCCTCAAGACCCTACAACTCACCTACACTCTTGGGGCAATTCACAGTGACCAATTAACCCACCAACCAGCACATCTTTGGGATATGGGAGGAAACTGGACCACCTGGATAAAATCCACACAGTCACATGCAAATTCTACACAGACAGCACCAGAGGTCAGGTTTGAACCAGGCTGCTGGAGCTGTAAGGCAGCAGCTCTGCTGGCGATGCCACTGAGCACACCTACCTTAAGGCTTTTAATATGACAAAGTACTCTGTTCTGCTGTGATGCAGCCGTGAGCAATAACAAATTGAATGAGACAAGTGGAGCATTATCGAAGATGAGAGGATTGTAGTACATTACAGGGCTTGCTTGAGAGGGAACATCTTTAACCTGGCAGAATGTCCCATGGGACTTCTCGGAGCAACATCAAACAAAATTCGAGACAGAGTCACATAAGCAGATATTAGAAAACTAGAGCAAAAGCTTTAGGAAAGACCCAAGTTTGCAAGACCACTTTACAGGAGGCGAGGGGAGTGATGGAAAGGGCCTGTCAAGGGAATTCCAGAGCTTTGGACCTTGCTGCCTGATGGAATGGCTGGCAATAGTGTAGCAACTAATTTCAGGAATGATCAAGAGGTCAGAATTAATTTTATTCAATTAGGAGTAGATCTCACAGATGGTTGTAGTGCTCTCATGAGTTACAGAGGTAGGGAGGCAGGTGATAAGGACGCAGAACGATTCGTCTTCATAAATGTGATTGGCTGAAAAAATAGTTGTTGATTTTTTTTTCCTCAGTGTAATTGGAAGAGAAGTTTGAATGCGTTCTTTGATTTCTTCTTCTCCCGCCATCCATTCAGCAGACAAGACTTTTTTTTCAAAAAAGCATTTAAAACCAGCTAAGAACTGAAGAGAGGAGGTTTACATTGTTTGGGTGTGAAGGAGTGGACAGTGTGAGAGAGTCAGGAGAGCTGTGGAGTTAGTTGGGATGAGAATTTCAGCGGCAGATGGACCTGAGGCAGGGGAGGAGATGGCCAATATTAACGAAGTGGAAACAGTGGTCTTGATGATGGAGAAAATAATGTGATCAGAGGCCCAGCCCAGGATTAAGCAGAATGCCAAGGTTGCGGACAGTCCACTACTGCCTCAGCCAGTGGCAGGGGTTAGGGGTAAAGTCAATAGCTAAGGAATGGAGATTGTGGCAGAGGCCAAAGGCAATGGCTTTGTTTTGCCTGAAATTTAACTGGAGGGAATTTCTGTGTGTCCATTAATGGATTACAGACAGGGCGAATGGGATTGATGGGATTGTTTTGAGTGGCAGCAGAGACTTGAAGGGGTGAATGGTCTCCATCTGTCACAAGAAAAATATGTGAAAAATGTTGGAGGCAGAGGAGTGGCTGAAAGAGGCAGAGTTGTGTTGTCAACAGATTTGTGGTAGATGATAGGCTATTTATAGATGACGTTACCGAGGGGGTTCATGTGGAGGAGAAATAGGAGGAGACAAGGACAGATCCCTGGAGAACAACAGAGGTAAATAACAGAAGTGGGAAAAGGATCAACTGCAAGATTGGTTGGGTGGGAATGGAAGCAGCCATCTCAGCCAGGGGGACAACCATCCACAAATAATAATTTTTATATATTTTCAGGTAAGAAAACTTGCTTTTCCCCCTCTCAAGTAAACCTTTCATTTCAATGCAACACTCCTATTCTTGGTAATAGTCCACCTGTCTGATATAATTTGCTACTGCTGGTATTGCCAACAGCAGCTCTCGCTGAAACAAATCCAAACACAATCTACTGGTATTATTCCCCACAGCTTGGCCGTATGTTTCTTCATAATCTCTGTGATTTGCCATCTGTCCAAAGGGTTTCACACTAAAGTTCCAGCTGCCACCATTTATTGACCATGCAGGTAATCTAAAATCACTGCCCCTCAGTGACACTGACATGGAACACTGTCAGAAAGAAATATTCTGAGGTGGGTGGTTGGCACTTGTTCAATATTTGAAAAGTAATTTTTCAATTTGTAGATTAAATATATACAGACAGAAACATACAGAGAGCAGAGCTAACAGAAAATTGAATGAACAGCTTTACAACCTGTTGGCAGATCTCTTATGAAAGAGTGGGAGTTATTTGTCCTTAAATAGAATACTTGAGTCTCCAAAAATTGATTTAATACATTAGAATTATGGCACCAGCAAAGAGACATAAAAGTCCATAATGATACAGCTTTGAGATGAGCATTCATATCTATCTCAGGCTTGTATCCACAGGAATTTAGAAGCAAGATGACTTGACTGAAACATATAAGAAATCTGAGGGTTCTTAACAAGTGTGAATGTAGAGAGGATGTCTCCTCATGTGGGATATCCAGAACCAGGGGTCACTGTTTAAGTGGGTGACAAAGATGAGGCAATTTTTTTTTCTCTGAGGGTCGTGAGTCTTTGGACTTCTCTTCCTCAAAGAGTAGTGGGAAGCAGAGTCTTTGAATATTTTTCAAGGCAGAAATAGATATTTGATAAACAACGAGGTGAAAGATTACCACAGGGAAATGTGAATACGGAGTTGATGTTACAATCAAATCAGCCATAATCTTATTAAATGATGGAGCAGTGCTGAGTGACTACTCTGCTCTTAATTTGTGTATTTTAATCTTAAATTTATATATGCAGGATGCAGAATTCACCCAGTTAATCTGGTTATCAGTCTAAAAATTGCAGCTGATGGTACTAGTCAGATAAACAATGCATTCATTCATGTGATACCCGCCTCCTCTTTCAGTGAATTTTAAAGTGGCCACTTACATTAAAACAGTAGGCATTGAGACATCAACCAGATCAACTGAATGCTTCACTTCTGCTAGTAGTAGTAATTGCCGCGTAATATTCAGGAAATCCAGAAAGATATTGAAGTCAAAAGCTCTCTTACTCTGGGTATCATGCCAGCTCTGTACGGAGTAAGATTCGTGCTAGCACTTCTGTTTCCGAAACAGGTCATAGTTTCAAGGTCCATTTAAAGGTTATCATTTAATTTAAGATTTCAGTTCTGAACTGATCTGTCAGAGGTGCTGTCCTTCAGTTTTAAATTATAATGAACTAATTTAGTAACCGGCTCAATGAATTTTGCAAATTCACAAACAATTAATTTTTTTCTGAGGCAATACTGAGTATATCTTCTAATTTATATTCTCTCTAGATGAACATTGACAACAACTCTACAAAATGCTCTCAAGCATTTCATTCACTAACTGGTCTAATCATTTTTTGAGTCATGCCTCATTCCTTTTTGAAGCAACAGATTATATTTTTTAATTTCAGGCACCGACATTCTATTCCTTTGTAATATTTTGCTTTCTTGTTAAATCTAGCTACATCTGCACAAAGACAACAGGAACACACAAAATGTCTATTTATTTAACACCTTTCAAGAGCTCAGGACACCAAAGCACTTTGCAGCCAGAATTTTTTTCTTCTAAGCATACTTACTTTTGTAATATTGGATATATGGGAGTCAAGTTTCACACAGGGAAGTTCTCGGGAATCAGATAAATTGTTTCTGCACTGCTGGTCACGATCACAGGAACGGGAGTAGACCATTTAGACTCCAAACATGGTCTAGCATTCAGTGAGATTATGATTTATGTGTTACCTAACTACCTACCTTTATTCCATCTCCTTTAACACAATTCTTTTAAATTTAGATTTAAATTAAAAATTGACATGCCATCAATTGCATTCTGAGGAAGAAATGTTCAACTTCCACCAGTCTTTTTGTGCACAGATGTTTCTTAATTTTACCTCGAAGAAGTTTCACTCAAAAAATTTATACTGAGTCATAAGTACTTTAAATCACTCCTTAACTTTCTAAATTCCAGAGAATATAATCCTGGTTTATGTAATCTCACTTTGTAATTTAACCAGGTGCAGGTATCATTCAGACAAATCTACAGTGCACTCCCTCCAAGGCCAATCTTAAGGAGTGATACAAAAATTGTAGAGAGTACCATCCACTACTGTTATGGACTCAGTGAAAGTCCCTTTAAGATAGAGAGTGTGTGTGTATGTGTGTGTGGGGCGTGCTTACGTCAATAGAAGATAAAGGACGTAATGACGTTGTTGAAGAAGTTAGAAGAAGAAGAAAGAGAGAGAGAGAAGGGAGAGAGACACCAGCCTGCTTGTTTTCTCTATCGATGGATGAGAAACAATAACTGTGTTTGCCACTGAAATCCATGTATGGAAGTTGGAAGTAATCCGGTGGAGTTCACTTTGTTGCTGACCTGTAGAAGGAAACAGGTATTTGTGTGTGGACGACCACAGTTCGGATGCTTTTCGGGGTGAGGAAGTCACTACCGAGTAAACACTGAAGTGTCGTTTGGGTTCCATCGTGGAACATTTGGATTTCGTATGTACTCTCTCTATGTTTTTCTACATCTACATCTTATCTTCAGACAACGGTGGTTGTTGAGAAGCCCTTGCTCATGTTTCACCTTATGGCTTGCGGAACTGAACTTTAAGAACCATTCCGGAACTGGGAGTTTGGGAGTTTTGGACTTTGTCACACACACACACACACGAAGAGTTTAGTTTTGGGGTTAACGTTCGAGGTTTAACATTTTTGAATTCTAACATACTAACATTTTTACTTTTATTTTACGTATTATCATAAGTAGTGATTAATAAAATAGTTTTTAACACTGAGTCATGCTCAGTGTGTTTCTTTTGTTGCTGGTTTGTGACAACTACATTACAAAATTATTGAGAGTAAAAATTCCACAGGACATTATATTCAGGTGGACTACACCTGCTTTGCACAAGACATCAAAACAAAATAAAACTTCAACATTTTCTAAGGTAACTTTGAAATCAAAATTACATCCTGAACAGTATGGAAGCTGAATCCACTGTAACTGAGGAAAAAAAATGACCAAAGGGAAATGAGCGAATTACTAATTACAAAACTGACAGAGTTAGTCCTATTCTTTTAATTTAAGTTTATGCTGATAATTAAAGCAAGGGTCATTCTTTAATTTATTTATTCATGGGAAGTGGACATTACTACCAGCTATGTTGTCCTTAGTGCACCTCACAAAGATCTTTTAGTGCATCTTTCCCATCATCAGTTAATTTCTAGGCCTATTAAAAGGATTTGGGCATTCTGGCATTTATTGCCCATCCCTAATTACCCTGAACCAAGGAGGCAAAAGGCAATTAATCCTGGAGGATTGCATTGAGACCAACTGGCCACATTTCTTGCCAGCCTTGCTGCAAACAGCCTCTTGTTGCTCCCCCTCTACAAATTGGGCACCTCCATTGCACAGTTATAGCTGTCACACCCAGCTTTAATTTTTAATTCCCTCTCCTCCAGGGCCATTACCACAGAATACTCATAACATTGTTTATTTCTGTGTCTCTGGCATAGCACATGGTAGATCCAGTCTGAAAAACACAGATCTCACTATTCCTTACAGAATTCATTCCATATTCTTTCCTTACTGATCTGCACCTCTCATGCTCAGCATTCCCCTCAGGCAAGAAAATCAGAAGAAGCACAAATGCAAAAAAGCATGCAGATGCTGGAAATCTGAAATAAATACAGAAAATGCTGAAAATAGCATGTCAGGCAGCGTCGTTGGAGAGAGAAAAACGATTAATGTGAGAGGTGAATGACCTTTCATCTAAACCTGATGGAAGTTCTGATAAAAGTTCATTGACCTGAAATGTTAATTCTGTTTCTATATCGACTGATGCTTGAAGAATCATCAATTATTTAAAACATTCTTATTTTTATTTCAGAAGCAACATAAACTAGGCCCATTGGTTTATATGCTCACTTTTCCAGTCTGCCCTGTCATCAAGTGAGATTCTTTACTGCATCAGAGATTTGGAAAATGTGCCTTCCAAGTTCTGGATCTAGGTGCACAAGATCTTCGTTCCAGTTTTATCACCGATCTCTTCCTTGTGTTTAATGTCAGGTGCCCAGACCTAACAGTACATCCTGCACCCCATATGATCACTGCTAATTTGTAAGTAAGATATGTCCACCATTGACAGGAACTCAAAGCCCAATGACTTGATAAATCAAAGCTCCCAATCATTCACCTGCATCAATTATGAAAGCAATAGAAATATAATTAAGCCAAATAAAATAAGAAAAACAATTACTCAGCCATAAAACAGTTAAATATTAATAAAATTTTTTTTTAATGACTGCAACACACTTAATAAAACATATTGGGAAATAAAAACACTTTGGTGAATGTTTGCATTAAAGCAAATAGAATTGGAAGTTCATTCATTTGCCAGAATTGCTAATTTTTACATTGAATTATCAGATGTATCGCAGATTATGTATTGCTGTGTTTACAGCCTGAATTGCACATTACACTGTGCTTACAGTAGAAAAGATGTATTGCTTACATTTACTCCTACTCCATTTCCTGTTCTATTTCCAATTTCATCTCTGTTGCTTCTGTTCTAACAATGTCACTCTCCAACAATACTTCTGAAACTTCTTCCATTTTCCTTATGTAAGGATTTACCTCCAGTGTAGTTACCAGGCTTCCAAACTATTTTTGTTCCTTTTACTGTACTTTTGATCTCACAACCTTTGCTCGTGTCGAGAACTACAACAGCGTTCCTCTTTTACTTGGTTTCTACTTCACTCTACATTCAATGGATCATCCTCCTGCCACTTCCAAGCCTGAGTCCACCACAAAAACAAGAATCAGAATCAGAATCAAATTTATTATCACTGACATATGTCGTGAAATTTGTTGTTTTGCAGCAGCAGTACAGACCAGGACATAAAAATTACTGTAAGTTACAAAGATAAATAAATTGTGCAAAAGAGGAATAACGAGGTCATGTTCATGGGTTCATGGACCATTCAGAAATCTGGTCTTCCTAAAATGTTGAGTGTGGGTCTTCAGGCTCCTGTACCTCCTCCCCGATGGTAGTAACGCGAAGAGGGCTTGTTTCCTCCCCTCTACTTTCAGGATTCCAGAGGGATCACACCCTTCATGGCATTTTCCCTTCAATTACCACCGACACCATTACTCCATCCCACTATACCTTAATATGCAAGTGATAAAGATGCAACCATTGTCACTTTTTTCCTCCTTTACCATCCTCCAGAGTCCCAATCACATCTTCTTGGTGAAGTAACAACTTACTTGTATTTTTTTCAATTATTTCATTGCTGTAACCACTGCTTTTCTACAGTGGATGGCCAAATAGAAACTGGTTGTCTGTTTTGCCGAACATCTTTGCTCAGTCCAGAAGCTGAAACTTGATTTGCCGATTGCTTGCCACTTTAATTCTCCACCATCCCTGACCTTCCTCTTCTAGATCTCTGGTGTGCTTGATAGAAGAACAGCAATGATACCTGAAACTTATCCATGCTAGGTGTTGCTAATTGTGCTGTATAATTGGTGGAATTAATTTTGGAATACAATGTACTGACCTGGGTATAAACTGACTGGAGCTCAATTTTGAGGCACATAACTTTTGATTTGACATTTTGCCACTGTCTAGAATCAGCTGCCCCCATTTTATTCCGACTTGTCATTTAGATTCCTCTTTTGTTGCTTATCCCATTACCATCCTGCAGCAACATCTCCATCCCCATTGTCCCTAAAACCGTTCTGCTCTCCACCCTGCCACACACCTCCTATGTTCCTTCCCATCTCTCCTTGCCTTTGTCCTCATTTAAAACCTGATGTAGCTCTGAACTTCACCAGATCTGATGAATGATAACTCTGCTTCTCACTCGATAGCTGCTTCCTGAGATGCTGAGTGTTTCCAGCCTTTTCTGTTTACGCATATGTATAATTAAGCATCCCAGATGCTCAGTCTCACTGCAAAGTCATACCATGAAAGTATTTTTTATTCATTCATTCGTAGGATGCTGGTTTGGGCACAATTAATTTCCCATCCCTAATAGTCCCTGAAAAGAAGCTGGTGAGTCCCTTTCTTGACAACCGAACATCATCCTAGGTTAATTAAGTGTTAACCACATTGCAGTGTGTTTGAATCAGATTAGTGAAGCCAGATTAGTAAAGGGAGCCAGATTTCCTTCCTTAAAGGAAGGTTAATGAACCAGATGAGTTTTTGTGATTACCTGGTAGTTTCATGCTCACTATCACTGACAGTGGCAATTTTATTCCATATTTAATTTAAAAACTGTCTGTAAAGCCCCCAGCTGCCAGCGTGAAATTTGAACAGCTTTTCATTTCATTATCCAGGCCTCTGAACTACCATCATAAGCAACTGTTTGAGTCTAAAGTGAGAGGCAAAGGCATCTGAAAAATAGGCACAAGATTGATCAATTTTTTTTATACAACATAACATGCTTTAATGAATAAATTTGCTTTCATTCTGTCGTCAAATGGAGGTTGTGATGGTTAACAGCTGAAGGAAGGTTGAGGCTGTATGGGTAAGAAGTATTCGGACTGCACTTACTTGTGTGGTAGTCAGGTAGATTTTCATGGATAGTTCAGCTGGAAAAGGTTGTCCACATTGTCTCCTCCCTTCCTCTCACTCCTCTGCTCCCTCCACCCACTTTCCTCCTGGCCCACAGATACTTACCAAGGCAAGGGCCAAGCCCAAACAAAAATGTGGTTGTGTAACATAGAAAATTGGTGGAAAGCCACTGCTGCAAAGTTGCCACACCTTGGTTTCTTATGGTCCACAAGTGCAGATGGCACAGTGGACTGTTCAAGATCAAACGTATCATGGTTGTTATGATTTGCAGTATTGGCCTGGATGGTGTGTGCCCTAGGTTACACACCAGCTAGAAGGTGAGAAAGTGGAATCACTTAAAATTAAGCCTTTATTTAAGAGAGATGTAGGTGGCAACACAGATAGACAAGGTGGTGAAAAAAGAAATATGCCTTGCTTGCCTTCATCAGACAGGGCACTGAGTACAAAAGTTGGGACATCATGTTACAACTGTGCAAGATGTTGGTGAGATCACACCCAGGATATTGTGTGGAGTTCTGCTATTGGAAAGTTGTGATTAAACTAGAGAGGGTGCAGAAAAGGTTCACAAGGATGTTGCTGAGACTGGAGGGGTTGAGTGAAATGGAGAGACTGAATAGGCTGGGACAGTTTCCCTAGACCGAAGGAGGCCGAGGGGTAACCTTACAGAGGTTTATAAAATCATGAGGGGCATTAATAAGGTGGACGGTAACAGTCTTTTTCCCAAGGTAGGGGGAGGCTAAACCTAGCGGGTAGAGGTTTAAGGTGAGAGGGAAAAGATTTAAAGGGGACCTGAGGGGCAAGTTTTTCCAGCGGGCATATGGAACGAGCTGCCAGAGGAAGTGGCAGAGGCAAGTACAACTGCAACATTTAAAAGACGTTGGGCTGGTACATGGATAGGAAAGGTCTAGGGGGATATGGGACAAATGCAGGCAAATGGGACTAGCTCAGGAAGATACCTTGGTTGACGTGAACAAGTTGGGTCGATGGGCCTGTTTCTCTGCTGTATAACTCTGTGACTCTATTAAGGTACATGTGTAACAACATGCAAGAATCAATAGCTTCCTGAACAATGGGAAAGCCTGTAATCCACTTTACTTGCTGTTCATGAGCAAGAGAGAGTGAAATGTCGTTAGCTCTTGAAATAAAGGGAATCAGTGCAGGCAGCCGCAGGTTAAGACAGGGTTCCGTTCCTGAGAATTCTTTGCAACCCAACTTGTTCATAAATTGGACATGAACAAAAACAACAGTGTGTGTGGGAGAGGATCACAGAAAGAGTTGTGACAGGAGAGTGAGCAGGTGCAGGAAGAGTGGCCACCAGTTGGCTTCACTGACTCGGCAAGCGAGCGCCACCAGCTCTGCTCGGCTCAACTCAGCCCCCGATTGTTGCGGCTCTGGGGGGTGGGATGGGGTTGGGGAGAGGCAGCATGCGGAAACGCCCCGTTCCCACCCGACAGAAGATACCTGCAGCCCCGCAGCAGCTGGCAAGTGCATCCCCATCCACCCCACCCGTCTCCCAACCGCTCAGTTGTATGTGTGGGGTGTGTACAAGTTGGGCGTTCGTAATCCGAGAGGGCTGTAACCCGGAGGTGGGCCAAACTGTGAAATGTTGCAAACGTACTCTGCTGCAGCCTACAAAGAGCCTGATGCATGGTCACTCATGGCCATGATAATCTTGACAGCCACTGGTAACACCGCCCTTGCCTTGCCCTGGCACTGTAACTGCAGGTGAAGCAGGTAGCAGATTTCTGTGAGACACTGCACATACTCTTCACCACTGAAGCGCAATTGGGAGGTTTGTTCTTTGAAGTTGCGGGGCAGCGGCAGTGTTTGAGGTGGCACAGTGGAACAGCTGCCGCCTCACAACTTCAGGCATCCGGGTTCAATCCCGACTTTGGCACCGTCTGTGTGGAGTTTGCATGTTCTCCGTGTGAATTTGCTCCGGTGCTCCCATTTCCTTTCACTTCTCACAGATATGCGGTTTGGTAGGTTAACCAGCTACTGTAGATTGCCCCTAGGGTGTAGGTGAGGGATACAATCTGGGAGGAATTGATGGGAATGGGCCGAGAATAAAATGGGATCAGTGTAAATGGGTGCTTGGTGATCAGCATGGACTCAGCGGGCCAAAGTGACTGTCTTTGTGCTACATGATTCCATGAACTTTTCCATCCTCATTCTTCTACCCTCTGCTCATTCTCTAAACATCCTTCCTGTCATGCTACAATTCAAGATCCATGCCTGCTAATATTCCCAGATCTGGGAGCATTTGGGTGGTACGTTAGTAGCATCAGAACTTCCACACCATCCCATGCATACATCACCAACTTCAAAGGACTCCAAAAGCAACAGACACATGTTCGATTGTAGCAACAACCAATACAAATCTGTCAGCAACCAACCTACAAGTAGGCAATGGCCCTTTTAAATAGCAGTGGTGCAGCAGCACTTCCTCCCTGTTGTTAAACATGTTCAGTTAACCAACATTAAGTGAGGACACCAGCTGCAGCTTTGAGCTCCAAAGTGGCAAGGCTGGTTTCAAATCACCATTGCAGGCTGATTGATGTCTTGATCTGTCTGTACTGCACACTGTCTCCAAGGCACCGGCTACATAGATATTAATGCCCTGACTGGTCCAGTGTCCAATGCAACTAGTGCCTCTCATGCCAGCACATACATCAGAAGCAATGGTGGAGGCAGTCTGGCAGCACATCACCCAAAAGCTGAGCACCATGGAGCCGAGGTTCTTTAAGTTTACTAATTTTATTTGGAAAGGAAAAACAACATTACTGTGAAATAATTAATGGCAATAGAAGCTTGCAATATAATAGAAAGACAAACGTTTAGTTAATTCCAAAAAAAACTTACAAATAGCTAAAAAAAAATTAGACTCCCAGTTCATATTAGCTTCAATTTCAAAGCCAATCCTCTCTCTCTGTCTGAAGGCTGAGTTTTGCTATTCCCTCAGGACTTGTACAGCTTTGGGATTCCCTGTTGATATATCTTAGGTCTCCATCACTTAGAACTTCAGTACTTAGCCAAGTTCCAGCACTGTAATCTTCAATCTGTCATAGGTAAACATTAACTTCTGGAGTCCCATCTTAACCCCTCTCACACAGCTTGAAATTCAGAGCTATTCCCGAGCCCAAACTATTCACGTCGAGTCCTCTGCTCCATTCCTGAATAGTGTCTGTGAGCAAAATCATGGGAGATCTCCCGTGCAAATTGGGTACAATTTAACAAATAAATACTTGTTCAGTTCAAGCATATTTGTGATTGTAGTGGTGAATTCTAATTTAGCAGAATATTGCCAGCTAACTCATATTATCTGGTATATTTGATCCATGCATGAATCTTAAATACAATTTAGATCCATGCACAAAACATACTCCATTACTCTGGTTTTAATTGTCAGTGCTTTAGATGGACTCAATGTCAAATATCACTAAAAGTGATTAGAAGATTTTATAGGTTATTTTGTGTGAAATTTAAGTTCCTATTGGATTTTCTCTGCTGCATGAATGATTGGAATGGGCTATGGTACATACATTTTCCAATTACCCGTTTTTATCTGCAAATATATGGAAGCCATGACCCAACTACAAATCATTTCTTCAGAAAGCAGTTCAATCTTCATCTGAAATGACTTTATATAAGGCAATCTTGCTCCAGACTCATTCATTCCGAGTCAGCCATCCTTACAGCATGCAAATGTATTATCTGGCTGTAAATATATATCCTTTTTGTACACTGGCCTCTTAACTGGAGGCAGGGAGCAAGTGGAGACTGGCTGTGTGCCTGGCTCACCTACGTGTGCCCAGATTATTTTAACTCTGGGACATTATTTAAATAGCTTAGCCCTAACTCTCTCCTGTAGCTGGGGGCAATGATGGAAGCAGGAGCTGGTAAGCACAGGCGCAAGGTAGTACAGGTGGCATGCAAGAATGGTTCCTGGCATGCAAGAATGGTTCCTGGCAAGCATGATGGTGAATGAGAAATGGTGGCTTGTATGCTGGGAGAGTTTGGTGAGTGGCTCCTGAAGGAAGGCACTGTATTCCTTCTCGCTGCTCTTCCCAGCCTGATGGGGATTTCCCTTTTTAAATAGCAACTTTTCAGCCCCCTTCTGGTTCTGCTGTTTCTTGATCAGACAAGCTCTGTGTGCTGAATGTGTGGGTGACAAAAGAGATAGTCACGCATCTGACAAACTAGAAATAAACACCTCAGGGCTGTTTCAAAGGACTGAATGATGTGGCTGGTGGAGGAATGGTCTAAAATATAACCTTTTAGAGAATTGTTAGATATTAATGGAATGGGGAGAAAAAAGCAAATCCAAAATATTACTCAATCCTAATTGTAAAAGTCCGTTTACCAGCTAAAGCCAGCAAAACATCACAGCAAATTCTTTGTCACAAAACTATTTCTCAATGTATAGAATAGTTTCATTGGGGTAATATATTAGCATGGATAGAAGATTGGCTAACTAACAGAAGAAAGGGAGTCGAAATAAATGGGTCATTTTCATGTTGGCAAGTTATAACTAATGGAACATCATAAAGATCAGTGCTGGGGCTTCAACCATCTACAATCTATATCATTGACTTAGCTGAAGTGACAGAGTGCATTGTAGCCAAATTTGCTCACGAGCATTATAATAGCATTTGAATTGTGTTGTCAGTCTCTGAAATCTTATCTTCAAATGAGGCCAATGCTTCTTGAAAGCTAGCAGTAAATATTAATGCCGGAAAGAATGTGACACCAAATAAGAGGGCAAACATTGTCCTTATTTTAACCTCATCCCCTGCAAAAACGAGACAGATGTTGTTATAATTGGCTTTCTGACTCCATTAGAATTCTCTAAAAAGAACTGCAGAACCATTTTCTTAATGTATCCTCCTGTTAGTCAGGTGGCAGGACAGATAGCAGTAAATTAATCTTTCACAATCTCCAATCAAGCTCTCTTTACTTTTGTGTATGTTCAGCTTGATTTCCTACTTATTAAGACCTGGGTACACACAATACAAAATTATAGCTGATAAAAAGTGAATAATAAGATGTAATTTAGTCTTGGCATTCCGGTGATGCTTATAAGCCACTTCAACAGTACTTTGAAATTAAAAAGATATTAAATTGTAGGCTCACACTGTTCTCAATCTCATCTCCTTTATCAAACAGAGTAATTTAATTTAAGCATTAGTAATAAGCTTCTTTTATAGAAGTAAAGCAAGGGATGTTTTGTTTGAAGGAACCTGAGTATCGTGTGTCAGGCATAGTAGGTGATGATAAACGGTACTGCTGATGGAAATTGCCAAGAGTGCCAGTTTCTCAGTTGGAAACACATGCTTGTTAGACCAGCTGGAGGGAAAGGTGGTGCTCTATTGATCTAATCATTCTGCATCTTCAGAATTTTCATTTTGAAATTTGCAGCAACTGAGGTGAAGCGAATGTTGTAAACAGTTGGCAGAGTGTGAAGTTGTTTGTTTAACACAAGAGAGACCACTTGTCTCTCAATCATCAATGAATAAATGATTGCACCCCTTGAGGCTTGCTTTGCTTGAGGGCAGGAATCACATTAATCATACTCTTCCACTTGGGTTTCTTCAGAACAATGATTAAGGGCTATTTCCTTCAATTGCCTGTCCAGCCTACATAACAGTAGATTGGCTTTAACTGAATGCCATTTGCAAAATGAAGTACAGCACTGTAGACAAGCTGATTTCTTTCAATCTGACATTAATCTAACATTTAATTGCATGTTTCATTATTAAAACTACTGGTCAGATGTAGTCTGGGGACAAGATGTTGTACTAGTTTTAAGGTATTGGATATAAAAGAAAAATATGCAACACACGTACTCAATGAAAGGCAATGCAATAATTAAGAAAAATGTTGAAAGGAATCTCAGTTGACTTCGCTTCCAACCAGTACTGACCAGCAATCAGCAAAGTTAGAGAACGTTGAATTACATTGCCAAAACAATAGGATAGTAGCCTGGGGTTATTCAATCTGGCACGCAGAACAGACAAATAGAATTGCCTTGAAGTTGAATGTTAGCTGTTTCAAATATGCTAAATGTGTGCTGAGAATAGCCCAAAATCCCAGTTGAATGACCCATGAAAAAGTAACTTGGTGGAATTTACCTTAACATGTTTTTGGGTGTTTTCCCCTCTTTTGATCCATGAAAACATGATCAGTGTGATTCCCAACAGCAGCTAAAGATGGCAAGCACATCAGAATCTTAATGCATACTCTCAAAAGCAGCCATGGTAACTGTACTAAAGAGAAGGGACAAAGCAGGGCAGGGTCACATGACTTTACTGTGCCGGGCTACACACTCCTCCCATACCTGTGAGAGGCCTATGCATCCATTCCTGAGCTACTGGGAGGCACAGGGTCACAATGCAGGACAAGATTAACTGTGTTCTCTGCAGTCAAAGCTACCGCAGGCACTCACACACCTAACAACCAGAACAGGCACAATCAGGGAGCAAAACATTGACGTCCTCACAAGGATGCTTTGATTCATGTATGGTTGGCGATGGTGCTGAATTTGGTCCTTACTTGGTAGTGAGTGAAAACCACAGGCTGTAGGTGACACACTTTTGAACAAATTTTATTCATTAATGAAGTCACAGATGTCACGCACTTTGATAATATCATTGTGTCTTCAAATAATGCTGAGGAACTAACAGCTGTGCCAAGGCGAATTATGGCTAGAATTGCCCATGCCAATCTCCAGATGAGTGGGACATAACTGAAAATTGGCACATTTGCATTAAACCGATTCTGATGCGTGTTTTATGCATAAAAAAGGGAGTAAATGGGTCCAATTTCTACTCAAATATTGCTAAAATGGAGAGAACCTACAGGATGCTTTGTACAGAGGTAAAAACCAATATGAAAACCAGAAAGTTAGTCTGCAGGTACAATAAATGGAAATTTTTTTATTGCACAGGGTGTTAATGAAACTTATATAGTTTTGGTCTCCTTATTTTAGGAGTGATATGCATATATTGGAGGCAGTTCAGAGGAGGTCCACAAAGTTGATTCTGGGGATAAATGGGCTGTCTTATAAAAAAGGTTGAGCAGGTTAGGCCTATTCTCATTGGAGTTTAGCAGAATGAGAGGTGATCACAGTGAAACATGGAACATTCTGAGAAGGCTTGACAGAGTAGACGCTGAGTGCATGTTTCTTCCGGAGGGAAAATCAAAAAAGGACACTACATCAGAAATAGGAGGAGTATGCCATTTCACCCCTTGAGCCATTCAATACGGTCAAGGCTGATCCTCTACCTGAAACAACATTTTCCTGCCCTTCCTCCCTTTCCCTAAATTCCTCTACTATCCAGAAACCTATCAGTCTCAATTTTGAATGCAATCAGTGACTGAGCCTTCACATCCCTCTGGTGTAGTGTTCCAGCTTTTGACTGAAAAAATTTCTTTGCTTTCATACTTAATTCCTCTTGCAATAAAAACCATTATACCATTTACCTTCTTAACTGCCTCCTATGCCTGCACATTAGGTTTCAGTGACTTGTGTATAAGGACAGCCAGGTCCCTTTGAACATCAGCATTTCCCAATCTCTCATCATTAAAAAATGCTCAGAATTTCCATTTTCCTTTTGAAGTGAAAAGCTCACATTTTTCCGCATTGACCTCCATCAACCATGTTGTTGCTCACTCACTCGGCTTGTCCACATCGCCTTGGTCTCTTTGTACCTTCATCACATCTCACATTCCTGTTAAGTTTGGTGTCATTGGAAAACTTATATATCTTACATTTGGTTCACTCAGTCAAATCATTGATATAGGCTGTGAACGGTACATACCCAAGCACCAATCACTGGAGTACGTTCTGTCACAGTCTCTCGATCCAAGTAGGACCTGATAATGTTTACTCTTTGTCTTCTATCTGTGAAGCAACTCTCCATTTACACTAGTATATCAACCTCAATTACATGTGCATTGGTTTTGCTCAGCAACCTCATGTGCAGGATCTTACTGACAGCTTTCCAAAAATCCAAATAACCAAATCCACTGGTTCCACATCTTCTATGCTACTTGATACCTTCTCAAAAACTCCAAAAAATTGGTCGGACATGATTTCTACTTCACAAATCTATGATGACTCTAATCAACCATATCATTACTCTTTATCACATCTTTACAATGGATTCCAACATTTTTCTTACCACCAATGTCAGGCTAAATGCTTGGTAGTTTCTTGTTTTCTCCCTTCCCCTGAATTGGTGCTATTTAAAGGGTCAATGCTCAAGATGCATTCTCTGTCCTCACTGAGATCTGTCACCTTCCGTGTCCTTGGATACAGCCTCACATGTGCTTGGACTGCTTTGCCGATGGAGGTCAAGATTATGCTCATTGAGCCTCAGGACCATTCCTGGCTCCAGCGGCTAATTTCCACCACATCTCACATTTTGTGCTCTCTTTTGAATAGGAGAGGTCAAATACTTGTTTTCCCCTTCAAGGTGACGAGTAGAGGTCATCCCCAGGGTATGAAGGCCTGACTTATGGACATGCATGCACACAAACAAGCTCCCATGATATTAGTAAATTCAAAAGTCTGACATATTACGTACATTCGTCCTTACAAATAGCAGAACCAATTTCCTCCTGCTCTCCACTTTTAGTAATTGTTCTTCCTTATCAGTTTTATGTGATTTTGATGTCATTCATTACAGTGCTGTGGCGTAATTTTTACCACATCGAGTGATCTTTGTACATTTTCTGACTTATGGAAAAAATTGGCCTATGGATGTCTATAAAAACGGAACCCGTTCACTCCCCGGGGAATGGTCTGTATGTGAAACAAACACCTCAAAAAAATAACTGATGCAGAGCCTTTCAGGGAAGAGCTCAATTGATATTGATTGTAAATGAACATTAACAGTAAGGATATGTTGACTTTTTGCAAGACACATAGCAGGAAACTAGTATTTGCTAAAATAGCAGAAAAACAACAGAGGGGATATTGAGGTTAGGGAGATCATCTTTGGCCATTGGATCTGGCCTTTATTCACTTCAGATTTTCCAGTGTACCTTTGAAAACAACTAACCAAATTCCCAGCCAAGCTCTGCTAGATATTTACTTCTTAGTTCACCTGTGTTTTGGATAAACAGCCCTGCTCTCTACTCACAATGGAATGAAGCTGAACAAAAGCTCTATTCCCTGATTACTTCTGAGAGCAATTTTTAAACATGCAATTTGAGGACTAAAAGCAAGATCAGTGGATGTACAAATAGTTCCCTTCATGATATTTTAGGATACATGGGAGTGCTGATGAACCCTTTTGCTATTTCTTTGATAATATTCATCCAAGAATTATATCTCTTTAAACACTGTGATCTATAAGTGCTACTGCTTTTGAATGGCTCAATTTATTGGCATTCTTCCCTTGAACTCAGATAACAAATATGCTCAGTTAAACATCTGTTTGACATTTTATTGTTTCATATTACTGTCTATTTCGTTATACTGCAATGGACTATCATGCATCCATTCCACGTGTCAGCTAATCTCTTATCTACTTTAATTGTGTTTTAAGTGGCTATTATTGGAGACATGTCGTAAATTTTGAATGTTTGCACAATGTAATGAAGACCCTGGCAGTTTCAGTTAAGAGTTTGAATGACAGCTGATAAGATGTACATTATGGTATGAGGCCACTCTGACACTTCTGATTGGTAACAATTTGTAGACCAACAAAATCTGGCAAAGTGTTGGGTGTGATTGAGAAAATGAACAATTTGCATCCACTGTGAGAATAGACAGGTTCCTGTACTGGTATTCACAGGCTGTGGCCTGGAGACGTGAGCTTAAATCCATCCATGGCTACCAGGGAAGTTAAATTCAATACATTTGAAATAAAAAGTAGTTGTCAGTAATTAAGCTGTTGGATTGTCATATTACATGTATTTGGTTCACTCATGACGTTGAGAAAAAGGAATTTGCTCAACCCAATGGCCTATTAGTGCTCCAGACCCAGAGCTATGAGGTTGACTTTAAAATGCTCTCTGAAATGAACTGGGGGTAATTGCAATGGACAATAAATGTCGGCTTTGCCCTTATCCTGCGAAAGATTTTAAAGTCAAAGTTCAGAATATCTTCTGGTCTCAGAATAGTGCACAATCTGATCTTCCCCACTGGAGTTTTGAGATCATTCCATGTGTTTGATTTTAATGCCAGCTGTCGAGAACATAAGCAGTTTCCATGCCTGGCTCTATGCCATGTGACTGAAAGGTATGATCACGACTTGTGTGGTAGGTCTCCAAGCTGTGCAGTGTGCCAGTCGGCTGTTTGGAATACAAAGGAGCAGCTGCAGTTTTGAGACCTCACTCTCAATAAAACTGAGTGGGCGAGCAGTTCCAATGAAGTATTCATTCTCATCGTCAGGAATGGCACGTAACTGGAACAGGACAGCAGACAGCTGCTCGCTATGGAGACAGGTAAGGTGGGATAATGTAGGCTCATACCAACGTTTTCTTTGGAGTCGCAAGCTACATTCCCCGTTCTTCTGATTCCACTAAAAAACAACCTAAATTTCCCGACGGGAAGGTCAGCACACAGATTTGGAATGGACACACTCTATGTCTTGATGAGTAGCCCTCTAAGTTGCAAGCAGGGTTTCAATTACATCACTCATCAAGGGTAGACAGTCAGAATCTTTTTCCCAGGATGGAAATGTCAAATACTAGGGCAAATAGCTTTAAGATGAGAGGGGGAAAGTTTAAAGGAGATTTATGAGGCAATTTTTTTTACACAGAGAATGGTAAGTGCCTGCAATGCTTGGCCAGGGGGAGTGGTGGAAGCAGTTAGAACAGTAACACTTAAGAGGCATTTAGACAGAAACACAAACAGGCAGGGAATGGAGGGATATAGACCATGTGCAGGCAGATGTGCAATTTAAATTGGCATCATAGTCGTCACAGACATCCTGGTCTGAAGGGGCTGTTCCTGTGCTGTACTGTTTGTTCTGTGTTCTATGTTCTGACTTGATTGGAAAAGCAGTCCAATGCTTATTTCACTTTTGTAGTCTTGTGGCAGGCCTCTATGAAAGTTACAGCACTGGGGGCAATTGGGGTCGTAAGGTTCTCAATTAGAATCACAGAGTCATACAGCACGGAAACAGGCCCTTCAGCCCAACTGGTCCATGCTGACCAAGCTTCCCATCTAAGCAAGTCCTATTTGCCCATGTTTGGCCCATATCCCTCTAAACCTTTCCTATCCAATTTGCCGCAGCCTAGCGTCTTTAAACACTCGCTGTCTACGGGACCCAAGTTCCTCTCCAGCTTTGGGCACAATGCAATCCCTCTACATGTTCAGCACAGTAAAATAGCCCAGAACTTGCTGGTAGTGAAGAGTTGCCCACATTTGCCACTGATCTACATGGTAAGTAGAGGCTTCCCCTTCCAGATCCCCTGCTGTTGTCCCATATAACAATATCCGTTCATTAAATAGTCTAGAGCATTTGCCATGAAAGTGCTGCAAGCTATGTTCGATTTGTGTGAGAGCTGTCTATCACTGAATCCCAAGCAGCAAGGAAAACCACATTAAGCTAAAAGGAAGCAGAATTTACAGTGGGGACATGGAGACTGAGTTTTTCATCATTCATAATGCTTCAAAATGTGGTCACTGTCAAGGTGTTGAATAAATGAGAACAATTTGCTACATCTTAAAATGGAAGAGGTAGAATAATAAATGGTTGAACTTTACAAGGCTGGAGAGCCTTTCTCACTCATTGTTTCTTTTTTACCTCCATTATGTACCCTGTACAAGTCTGGTAGGGTGAAACCATCCTCACCCTGACAGCTGGTAAATGTCCGTACAGAGGTCTTAGGCTGAATCCACTTCCCTGTATGAATCCACAGCAGAAAACTACACAGAAATCAGCACAAGTTTGCACTAAATTGGGAGTCTCACTCACAAAGAGCATAAGAATGGCTGGTCTGGGTAATGAAAATGTCAGCTGTGATAGGAAGGGTGAAGGGCAGTGGCATTAGCATTTATAGTATATGTACGCTGGATAGATGTGGATAGTACATTCCAATCGATGGGGTGGGAAAGTTGCATGAGTGTTCCTTTGCCAGGATCAAGACAGTCAAAAATACAAAAGGAAAATAAAATAGCAAGGAGCTCCAGCAAAACGCTGCACTAACTGATTGAGAAGCTTAATTCTTTACACTAATTGATTGCAACACTCTTTGCCATCCTTTTACAGACTATTTCTGAAATGAGCAAATTAAGAACAGGCTATAAATATTACAACGGTGCTGGAGGGTGTTTAACTGTTAATGAGGCACTTTGTTCCTTATTAAAATGATGATCTTTGCTAACAATTTTTGTTCTTGGAGCAATGACCTGTTCCAGGTGATGTTTGTCAGGTTATTGCTTGAGTTCTGATGCAACCAGGCAGATGGATGTACTGCAGCTTATCCTGTCCATCAGGGATAGAGGACCATCAATCAATCTGATTTTAGCAGACCACACCAACCATTCCTTCAAAATGCTTGAAAGTGGGTTTGGAGACAAGTCAGCGACGAGGAAACAACTGAGGGGAAAAGAAATAAACTTTGGCCTGAATACTACTTGACTAATTCCTGGGATGAGAGGGCTGTCTTTTCACAAGCAACTAAGTAAATTAGATCTATTTTCCTTGAAATTTAGAAGAATGAGGGTTGACCTTATTAAAACATACGAGATTCTGCGTGTTAGGGTTAACCCTATCCCTAATCCATCGCTAGGTAAATGCTGAAATCACTTGGTTCCTTACTCAGCACACACCTTGCAGTGTTAGGAGGGTCGATCAGGCCAGTCCATTAGGTGTGGAGTGGGGGTGATGGTTTGACCATACAAAACAACACCATGTTCTGCTCCCTCTCCTTATTTTCCCTCACCTCCAGCGTAGCCTTTTATTTGGCTGTACTTTGCAATGGAGAGTGTTCTTTAACTGACTTATTTCCCAGCAGTCAGCGTAGCATTGAAATTGGCACAGTGAGCTCTGCAGGCCATCTCTGTATGATCAAAGTGTAAACCATCCTAACAATTTTTAACTAGATTTTTCATTACTGATTTTATGGAGATGCACTATTGTGCACCAGAACAACATGTGGCACCTGTTCACCACACCAAAGAGAGCATGCAATCCCTTTTTCAGCCTCCAGTCTTGGATGAACTGCTATATCCTTCAAGCTAAACCACTGGAATAAACAAAACCATTGTCTTCATTTCCCTTCCAGACTCCTTACTTTGGCACTAATTCCTTTCACCTCTGAAGCCACTGTCTCGGGGTGAACCAGAACTACAATAACTACCATTTCCATGGCACCTTTAGCACAACAAAACAATCCAAGGCATTTCACAAGAGTGTCAACATACAACGGAGGTTTAGCCCAACAAGGGAATGTAAAGGCAGATGGCCAAGAAAACACAAATCCATCTGTCTGTAGCCTTGGCATTTCATGGGGTTCTGAGTTTCTGATCCATTTCCTCTCCACCTCTCTAATGCCATTTGCTAACATCCTAATTCGCCTCTTATGCTACTAAGATCTTCTGCTCTGTCTCAGCCTCAAATATTCTTATACCTTTGTCATCACTGTTTCATCCTCAATGGGTTTCGATAATCTATCCCGTGCCCAATTCAGACCACCAATTGCCACTGACTCCTCTTTCTTACGTTGGCTCACAATGCCCTAATGCCTTAAATTTAAAGTTCCGGTTTTTGTGTTGAGATTCTTCCAACACCTCACCTATCCTGGCCCCTGTAATGACTGCCCCTCCTCCTGTTCCATAATCATCACAAGTCTGCCCACGTGTGCACCTGGGCCCCGCACTCCTCCTGTCTTAAGACCCTCCATGAATAACCAAGCTGTTTTTCACCCTTCTGTATCTCCTTGGAATTGCATCCATTTTTCTCCTTACTTTGTTGAAGTGCTTTTGGGCATTTTTTAACATTAAAAGCACAACATAAATGCAAGCCAAAATATATTTGCATATGTAATTTACAATATATCCTCTAGGATGTTTTCGCAGGAAAGGGACTTGAATATTTTCTCTTCATTAACTATCTACATTTGAAGCAAGCAACTCTTTGGCATTTTAACAGATTAATTCATAGATACTTTTTAAAGGAAATTTACTATATGTGATTTCCTTTCAATTCTGAACTAAGCAATTTCTGTGGTCTCTCAAGTATGTCAATGAGAAAATAAATTTTATTTCACAAACCAAGTTGAATGCACAAGTTTAAAATATATTGAATACTTAAACTGTAGAAGATATGCAATACTGCAGGTAGCAACATGTACACAATACTCATACTGAAGTTATGTTATTTGGCATAGCAATACGAAAATTACATGTCATTTTACTGCACACAGAAGCTTATATGCAATACTTAAGTGAGAAAAGTTAATTCCATCTAGCAAACAAACAATATCATTCCCTTCATTGAATTATAAAGTTCAATAGGTCTCCTTTGTTTAACTAATGCCACGGTGCAAAGAACTGGGCAAATATTCCAACTTACCATATGATTAACTTTTAGATTCTCCTAGAAGTGAATACCAAGTTAGCTGCATTGCTTTTCAGAATGCTATGCGACAATGTAGTTATAGGTACTCCCCTGCAGGGTCCCATATCCTACGTGGGGTCAGGCATCACAAAATCAGGGTGAAAACTCATTTTACAAAAAACAGTATTGGCTAACTGGGATGGAAGATCTTTCTATGATTAATGTTACAATGGATGGTCATGTGTAATTGTAATATGACTGTTGAGCGATTGATTTCAATTCTTTTGTAGCATAATATAAACACAAATATTTTTCTAGACTATAAAGTTATGGACCTCTTCTTGCAGCACCCCCAACACATATTCTATACCTGCATACAATCTTTCCCATTGGCCCTTAATTCATCCCTGTTCAAAAATGTTAAATGAAACATACAGTTTCAAGGAAATGCTCAAAGCCTCTTTACAGAAATGGAATATACTCGCATACTCCTGGGAATCTCTGGTCCATAACCACTCACATTGGAAAAGGAGCATTCAGGATGGTGTGAGACCTCTGAATCCAGGCATTGGGAACATACAGAAGCCCTGTGTAAGCACCAGAAGGAGTGCACTATCTCACAAACTACACACCCATCCACTCCATCAAGCAACCCCTGCCACATATGTGGACAAGTCATCCTCAGTCCTGATGGACTGTCTAAGAAGAAGAATGATTGTGTCAGGGCATTGTATTCCCCCTCTATAATTCACTGTTCCTCTGGATAATGTCACATTATACAGAACAGTTAGTGATAAACACTATGGTTCAGGTGTCTAGAAATTCACCCCCTGCTGCTACCACTATACATGCGAATACCAGTTCCAACACGTTGTATTCTTCCTCTGAAATTCATTCTGTTGTTGCTAATGTCCTGACACAACTGTAAATCGCATTTACTAATTGGGGATGAATTTGGGGGAGTCAATAAAAAAGATAGTACACTGGTATAAATGATGAATGTTGTGGATTACTGGAAACAGTTGATAAAGTTGTAACATAGAAAAACACGTGTATTGTGATGCAGCACAAGAATTTAAACCAGTTCCTTGATTGTAGTGTCACAATTACTTGTGCCCATTTATGTAACATTAATCACTGAACAACCTTTCCTCCTAGTCAGCAAATACTATTTGAGGTGGAATGCAGATTTATTTCCTGTTCTTACGTTGCCCTACTTTGCTTATGATGAGCAGCAGTGGGCCCTGAAAGGGAGTTCTTACAACTACATTGTAATATAAAAGCCTGAAAAATAGTAACGAACTATCTGCTGGAGGAACACAGCGGGTCGAGCAGCATCTGTGGGGGAAAAGGAATTGTTGGATGTTTCAGGTCAAAACCCTGCATCAGGATGGAGAGAGGAGAGGGAAAGAGGTCAGTATAAAGAGGAGAGGTGGTGTGGTGTGGCAGGAGCCCAAGGTGATTGGTGGACTGAGGGAAGGGGTGAAGGATGATGGGCAGATCAAGCTAGGTAGGGGAAGGGAGGGGTGGAGTTGGGAGACAGAGGCAGTTGGATGATGGAAGGAGGCAGATGGAGAGGACAGGGAGATGGAGAGGGGGGGGGAGGGGAGGGTGAAGGTGGAGACAGCTGAGTCGGTGATAAGCAGGAACACAATGGCTACCAGTGCTGGAAATCTGATAGATACGGAAGGTGGTAATGGGAACCATTAGGGGAGAGGTGAATGATATGTGGTGCCAGAAACAGAAAAGGGGAGGGGAGTAGCATGTGGGTGAACGTCCAAAATTCCTTTCCCTCCACAGATGCTGCTTGACCCACTGACATCTTACAGCAGATTGACTGTTGCTCCAGATTCCAGCAACTGCAGTCTCTTGTGTTTGTGAAGAGTAGTACGCCTGATTTAGTTTTCACATATAGAGGATCCAAAAGTCAATCATATGGTAATTAAAACAAATTTGAGAGGTCATACAAGAAATGTATAATTCAAATGAACAAGAGATCTATGGAATTTACATGTTGATGATCCAACTTGCTCCCAATACTGGCAATTATGGTTTACCACCTACCTGAAGGTAATGATAAGCTCTTTCTTGTGCCTTGATATCCTGTAGCATTGATGGTTTGTCTTGGTTCAGGCCCGAGCTAGGATAGGCCTCTCTGGCTTGATTTACTGTCATGGTGGACCATGCACTCCTTTTAGTGTGCTGTGAATCCGCTAACATCGGCATGGCCGCACAGGCTAGGCATTTCCCCTCACTGCTGCTTTTTAAACTCTTCAGGGTCAAATCTCTGAAGGCACTTTCAATGGGTTCTGTACAGTACTGGGTGGCCTGGTCCATAGAGTGCCTACTGGATCCAGCAGTCACCATATAACTGCTGTCACTGTCAAGGTTGTCATCAGAGCTCCACCAGCCAGTTATCTTGGCTCTGTGCTTGGACTCCGATTTGCGTTCCTTGCTTTTACTCCTTTTTGTTGACCTTGACTGGTGGTGGTGCTGATGGTGTTGGTGGTGCTGATGATGATGGTAGCTATCGCTGCCTCTTCCCTCCGCCTTTGTCCCGTTAATGTTCCCTTTCGAAGGGGCTTCCAGAGAGTGAGACTTGGCAAAAAGCTTCTGCACAGAATGAACCAGGTGCCGGATCCTGCTGGGGCTCTCACTTCGCTGCTCCGCTGAGCTGGCCCGTTGGTACTGAAGTGTGTGAAACCCATCGTGATGGAGGGGTAACTGCTTCTCAAACTGGTCCAACAGGTTGGCAGGTAGCCGGTTGATCTTGCTGGCAGTGTGGGTGGCAGCCATGCAGTCGTCGCAAGATTCATACTGCGGGTTGTGGTGCATCCTGGGAAAGGTGCTGCTAGAGGACATCTGTTCATTCAAGCTAACTGGTGCGGCAGCACATTCAGAGGGCATGGTACCTCTCGACACGCAGTAGTGATGGTCCATTGAGCAGGATTCTGTAGGGCTCAGCAAGTAAGACTGCCGAGGGTCCTGGCTGTGATGTAAATAATCATGGGAGTGATCGCAATCCTCAGGCATACAATGGCACGTGTGTGCAGAAGAATGTTGTGACTGGCTCCGACTCCCATTATATCCCTTCATTGTGTTACTGAAGTAAGCAGCTTCTCTTCATTCTTCGGGATTGCACTGTAATGGCAGCCTCATCATCTGTAAACCAAAACCACAAATGAAGACGTTTTAAAGTTTAGCACTGCAGTTCTTGAAACTTCAGAAAAATACACTGCAAAGCAGCGAAAAAAAACCTTGCAGAAAATACCAAAACATTAAGCTATCATGATCTTTAAAGTTTAATGCAAACATCTGAGTGACGGAATCTCAGAAGTCATCTTTACTGCAATATTTCACTGAACACCTCCATTTCTCCAGCGGGCGTCAAATTACCAGTTCAATGGTTTCCAGCCTCATTTGACATTTCCTGTTGACCTTGTAGTGTCCGTTCCAAACAAAGCCCCAGAAGCAGAAGGCCAGAGGGTGTTGTCAGGATCTTTTCAATCCACTACGATATGTAAACAGGGTTAATGGTTTAATGTCCCTTCACAACTCTGTGCTCCCTCAAACCTGCATTATATTCCCAATCTCAAATCCATTACCTTATAAATGTTACTAACTGAGCCAAATTGATAGTTGGTTATTGGTAAAGCACCTTTAAATCTATCTGCTGTTTGCTTTTGGTTGCCTGAAAGGTAATCTGGTGGGACAGATGCCATATCCTTTATCTACAGACTGCATATGGTGATGATGCTACAATCAGCCAGGGTGGAATGATTGGATAATTCACCAGTCATTCAAGCTTAATAACCACGCTGCCAGATGTGACTGAGATTGATTTAATGCACATAATTTAAATGCAACTATTCTTCATTTACTGCATTGTTCAGGAGAAATTATCCTGTTTTATTTCCTTTGCTGTTTAAACAGACAATTTCACTGAGTATGCTGACTTTGATGGCTGTATGGTAAGTAATTCGCTCTGTCATAAACCCTGCCCCAGCTCCAATTCATTAATTGACACAGGGTTGGCTTTAAATAATCTGTTATGGAAATAGATAGGTTTTCATTCTATTTCAAGCAATGAAATGAACATCAGGAGATTCTATAAAAGGCATTTTCTCAGCCCCATCTGTCGCCATTCCAGTGGGGAAAACCCAAATCTACCCTGCAGCCTCATCTGGAAAGGAATTAAGTTAGGAGTAAAATAAAACAGTTAACATTTCAGATCATGAAAAAGAGTCGCCAAACTAAAATGTTCATTCCATTTCTCTCTTCACCTGATCTACTGAGTATCTCCAGCCTTCTCTGTTGTACTTGAGAAATCCAACCTTTGCAGTTTTTTGCTTTTGGAATATCAGAAGTCAGGTTTTTACAAAACTTGCATTTTTCAGTAAAATAAATCAAAGTAGCTTTGCGTTCTTAATGGGAGAAGTGTTGCACTAAATCAGCTTTGATATCGATTAGTCCAAGCTGCTGAGGTTAAATCCCAATTGCTTTCACGAAGTCTGAACAAATATTCAGTCTATGAAGGTTCCATACAAGAGGTTTGATGATTATTTACTTTGCCCTGCAACTAATTTAATGAAACTACTTGTTTCTGCTTGTGAAAGTGACAAAATTAATAAGTTTAGTACCCAAAGGAGAACAAGCTGATAGCCAGACAACAAGTGCCTGCTCTCAATTGTCAAGGTGCATGAAAATTAGCAATAATAATGCTTTTAAAAACTTTAATTAGATATGGTAGAGTAGCAGTCAAGTTGGTGGACCAGAGGCACAAGTTCATCCTGAGGCACAAGTTGGAATCCCACCATGGCTGCTGGAGAACCTAAATCGAAGGAATTAAATAAATCTGGAATTAAAAACAAAACAAGCTCATTTCAGTAGTGGTAACTTTGAAACCACTGGATTGTTGTAAAGACTCATCTGGATCAATGATGTTCTTCAGGGAAGGAAATCTACAGTCCTCTTTGTGACTCCTGACTCACCTATGTGGTTAACTCTTAGCTGCCTCTTCAGTTCTGGAGGAATAATAATGAACAATGAGTAAATAAAAAAAAATGGGGTTCTCACATTTTGGCCTATAAGGGTAGAAACTGCAGGGTTTGAGGTTCATTGCCAGTACATATCCAATGTACCAACACTGGGAGGAACACATTTTCTCCCTTTGCTCCTCTTCAAGGAAATTGCTGTGGAATATTCTGCAGTAGTTTTTATGTCACTTGGTCAAAAGTTACTTTTACTCTCGGCTTTTTCTAAAGACATAACTTTATTCTAAGCTTACGTTGACTGCATACTCAGCATCATGTGAAACAGAGTAATTGCTGTGATTGAATGACATGTGAGCTTGGAAGTTAAAGTTTAGTCTACATATCAGGAAACAAGTGAAAAGCGCTCAATATAGTGGAATAATGCAGACCGTTTGACAAGGTGTCTTATGCTTGCATCAGGATTTTTCAAGGCTGCACTTAAAAGTGACCAGTCTGCATTGCTTCTTCATTCTTAAATGATGTAAATTCTAATAGCAAAAAAAAGGCCACATATTAAAATCCAGTGCTTCTATAACCAGGGACGTGACCTTTCATGTTTCCCAAACCACATTGGTCATTGCTTTTTGGGTTAAATCTCCAAACTAATAAGGATATTGGATGGACACACATTGTGAGGAGAGTGATTGACATCTCCATTGGTTCAATCCATCCATTAAAAAAGGTGGTGTGTTAAAAGCTTCCTTTACAGAGAAAAGCTGATACTGTGATTTAATAAAATGATACAGTAGTTCAATGACTTAAAGCCCCACATGGTGCTATATTCCAGGGTACAGATGAGAAAGGATGCAGGGTTAGGGGTTTGCTGAACTTGCTGCTGCTCGCATTGACTAGGGAGGGAGAAATAACCAGGATGATGCTTATTGCTAGTTGACAAATAATGATGTCTTCTGGAAGGTTGATGCTTGTTGAAAAACACAAATTGACACCACAATGTCCCTCTACTCAAATAATTCCGTCAATGTTATCCAGGTTTATGCATAAAGAATGGGCTGGATCATTCAATGGGATGTTCGTCTATGACTCAGCAATAATCTGTGACTCAGCAATAGTTTGTGACCACACCAAGAGCCTGTTGCTGTCTGCCAATGGGCTTGCCCAACTCCTGACTGTCAGCAGCCTGGGACTCCAGGAAAAAAAGCAGTAACCAAAGGAAATCTATAGACAAATTATGTGCACTAAATCAATTATGGATGTGCAGGTGCTGTGATACCTGTCGCTATGCGCACCAATGGCAGGTTAAGCTTGGTCCTTGCAGGTGATTGACAGAGAAACCCTTGGAGAGGTCTCTGGGCTGTGTCCTTTTGTGGTGTAGAGTGGTGTCATATCCATTCTCGCCCCAAATAAGGCGCATCTGAGAAACTTCAACAAGCCTTTCCCTGCCAATCATCTGGGAAATACATTGTGAGGAGAGTGATTGACATCGGCATTGGTTCAATCAAAAAAGGGTCATGTGATAACCTTGTAGCCTGCTTCACCAGCTTTTAAAAATTGCATGAGACCAAAGCTCCTCCCTCAAGACCCCCACCTGTTCCCCCTTCTGACCATCCCCAGCAACAAACTGGAGTCGCTACCACCTATATACTTCTCCCCACCATAACTCCCAGACTGGGCATTTTCTGCTTGGGATCTCACTCAGTCAGAAGTCTATTGCCTTTCAGCATCAAGGTGCACTGAAAAATCTGACCAGAGCCTGGATCACTGGAAGGGGAGGTTGGCCATCAGTGCACCGGGAGAGTCACCTCTCAGTGGCACAGCCTGATCCATTGCCGGGCGGGATGCGGTTTGGCATTTGCTGAGGGACTTCACCACATTGGCTGATCTCTAACCACAAACAAAGATAATCACCGGCAATTAATTCCTTAACTGCTAGTCCATGGGTTGGATAATCCAGATCATTGACTACTGCAGGGTAGCAGGAACCAGCCATAAATACCTTTGCACAAACCAATACAGATGCACCAGTCAGCAGGGTTCTATGACTTATTCTACGGGAATAAAGAGATCCTGTTCTGGTTGGCTGCCAGTTACCAGTGGTGTTCCGCAAGGGTCGATGTTGGGGCCACTTCTTTTTACACTGTATATCGATGATTTAGATTATAGAGTAAATGGTTTTGTGGCTAACTTTGCAGATGACACCAAGATAGGTGGAGGAATAGGGAGTATTGAAGAAACAGGAAGGTTGCAGGGAGACTTCGACAGTTTAGGAGCGTGGGCATAGAATTGGCAGATGAGATTCAATGTTGAGAAATGTGCGGTTGGACACTTTGGAGGAAGCACGGGCAGATTACTATCTAGATGGGGAGAAAATTCAAAGTACAGAAGTGCAAAGGGACTTGGGGGTCCTCACGCAGGATACCCTAAAGATTAACCACCAGGTTGGATCAGCGGTAAGGAAAGCGAATGCTATGTTGGCATTCATTTCGAGAGGTATAATGTATAAAAGTAAGGATGTGTTGATGAGGCTCTATGGGGCACTGGTGAGACCTCATTTAGAATACTGTGTGCAGTTTTGGGCCCCTTATCTTAGGAAGGATGTACTGATGTTGGAGAGGGTTCAGAGAAGATTTACGAGGATGACTCCCGGAATGAAAGGGCTTACATGAGATGAACGATCGTCGGCTCTTGGACTGTACTCATTGGAGTACAGAAGAATGAGAGGGGACCTCATAGAAACATTTCGAATGTTGAAAGGACTGGACAGAGTAGATGTGGCTAAGTTGTTTCCCATGGTGGGTGAGTCCAGGACTAGAGGGCACAGTCTTAGAATTAGAGGGTACCCATTTAGAACAGAAATGAGAATAAATTTCTTTAGCCAGAGGGTCGTGGATTTATGGAATTCGTTGCCACATACAGCTGTGGAGGCCCGATCATTGGGGGTGTTTAAGGAGGAGATTGATAGGTACCTAATTAGTCAAGGTATCAAGGGATATGGGGAAAAGGCCAGGAATTCGGGCTAGATGGGAATAGCTTAGCTCATGGTGAGGTAGCGGAGCAGACTCGGTGGGTCGAATGGCTTACTTTTGCTCCTTTGTCTTGTGATCTTGTTATGATTTTACCTGGGCAGGTATGCTGGCATTCAAGTCTGTGCACCAGCAAGAGATACTGCCTTCAGAAACTTGGATTTGATCATTTAATCTTTAATGATTCCATGCTTTTCTTAAATATATTTCAAAATCAAAATAATCGAGTTGAATTTTAACCAAAGAACAATTGATGTTAGAACATGGCTCTCAGCAGTCTCCTCACAAGAGATGGCTATTGATTGATATGTATTGCTATGGCCAGACAGCTAAACAAATCTGATGTTTGGCTTTTATAGAAAAATTAGACCATAATTCAAATCCATTATCTACAAACACAAACATATGTCAAATGTTGTGAACTATAAGTTGTTGCATTTCTAACAAAAGTTTTTCCTTTACTGCATTACAGGTTGAGGGTGTTGCTGGTAAGGCCAGCATTTATTATCTGTTACTAACTGCCCTCAAACTGAAAGGCTTGCAAGGCATTTAAGTGAGCAATTAAAAGCCAACATTGGCTCTGTGTCTGCAGTTACTTACTGTTAGGATAAACTGGGTAAAGATGACAAAATTTAGAGAACCAGATGAGTTTTTAGGACATTTCTGCAGTTTTGTGATCACCATTATAGAGTTTCAGATTTATTAAAATAATACAGCTGTCAATGTGAGATTTGAATTCATGTTTCTAAATCATTAGTGCAAGTCTCTGGAATATTAGTAGAGTGTCATAACTATAAATGCTACTGTACCCATTAAATAAAGTAAAATACAGGAACTGAGAACAAGTTGGAGCTGATGATGTCTCAATTCATTGGCTGAAGAGTAGCCCAGCGTAGGTCAGGAAGAAACAGTATTATTTTTCAAACTATTACTCAAAGGATTAGGGCTAAAAAGGAACCTTATGAGTTTTTAAACAGCAAACTGGATGGAAAGGGCATCTCTAGAACAATATTTTTAGGACCGAGATCCTAACTAATAAGATCTAAGAGAATAATAACTAATCCAGTGCTGATGTAGAATCTTTGTCACACAAAGGGTGATTAACAGGATGGAATGAAATTCTGATCATGGTCAAGGAGCCACAATCTGAGGAATCACTTAAGAATCTTTTTCTGTTCAGATGAGCTTTGTTGGATCAGAGACTTGGGGTGGGGAGGGAGAGGTGTGTGTAGGTTTTCTCAAACTATATCATGTTTAAACTTGGAAAAATTTAGGAGTGGTACTGTCGATCCTTTGCTTAAATTTGAAGATATTTGGAGTCCATTTATTCAATATTTTCACATGATGTAGATCCCCTTTCAATAACTTTCCAACTTGGAGGAACAGACTTGACATAATATTGCTCTGTTTCTACAAAGAAATTTTAGCCTAGTTTTTTTTTCTATTTTTTTGTTGTTTGTTTTTTTAAATTTTTTTTTGTTTAGTTTATATTGTTTACAATTTTTCTTATTGATTTGGGTTTTTTTAAAATTTATATAATAAATCTTTTTCTTTTATATTATATTTATTTACTAAGAGATAGTTGGATCCACAGATTTTTAAAATATTTTATTGTTCTTTATAATTACCTATGCTACGATTGTTATCCTGATCTCTTTGTATTACATGTATAAATATTGATGCTATATATCAATCTGTATTAATTTGAAAACCAATAAAAAGATTGAAAAAGAAAGAAAGGTGTGTGTGTGTGGGGGGGGGGGGGGCGTGTGGGGGTGGGGGTTGCTGGCTAACCAATTTGTACCACTCCATGATCTTAAAACTACAACTTGGAAAAAAACCATTTTTGCTTCAACAATTCCCCCAACCCTATCAACAGGACTTAAGTCACCCTCAGAGATAGTCAAAGAACGGCTTTATTCTAAAAAGATTCAATGAAGTTTTGAAAGTTATTGCCATTAAAATATAATGCGCAAGAGACCCAAAATTATTGTTGGCTATTTTAGCAAGTGACTGCTAAATCTTTTTGCCTAAACTTCCTTTCTGCTATTTTAGTGAAAGCATCCAACTGTTTATTTTAAATAATATACATTTTAAATTAGAGGTGCAAGAAATTCTGCAGATGCTGGATGTATCTGGAGCAATACACAAAAAGTGCTGGAGGAACTCAGCAGGTCAGGCAGCATCTGTGGAGGGAAATAAACAGTCGACGTTCGTGCCGAGACCCTTCATCAGAACTGGAAAGTATCTCCAGATGGAGAAATTTAAAATTATATTGGGGGACAAACTTTCCTGTGGTCACTCCTGCTAAACATGTGCATAAGTTTTAGTCATTGTTTGTAGTCAGATCTCACACATTCAGCTCCATTGACCCCAATCTACCCAAATGTGTCCAGCTGCCAACACTCATCATCATTTAGTGCTAGATTAGCAGACAAATTCCTCAATCATGTTCACTGCATTACATGGTGATTTTATTTATATAATTTACAGCATGTTCTGTAGTGTACATTATAGTAACTTTGTAGTCTTATTGTACATTATAGTCTTATTGCAGTGTACATTATAGTACATCGCCAAACATATTATTTAAACAAAAACACTGGAATGCTCCAGGTCAGGCAGCATCCATGAGGAAAGAAAAAGATTTGATGTTTTGGGTTTGGGTCAAGGACCCTTCACCAGAACTGGAAAAGTGAGAACGCAAACAGGTTTTAAGTTGTAGACAGGGGGAGGGACTGGAGAAAACAGAGAGAATATCTGTGATAGGGTGGAGATCAGACTTGTAACAATTAAAAAATTAAAAGTTAGAGGCAGAAGAGAAAAAAAAGGTTTTGTTTGGGTCTCTGAATCGTGAGAAAGGGAGAGGCATTACAAACCCTGTGGTTGCCTAGGAAAGTACCGTGAGGAGAATGATCAGTGGGCACAGAGAGTGGATGAGGGAGTCACCAAATGAATGGCTGCTTTGGAATGTTAAAAGGGGAAAGGAAGATGTATCTTGTCAGAGCAGATCTGATGGAGACAGAGAAACTGGGAGAATGGAATGGACTCCTTACATCAACCAGGGTAGGAGGACATGCTGTTAAGATATATGCAGGAATTTTTATAATGGATATTATAATTTTTATAATGGAAAATATAAAATACACCACTTTCCCTTGCAACCATAGGAGATGCAGCACCTGCTCTTTTATCTTGTCTTTTCTCACCATGCAGTGAAGCAGCACTTCTTTCAATTTAATGTATTGCATCCAAGATATCATAGAATCATAGAACAGTACAGCACAATACAGGCCCTTCAGCCCATAACATTGTGCCGACCTTTAAACCTCACCTAAGACTATCTAACCCCTTCCTCCCACATATCCCTCTATTTTAAATTCCTCCATATGCTTATATGGTCTGCCCCATCCCAGAGAAACCAAATCAGATCACAGGACACCCCATTCAGTCTGCAAGGTAGACCGTGAGTTTCCAGTCACCTGTCACTTCAATTCTTCATCCCACACCGACCTCCTGGTCTGCCGTCTCCTACATTGTTCCAATGATACCCAACATGAGCTTGAGAAGCAGCACTTCATCTTCCATCTGGTGGTACATTGCAGTCCTGGGACTCAAATCAGAGTTTAATAATTTCACCTTTTCTCTCTTGCTTTCCATGGATGTTATTGTACATTTACAGTTCAATGTATTTCTCTTTACCTCTTCTATTTCTAACTGCCAGTTTCTAAAATATTCGTTACCTTGGCAACTTTGGCCTGCACCCTCTCAAAGACATCCCCTCTGTTCTCTCCACCCTCCCCCTCTCTGCAACTTAAAACACTCTTCTTTTCTCACTTTCCAGCTCTGGTGAATGGTCCTTGACCCCAAACATTGACTCCGTTTCCCTTGCCACAGATGCTACTTGACCTGCAGAGTGATTCCAGCAGTTGTTTCCGATATCCAGCATCTATAGTTTTTTTGCTGCATATATTATTTAAAACTGAATAAATAATTTATGCTCTGTGGAAGTGTATAGGGTATAAAAAGGTGCAAGTTTGTGACAGGATATAGAGCCTTTCAATCTCAAGAGGAATTTTGAAAGCCACAAAGATCATGACGTTTTAATTTTTTTGTTGGCAAAGCACTTGCTTGAAGTAGCTATTCAAGTTACTATTCATAGACCATTCTAGTTTCTTGGTTTGTTACTTCAACAGAATCAATTGCCTAAGTGATCATTCCGTAAAATCACTGCTGGCCAACGATTATCCAATAAGCAATGAAAGGGAAATGAAAAGGCCCCTGCAGGCAAATTAAATAAACAGGGAAGAAAAGCAGCAGTATTTTTATTGGATTATCTTTCACCTTGTGTGACTCTTGGCACATTCGCCCAGTAACAGCCTTGAACTAATACATGGTTCCAGGCGCTGATTATTATTGTTTGCAGCTGATTATTCACAGGGTGAGTCGAAGGTCGGTCACGTCACAATACTTTAATTGATTCGCCCCTTGGACAGTAACATAATGAAGGTGAAAGAGATAATATTGTTATAACAGGATACTACGCGTAACCAACATGTTATAAAGAGGACACAATTCAGCTGAAGTGGTATACATTTTCACATGCTCTATGCCATTTATTGGAGCATTTTGAATTAGCTTTGGTTAAGTATAATTACTTTGGAAGACATAACTAAAGGATTTTTACTTGTGTCAGCTTTATGTCAGTGATGGAGATTGGCTTTGAATTCAAGGGTTGCTGATTTCAAGATCCATGATAAAGACTTAAGGTCTTAATCTACTTTAACACTTCGCTGTGTCTTACCATGGGAATCCTGCACTGTTGGAAGTGGCATTTTTCAGATGAAGGATTAAATCAAGCTCCCATCTATTCTCTCAGGAGGGTGTAAGATTCCACAGCACTCTTTGAAGAGCAGAGACATTTTCCCAGAGTTTTGGACATTTATTCCCTCAATCAACATCACAAGGACAAAAGACCCTGGTCACTCATTTGCTGTACTTTAAAAAGGTACTCAGGGTTGCTCTGTGGATGTACAAGGTACTGTGTCAATGCAAGTTGTTCCTTGAAAGAAATCTCTAAACAAATATTCATTGGCAGCCTATTCCTATTTTCAGGAATGTAAAGATCACTACTATTAAGAGGACTTTAGGTGTTTGGACACCTTGACCTTGATATCCCATTTCCAACCCCTGCCACACACATAATGGGCAAACTCCTGGTGCTGCTTATCACTCCAACCACTGGCCAGGAAGTCATTCCAATCAGCCATCCAGGAGGAAAGCAAAAATATTTAACCTGTCCAAAGATATTTTAAATAGGACCCCACCACTAATTCACCAAAGTCTCCATGTCCAGGCCAAATGGAATCTATTTGGGCATCCTGGCCTCCTCATTAATATTGGGAGCCTTGTTTCACAGTGGTAGGTGGGTAACTTGAGGAATTCTCAGTTCAATAAGCTACACTTAAAACAATTAGTACAAGGCATCCTTTAAAACAACAACAAAAAAAGAAAATCAGGAAAACTGCAAATGCTGGAAATCTGAAAGACAGAAAATGCTGGAAACACTCAGCAGGTCAGTCAGCGTCTGCTGAAAGAGAAACAGTTAATGTTTCAGGCCCAAGACCCTTCATCAGAAGTGGGAGAGAGAGAAAACAAGTTAGTTTGAGGTAGTTGTTTCTCTCTTTCAAGATTCTGATGAAGGGTTGAAGACCTGAAACGTTAATCATTTCTTCAAAGCCTCAGATTTGGGGCATCATACTTAGGGACTACATTTCACTCAGTTAAAAGAATAGGAAAAACATCCTTCACCTCCTTAATTCCAACACAGATATCAAGGTCTTGAAAAATGGAGTTCTTTACACTCCATCAGTGAGAATAACAAACATTAGCTAGTCATGATGCATCTGTAATAATGATTCTTTAACATTTTTCAAGTACCTAATGAGCTACTTAATCAACATTAATGTTGAGAAGTTCATTAATCAAGCTTTGGACTGCAAAGTAAAATCACGTTGGATGGCAGCACAAACTGTAAGCGAATGTAATTTTCAAGGCAAACTCTTGCTCTGCTCTGTTTGATTCAACTGAACGTGTAAATGAGACCCCAAGTATCAAAAGGGGACAGATGGCATTGTAATTAGTTATAGACTGTTAAAGGCAAGGCAAGCAACATGAATGATCTGGAAGGAAGGAAGACTGGAAGAAATTTCATGCCAAGCAACAAACTGTGATCAGAGCAATGCTCGAAGAGGCCACAGTTTTAGAACTGCTGTGAGGAATCCTTGTGTGCCAGGAGGAGGCTGTAAACACCAAACACTCATTATAAGGAATCCTTGCACCTCCTAAAGCCCCACTGCTCCATTGCTGGCAATTTGTTGCTGACCTTACTCACTCCTCCTATCGTCAGCAACATTGGCTTCACACCCAATTTTCCCATTCTTTCCTGTCAGCTTTTCGATATTGCTGCCCCCATTCCCCTCAATAACCTCCTGCCTGCTCTCCTATCAACCCCACCCTACCCTGAGCATTCATTCCATCAGATTAGGCTGCATTTAAAGCAGAAGGCTAATGTGTTAATGTGTGCCACTTGCTTCAACTCTCACAACCCACATCTCATTGAGTGGATTAATATTTGAAGAATAATCGTTTAATCTCTTTATTTAATTTCCAAGAAGAGTGTAATACCTCTAAATGAATAAAAATATCTGGAAACAATTTTAACAATGATTTACTTTAATCTTTTGGGAAATATAAATTGCAAATTGCCTTTTGCTTTCAAACACAATGTACCACATCTGGTGATTAACTGTGTATTAGATCACTGCCAAATCAATACCTGTAATCTGACTGTTTACTAGAGTCGGAAATCCCTTGGTTTTCACCTGCCGGATGCTGACTTTGGAATTTTAACAGTGTCTGCATATTCTCCTCTCTGTGATTAAAGTACTGCCATCAGTGGCACTGGTCTCAACAGAAGTCAAGTGGCATAAAGTACCACTTCAATAGAAAGCATCCTCTTTCTCCGAAGATACAGAGCTAGGAGCAAATGTAGGTGATAACCATCTTCCTGGTTGAGGCAGATTTGATTCTCAATCCATTCTGACCAACAGTATAGTTGTTGCTGGTATATGTGTGGCTTCCTTTGGCTTTAGGGGAGGTTGGCTCTGGGACCAGCTAGGAGAGTGCATTGATTCTTTTCATTCCTGCACATTCCAGGATGGCTGTGTTTGCTCATTAGCGTGCAGGGAAGCTGCCACAACTCCTCATCTTGCAGGTAGAATAAGCACTACTCTGGGGAAGAGAAGTATGCAATAGGCACTATCACAAATCCAGAGCACTGCTTAAGAGATAATAATGCACCAAACACAGCATGACGAAATAAGACAGTGCGAACTAGAATTCAGAACTGCTGAGTGGATTGATTTGAGGTAACACCACATAAAATAATTATGTCAGAATATAGCGGGATCAACATCATTTGGGGCTGAAAGAGAATGGTGGGGATACAGAGACAAATATGCATTTGATACTGGCACTTGGTGCAGAGATGTTATCAATGAGATTTTGGCTCAAAACTCTTCAGGATTCTTTTTTCCAATTGGCCACACCTGATAAACATAAAGTGGGTGTGGTTGATCAGAAATTCACAGGATTTCTGTCCAGACATAGGCCAATGAGATTCATCTCTTTAATACCAGCAGCAACCCCCAGTTTGTTATTCATTCCATTAAAGGCAAGTCCAGAATACAGTACCTATATATATAAAATGTGTAATTTCCTGGCAGTGTGCTGAACTGTTGCCCTGACTAAATTAACTGGGTGCTCAGGGATGTTAAGTGTATGTAATTTACAGAAATAGACTTGAAAGCAGAATTTAGTAAGCCAAAGTGAGTTCATGCCAAGTATTGTGGCACTGATAATTTCAAGCCTCTCAAAAGTATTGAGAGAGTTGATTTCTCAGCAGGAAACCTCCTTTCATTTATATTTTCTGAGAAACAACTGGATGATGGGAGGAAGGCAGACTGCACCAGGGACACTGCAAATTCACTGTTAATTTGTTACCTACATCTACATGGCATGACAAGGTAGAAGAAGATTCACATAGTTTCTGCTCGGTAGTCGGCTAGATGCAGAGTTTGTTGGGGCTGGCACTGCCAGTGACAACAGCCCATGGTCACATTCTGCCTCCTTCAGGCATCCTGTAGTGCTACTTTTGGGGAGGGTGGGATGGAGTCAAACAGTCCCATTCTTCTCATGAACATCTTGGTCAACACTGTCTCCACAATACTGACCAGTAAAAAAGCGGTGCGAATTCTTTTTTCCCCTGCACTTCATCATCGATTCTGTTTGCTACCTCCATATTTATCATGCTAGTCATGGATTTTTGCCAGAAACTCTCCGCACTATAGATAGAAAGATATTAGGAACTCAATATCAGCAACTCAAGTACATGTATTTATCGTTCAATGACCAGAACCCTTTAAGTTTTCTCAGAAGCAGCAAATGCCTTCTTCCTGTCTTCTTCATGAACTTCTAATTCCTGACCCAGTATCGGCTATGTGTTCACGTACACTACATTACACACAGACTGAAGGTTTCAAAGGGAATAGTGTGATATATTTTGTGTACATCTATAAATAAGTCAATTGAGTATGTGATACAATGGCATTATCAAACATGTAAAATTTGCATGTACCAATCAGTGGTAGCATGCAATAAAGCCTTCACCACTCCTGTACTGAAGCTCCAGGTGCTTTCTTGAGATGATTATATATTCAACTTACTAGTTCACTGAATACATCCAAATACATTACAATTGTCAACAAGGAGAGTTTTGACAACCCATCCAGAATACCACCTCCGGCCCACTTGCAGCAAAATTATTTAAAATTAAATCATAAAATTATAGAGGCACAGATAAACTAGACAGCCAGTATCTTTTTCCCCAAGGTCAAAATGTCTAATACTGAAGGACATGCATTTAAGGTGAGAGGGAGAAAGTTCAAAGGAGATGTGCGGGGAAAGGTTTTTTTTACACAGAGAGTGGTGGATGCCTGGAATGCACTGCCAGGGTGGTGGTGGTGGAGGCAGATACCATAGAGGCGTTTAAGAGGCTCTTAGATAGGCACATCAAAATGCAGAGAATGGAGGGATATGCACCAGGTGCAGACAGAAGGGATTAGTTTAATTAGGTGTCATTAGTTTAATTAGTTCGGCACAACATTGTAGGCTGAAGGGCCTGTTCCTATGCTGTACCATTCTATGTTCTAAATCTTCGAATCGCTGAGAGAGGTGGACAATGACAGACATGTTGAAATTTTGCCTTGCTAATAAATGGCACATGTGAAAGAATTTATTCTGCTCTTGTTTCCAATGATGAACTTCAGCTCCAAATCTCACAAAAGCATCTCCTACATCACACCAACAATCCCACAGTTTCACTTGAGTAAAACAGTCAAATGGTGCTGTACCTGCTACAGATTTGAGCTAGGGGTCTTCATCCAGAATTTAGTTGCCCTTGATTACTTGCAGAAGTGAAGCTGGTGAAACTCCAAAAACCCGAAGATAGGGTTGCAAACAGCATAGTCATAGAGAGGTACAGCATGGAAACAGGCCCTCAGCCCACTTGGTCCCTGCCAACCATCAACCACCCATTTACACTAATCCTACATTAATCCCACTTTTTGTTCTCTCTACATTCTCATCAACTCTTCCCAGATTCTACCACTTAGCTGCACACTAACCTGCAAGTCGTTAGGAAGTGGGTGGAAACCAGAGCACCCACGAGAAACCCACGTGGTCACAGGGAGAAAGTGCAAGTTCCACACAGACAGCACCCAAGGATGCTGTGAATTAGAGGCCCTACTGGCTGCAACACTGTGTCACCCTGCACTTCAGTGTTTTGTTTTATTTTGTCGTTTTGCCTGTGTTTTATTTTACCATTTACTGAAGTTTTCTGCGGCTTCCACTCTATCATTGTTAACAAAGGCCTTGACTTCACCACATCTATTTCCTGCACCTCTGTTCTCACCCTCTCTCCTTCGTGACAGAACAAGTATAACATACCCCTGGTCCTCACCTTCCACCCAACCAGCCTCCACATTTAACCGACCATTCTCTGCAACTTCCGTCACCTTCGAAGATATTCCGCCACCAGGCACATCTTCCCCCTCCTCCTCTTTCAGTATTTTGCAGGGACCATTCCCATTGGGACTCCCTGGTCCAACCACCCCTCCTTTTCATGGCACTGTCCCTTGCACATGCAGGTGATGCAACACTTGTCCTTTCACCTCTTTCCACCATCCGGCGTCCCAAACAGTCTTACCAGGTGAGGCAGTGATTCACTTGCACTTCCACTACTCTAGTCTACTGCACCCGGTGTTCACATTCACAATGCGGTCTTTTCTACATTGGAGAAACCAAACGCAGATTGAATGACTGCTTTACGGTACACCAGCATTCAGTCCACGGAAGTTCAGACCCTGAACTTCCCATTACCTGCCACTTTAATTCCCCATCCCATGCCCCCTCTGACCTATCAGTTTCTGGCCTCCTGTACTGTTACAATGAGGCCAAATGCAAGCTTAAGGAATAGCACCTCATTTTCCATCTGGGCGCATTGCAGCCTTCTGGACTCAATATTGAACTCTACAACTTGATTTCTCAGTCTACATCATCGTCCATCTGTAATATTAACTCAGCTTGTTTTTTTCTGTCCTTTCTTTTTTTTCTCTGGGAGCGGAAGATGTTCCCAGCCTGACCTGTGGGAATGTCCTCCTGCTCTGCATGTTACAACCCCTGCATTCTTTTGTCTGGGCTCTTTTGTCGATTTTCCCACACTCTATCTGCTCCCATTCACTCACTGACCAGATAACCTTGTTTACAGCTTATTCCTATGGTCACCCAAGTTTTGCCCTATCAGAGACACTCCCCTACCCTCACTGCAGCATTACAAACTTCTTTGGTCTCCTTTTCAGTTCTGACAAAGGGTCTCCAACCTGAAACGCTGACTACTTCTCATCCCACAGCTGTGGCCTGACCTGCTGAGTATTTCCAGCATTTTCTGTTTTTGTTTGAGTTTATCAACATTGTCCTTACAAAAGTCACAGGACTCCTATTAGGTGCATGTTAGGCAGAGGGAATAAAACCACATCAGAATCAATGCTGGCTGTGGTTCAGACCTATAATTACCAAAGTTGACAGAGGTTACCTTGGAAATGCAGCGTTGTTCCAGCAATTTTGTGACCTGCTTAATATTCATAAATTATTTGAATTAGGCATTTCAGGTGATGGCACTGCAACCTATACGGGTGCTTCTGAGGCGAGGAAATTCAACCTCTAGTGGTATTCAGCTGAGGTGGCACTGTGTACCATCAGGGGAACAATTACAACATCCCCTCTCAACTAGGTGGTGTTGCGATAACAACACAGATACATAGATATGCAGTATTTTATCAATGTTATGCCTTATTTTTAATGAAAAGTAAACTTCCATGCACAAGTTTCACAATCTGGCCTTGAAACTTTCATTTTCACGAGCAATTGGTGACATTTGCTCAGTATTCCCAACTGGCTTCAAATAACCTGCCAAGAAGTGGAACATTTCTAAAGCAGTAACTCAGTACAGTGGACAGCCACAACATCTTGAAATCAATGGATTTAACTACTGGGGGGGAAATGTTAAACAAACCACTAGCTCACTATCTCCTGCTTCACAAACACTTGAAGTCAAGTTCTTGAGCTGAAAGAATCAGAATATTTCACGACATATACATTTTCCTCTTCCTTTTTCAATTGTCAAGAGCCATTTCAACAAAGGCTTTCATAACTTGTATGGAATTTGGAATTCAGAGCATAAATTGATTTCTGGTTGTTTCTGTTCCCTACAAACTTGAACTAAAGGTAATGAGTTCTGTTGCCAACAACATCCCTTATAAACACAATATAAGAAATCAATGCCTGTGACTAAGAACTGACACAAAATCATGCATGTTCCCACGGTGTTTATTAACCTAAAATGTGTAGGTAGTTTAAGGGTTCTCTTACTTTTTTTCATGAAATTAAGTATCACTTCAAATGTTTGTCAGCACAACGCTAAACATATTCAAAACCTCTGAGGCATCCCACTTGAAAGGTCTTCTGATATTTTTTGTGCGTGTAAGAAGCCACAAAGTGTCACGTTTTCTTGTCTGACAAAACCAATGTACCGAAACAAAATTATAAGTTTGCAATCTACAAAATGGCTGAGATATTTATCTTGTGCAGTGCTTCGCCTCTGTACTCACCCTTGCTTTTCCATGCCGACAGCATCTCACCAATTACTTAGGCAGAGCTTTCAACCTTGCAGTGTTGGCAAGACAAATGTAAATCCTTTGAAGCTTATAAAGAAAGCGTCAAAGGCAAAAGGAAGAAAATTCCCCTCGATTGAAATGAATGTAAAAACCAGAGCAGCTTACTTCGAGAAATACATCTGATATGAGGACAGAGGTAATGCGAGCAGTTTGCTGTCGGCTACTGCAGATTACGCTGCTCAGGAGGTCCCTGAGAAGGGTAATTAATCCCACTGTACTCATCTCGAGCTCCTCTCAGCACACAAGGCCATGTTGCATTTAGATGCTCTGGCTTTGATGAGAAACGTAAAAGAAAATTAAAGGGGAGAAAGTATCTGGACGATACCGACTAGAGTCAGTCATCTCTTCCTTGACATTTTAATCTGTCAAGAATGTAAGGAACACTGCTCGTCTGAGTCCCCAGACAACTTTACCTATTTGATCTGATATTAAGGTTTCATGGAGGAGAAATGCATTATTTCCCAGGTGGAAAACCAGCAGACACCCACCAGTTGGGAACCATTAGAAACGCTGAAGTTGACCATGTTCTACATGATTTTCAGGAATTGTGGGGAATGTTTAACTGCCCAGTTGTGCTCTGTTATCAGGTGATTTCACAGACCAGCAAGATAGATAGGGCAGTTGGTGATCAGGAACTGTACTTTAAAACGTAAATTTAATATGGCGTAAGAGCCCCCTAATTGAGGTCCATTAACATGGGTAAGTCACAATATTATTGGGCAAGATCCTACACCTTGTCACTGTAATCTTAAGAAGATACTATAATTGGCTCCAGCATCCCCAGATTAGCAAGGGGAACATCACCTGAGTTCAAGGTACTGGTTCATTATTGACTGACTCTTGCAAGGACACCGTCAGTTCTGGCATTGCTATCGATTGACTAGTTAACTGGTATACACTGTATTGCCACTGTCACTGAAACCACTTTTTGAAAGGAAAGAGTAAAGGCTGCTTGAGTTGCAACATCTAACAAAGACTTGTCTCCTTTCGCGGTTGAGGAAAGAAAGTGAACAAACTACTGAACTTAAATGAAAATGAAACAGCTGACTTCTGAGTCCTGGGTTCTGGTTATCAAGTCTTACAATATTCAAAACTATCTCCCTAATCAGTTGAGTTTTGACACAACAGCAAGAACAATTAAAACTTACTATGTGGAACAAACTTTCTGCTTTCCACTCCCCTATACAACTGTTTTTTTTCAGGATGAGCTCCAATATAATTATTGAATTAAGATTATTCTAATGGGCCTCATTCATTTCACAAAAGCTTACAAATGATGCTGGTTGATATAAATATTGAAGTGAATGCAATAACTACAGAAGTATGCTGTGTAACATAACAGAATCAAACCCAATGGAGGTGTGTAAATCATGGCCAAGTCCGAAAGCAAACCCAATATGCACTGCTGAGTCTTTCTCTGCTGGGCTACACAGTTGTCATGGTACTGCTCCATGGGCAACACTTGCCAGATTCTTTTCTTTTCTTGAATTCATGAATGGGTTGTAGGTGTCACTAGCACAGCGTGTATTTATTGCCCATCCCTGCTTTGTACTGGATGATGTCGAAGTTCCTGAGTGTGCTTGGAGCTGCATTCATCCAGGTAAGTGCAGCTTCTCACACCTGACCTGTGCCCTGTAGATAGTGGAACCAGGTGGAAAAGCTTTGTGATGTCAGGAGGTGAGTTATTCATCATCGGAGTACCAAGTCCTGGAAGCAGTGGTGTCAGTGGCAGAGTGAGAGGTCAGGTGTGCTGGCACCTCACCCAGAACATGTTTAGTTCTCCTGCAATGCAATGCATCGGTGTGCACACTATGAACTCGATGACCGGGGAGTGGGACACAGACAGTGGTTCTCCTGCGAACTGCTGACCAATGACAAGTACAATCTGGCCACTGAGACTATGTTTGCTCAGGAGTTTGAATGGAATTGAATGTTCTGTAGTCTTCAGAACACATGCCCACTTTATAATCAACAGAAGAGCTTTCAGTGAAACAGCTGAATGTGGTTGAGCCGAGGATATTGCCTTGAGGAACTCCTTTAGTGACAACATGTTGACTGGGATGTCACAACAGCCACAACCACCTCTTTTCCTCCAAGGAATGACTCCAACTATTGGAGTGTTTCCCCCTGGTGGTCATTTGCTTCATTTTTACCAGGTCACACTTCATCAAGGGCAATTGTTCTCACCTCACCCCTGGAATTCAGCCCTTTGGTCCATGCTTGTAATGAGGTCAAGAGATAAGTGATTGAGTGTTACTGTCATTTCAGGAGGCTTAGAATGACACAAAGTATCATATTTACTAACAGTATTCTATTCCTTTCAGAGGGTGTTGGCTACAAAGTAGTATGTTAAATTTTCCCTTTTGCGTTCTGACATAAGGTCATCAATTTGGAATATTAACTGTGTTCCTCTCTCCATAGACCTTGCCTGACCAGCTGAGTGTTCTCAGTGCTTCTTGCTTGATTCCAAATTTCCAGCATCTGCAGCACTTTGACTTTGCATTCCCCTATTTGAAAATCTCCCAATAATTATTAACAGACGGTAATGAAGGAGACAAACCTGGAGGTCCCAGTTCTAACCTTTGTAACTCAGACAACCTCCGGTGACAATTCAATTGATTCAGGGAATGAAACAATTCAATTAATTTAGAGAACAAAACAATTCAATTGATTCAGAGAACAAAAACAAATTCTATCTTGCATCTAATTATGATCCAGTGTCTGAAGTAAGTAGACGTCAACAGTAAGAAAGATCAACTGAAAGATAACTGGAGGGCTATGTGGGAGGGAAGGGTTACATAGACCTTAGAGCAGGATAAGATGTCGGCACAACATTGTGGGCCGAAGAGCCTCTACTGTGCTGTAGTGTTCTATGTCTATGTCTATCTTTAGATGTGAGGCTGCCTACATTCAATAGGCTACTGGTATCCATTGTCATACAGCTAAGTGCCACTGGGCTGAGGGACTGCACTGGTGCCAATGCCCATGGAATTGTACCTCAGTAAGAACAGAAATTAATTTTTGGTCACTTGTGTTAAACAGACACTACATTATCTGTTGCCTACTGCACTGCCAATATTCAGCTTCATTTACTTCAATCGAACTGAATGTGGAGAGGGCAATGCGATGGGCAGACAATAATATGTGTTCATATAATGAGGACAAAACAAGTTTCACGGATAGTTCATTAGACTCTTGCACACATCAGGTAATTTTTGACTTTATATGACTGTCACATCTGCCCCAGCTGATAAACCACTATCTCACCTTGTCTCGCATGTGCTTGAGGTTGCCTATTTCTGAGCTCTCCCTTCTCCATATGATCTGATTATATTAAAATCTAGCATTAATATAAAGCTAACAGAGCAGTGTAGCTCCACACAGTACAGGGAGGTGTTTCCAATCGTTGAGTTTCGATAAAGACATTCTCGAGCTGCAGTTTCTGCAATCAATAATGGAGGCTTTGGAATAGATGATCCCCCAGACTCAAGGCTACTGATACCGGATGAAATGAAAAGCTGAAAAGAGTTAATGAAAGATACAAATGACCCTCTCAGCTAAAAGTCCATTAGATGTTCACATTTCTATTTTTAGTTTATTTTTTGTGGTAACCGTATTGGATAGTAAAACACAGAAGTGGATCTTCTTTATAAATGAGAAAGATCTTATTATTCAATATTGATCATATAAATCTGTTTCACAAGCTTGCCATTATAATAGCATTAAATAATCATTGTTCTTCTTAATTGTGGATTGCTGTTTTTATTTGGTGGGAACAGTGCAGAAAACCAGTGTAAAAAAGTTGCCCCTCAAGTTCCTATTAAATCTCTCCCCTCTCACCTTAAACCTGTACCCTCTAGTTCTCGATTCCCCAACCCTCGGAAAAAGACTGAGTGCATTCACCTGATCTATGGCCCTCATGATTTTATACACCTCCATAAGATCACCTCTCAGTCCCCTGTGTTCCAAAGTAAAAATTCCTAGCCTGTCCCTATAGCTCAGTCCCTCGAGTCCTGGCAACATTCTTGTAAATATTTTCTGCACTCTTTCCAGTTTAATAATATCTTTCCTATAGCAAGGTGACCAAAACTGAACACAATGCTCCAGTGTGGCCTCACCAGCATCTTATACAACAGAACTGTAACATAACCTCCCAATTACTATGCTTAATGCCCTGACTGATGAAGGCCAGCATGCCAAAAGCCTTCTTCACCGCTGTGCCTACCTGTGACTCCACTTTCAGGGAACCATGTACCTTATTTCCAAGGTCCCTCTGTTTTACAACATTCCCCAGGTCCCCAATGTTTACTGTGAAAGTCCTGCCTTGATTTGACTTTCCAAAATGCAACACCTCATACTTATCTGAACTAAACTCCCATTTGGCATTCCTTGGCCTACTTACACACCCTCCAATGTATTACAATGTCTGAGGGGCCTCCAATACACTCCAACAAATCATGGTGTCCAAAACCAACCAGCAGATCACTACCCGAGGGTCTTCCAGAATGTTCCAGCAGACTCGCTGTGTGTCTCCAAAACCATCCAACTTATCTGGCAATTACAGTTGGAGCATAAAATTAGGTGTTAGGATATGAGCTAGTAATAAAGTGTTGTACAGTGCAGAATACTATGACAGTGAGCCGGAGCTCGAGTGTGCACAATGTGAAGAGTATTGCGTGTGCACGTACCTAAGAACACAAGAAAACAGGAGCAGGAGTAAGCCACTTGGCCCCTCAAGCCTGCCTTGCGATTCAATGTGATCAGGACTGACCTATCCAGGCCTCAACTCTTCTTCTGGGCCAGATCCCATAGCCCTCAATCCCAGATAGTTCAAGAATTTATCTACCTCCATTTTAAATACTTCCATGGCTCGCTAGAAGGTATGGGTCATCAGCAAAGACAAAAAGATGAGTGCTGTGAGTCAGAATTGGGATGAGAGTTGGTTAAATAGATGGGAACTTTTGTATAATTGACAGAGTGCCTCTGGCTATATACGTACATTGATTTCTTCTGTTCAGGTTGACCTGTAATTGCCTGAGGGAATTCCTGTATAATACTGATAAACCCCCACCAATCTACGTTCAAGGACAGAGAATGAAACTGATATTTGACCTGGACATTGCTTCGGGTATTTATATTCAGTCAGCTGAGTTGAAAAGTATCAGTTGCAGCTAAGATTGTTTCACCGAACTTCTGGGAATCACGTGGGCCTTCCCAAACCTGGTTCCCAAGGAACCACACAGTTCTCTCGTACTGGTTAGACCATAACATATAGATGCAGAATTAGGCCATTCAGCCTATCAGCTTCGCCATTCAATCATGGCTGGTATCTTGTTCAACCCCATTCTCCTGCCTTCTCCCTATAACCCTTAACCCCCTTACCAATCAAGGACCTATCAATCTCTGCCTTAAATACACTATAATAAATACATACATTACACATAATAAACTTAAGAAACTTTTACATTCTATAATCATCAGCAATCTTTATATAAAATTTATGGATCAGTTAACAAGTTTTGTTTAAATTGTGCGCTTCTGGAAATAATGTGGGAATATTTCATCCCAACACAACCTTCAGATAGAGATTTTTCAGCCTTTAATCTCTACTTTTACCCTCAAAAAAAGTAAATGGCTGAATATTAATATTCCATGCCAGTACTGAAAATCAGCATCAATATACCTAATTCAGTTTGAAGATCTAACCAAGTATAGATTACAAACGCCCTCAACACAAAGCCAACGTACGTGACTTAACAGGCTTTATTTCAAAATTTGTTATGCTGAGTTTTCTACTACCACCATATCAATTTGTGATGATTTTCCAGGATTTCCACCGACTATTTCCTTATGTTTCACAGAATGATTGGGAAGAATCATCATGGAAATTCTTGGTCCCAGTCTCTATCACAGTAGTGAGCTGTTGTGTTTACCATCTAATATCAAACAGTTCACAAATATTGTATATTATCTGTCTGAACCAACTTCCTCCACAAATGCAAGAAACATGGTCTTAAAAACAAGGGTGAGGCAGAGAAACAAAGGTCCTAATGGAGTCCTTAGACACCTCAGTCTGTCCAGCACCGATGTAGTGTAATTTCTTTCCTTGCTCAGGTTTAATTCTTTGAAAAGAGTAACAGCTCTCGGGGTAGACCAACTCTCTGCACCCAAGTCTGTGGTTGCAACAGAGAACCAACAGCTTGAGCATAACCCTAAATATAAACCCTCTGATAAGTGAAGACAAGGGAGTAAACCAAGAATGTAGCAGGATACAGCTGTTGGCTTTCCCAGTAAGTGCTTGCCTTATAGCAGGAGGAAGTAATTTAACAACTATAATATGTGGCTTCAGACATTACTGAAGAGAGTGACTGTGATTAAGGACCTGATCTTTTTCACCCCAGAAAGGGCCATTTGATGCCTGATGCATTTTTCTGTATTATGATATCTTTTTTTTACCTTTGCCTTTCAAAGCAAAAATAACTTCTCCTGGTAGAAGCGTGGTTTGAAAAAATGAAAACAAAAAAGCTGCAGGGAATTTAGTACAACTCTATTCTACTCAGCTGCGTTTAGTAGGAAATTCAGAATTCAATTCCACATTTGGCAGTTATGGATTATAACCTCTTGCAACACAGCCCCGTCATAATCCTAACCAGCAGTACATTTTATGTTCACAGAGTAAGCCTGGTTTGCAATCATTCTTTGAATGGTAATTTTAGCCTACTGTGTACTTGTAACTCCGGTGAAATAGGTTATTATTGTGTACTGGAAATAAAAATAAAATTCCTTCAATAAATTACTGGAAAAGGTTTGCAGTGCACAAAATTATGCTTAATCAGAATAACTTGAGAGCTGAGGTCTGTGCTCAGTGTAGGCCTGACCAGCTGCTTCCCCTCTGAGATTTGCAATCAGTTATATTTAATGATTATTATTCAGTGCTTATATTTACCAAGAACTACAGTATAATGGCAGTTATCTAACTGGACTAATGTTCAGAGGCCTGAATTATTGATCAGGTGTTAAGAATCTGAACTCTTGCATGGCTGTAATGAAATAAACCTGGAATAAAAAATTAGTATCAGTGTTAATAATCAAGCAGTGACTGGATTGTTGTAAAAAAACACCTGGTTTACAGACTGTCCTGACCCAGTCTGGTTCATGCATAAGTAGACTCAATGTGGATGAATCTTAATTGACCTTGCTCAATACTTAGTTCCTAACCTGGAAAGGGATGGACAGTAAATACTGACCTTACCAGTGCTGTCCATATCCTGTGAATGAATAAATAACTGAATACATTTTCATGAATACAGGTCGGCCTTAAACAGATTTTGCAGGTAAGAGACATGCAGAAGGAGATGAAGTCCATCACCACCACCCACTGCCTGCAGAGTAACTATCCACAGAAATGTGTAATGAGGTTATAGATGAATACGCATAGATTTACCCCTAACGTTAAGAATGCATGAAAATGCCCTTCCAAAAGCTGTCTAAAGTAACATAGAACTTCCACTACAAATGCATAAAAAAAACTGAAACCAGCTTTCAAAATTACAAGTTATAAGACACTACAACATACCTGTAAATGGATTAATTTGTAAGACTACAGTCACCCACTACAACAAAATCTGAATGAAGAGAATATAAAGTTAATAGTTTTTAAATAAAATGAATCTCATTGCTGCTCCAAAATACTTCCACAACCAAACATCCACAATGCCCTATTATCCCACTCCATCCAATCTGATTTCTGACCACAAGCAATATTCAAAATCTCAAACAAATCCAGTTGAAGCAATGCATAAAGAACATTTATTTCACTCAGTAAAGGGAAAGTAACTAATTCAAGAGAAATAAACCTTGATGTAAAACTGGTGACAGACACATCTACTTCTTTGGAAGAAAAAATTGAAACTGCATTAAAGGAGGTTGACTTCTTTGGGATCATATATAAAACAAGCATCACTTAACCTGTGACTATCACAAACTTTTCCACGCACAGGACTGGGCAAACAATAATAGGCAAAAGGAACACAGACTGGTTCTACCAACCTTTGTTGCAACCTTCCAACTGTCCTAATTGTTTAACTGGCAACCTCCATACCAGCGAAAAGACCTGATTTTACTCGTGAAGCAATTATAAACTGCATTAGGGTTGAAATGCTTACTGTCAGCTTAAACCACTGATAGTTGACATCTACGAATAGGACAGCTTGCTTCTTGAAACACATACATTTCCTGTATGTTATTTGTATTCCAAATGAACAAAGGCCTCATGTAATAATTTGATCTGTTATAAAGCATACTGAAGTGGACACAGCCAGTCTACCTTAAGTCAAAAAGTTTCAAAATTCAAAACACAAAATTCTTTCCTTCACCAAAAGAAAGTTTGTAAGGATACAGAAAGAGTTTTCTGGCTAACCCTCTAGGATTCATAAATTATTTATCATCCTTAAATTTAAAAGAAAAGTTTCCATAAGGCCACCTGAATTGTAAGTCATAGCATTGGCCATAATTGTGAGGTCATCGCCATGTACACTGTGGACCTGCCAGAATCATGCTGAGTTGTAATATCATCATGCTGATCGGACTCCGAGGCTGATTTGACAATAGCACAGTCATTTTGGACCTCAACTGAGCAGTTTCTCTTAAACATATGTGACGGAGCACACGTTTAGCAGTAAGAAGGAACTCCCCAACTCCATTCCTACAACCTATCTTATTTAAACGAATCATCTACTTGAAGGTTGCTTTGCTGTTGACTTCTTCCTCCTGTTGTTGCAATTCCATACGTATGGAGTAATTTTCTTGTACTCATTCATACTGTAGAACAGGGATTGGTTTGGTAGGCGTTTAAGTATTCTGTCCTGACTTCAATACCCCTGTGCAAATCAGCTGCTTTTAGAGCTGAATGCAATGATCAGAATTGTTCTTCGAATACAGCTTGGCAAAGATTAAACAGAGCCTATACAGAGCAGGACAAGCCGCTGGAAGAGGGAGGAAGAAAAGTGGGAAGAAGGATTCTCAGCTTAAGGTCATGTTTGCCCAGACTGCTCAAATGGAATTATCCTTTCTAAATCACATGCAACAAAATTAAAAATTAAATTGGTAAATTGGTTTATTACTGTCACACATATAGTGAAAAACCTTGTTTTGCATGCCATCCATACAGATCATTTCATCACAGCAGTACATTAAAGTAGTACAAGGGAAAACAATAACAGAATGTGCCAAAGATACAAGAGACCTTAGATGTTGTAACCTAGAGCAAAAGACAAGCTGCTGAAGGAACTCAGTAGGTCAGGCAGCATCTGTAGAGGCAATTGGGCGGTTGATCTTTCAGGTAGTGACCCTGCATTGGACTAGGTCAAAGAAAGTCCTTCCGTGAGGATCTCCCCACCATGATCGATTGCAGTGATAGCTGCATCCTCAGAGCAGGGCAAGGAATGCATTGCCAGTGTCTTTTTTCAGGGTATGATACAGTCATAATGATGTTTCGCTTTGCAAGTAACAGATTTTCATTCATATAGTATTGCACAACTGAATTTCAAGGTCACCTTTCTTTCTTAACGTGCCTTCTTCCTTTATCCACTGCTTAATCAGAAGATGACTCAGCTTAACTTTTGTGCAAGGAATGTTTTAGTTTCTCAGCCTAGCAGTAAATGAGTTCAGTGACTTTTCCTTCCATTCTACTGCAGATTAAAAGCACACCAATTATCTTTAGTACCTTCCTTTCAGCAGTGTGTTCAGATTTTGCTCTGAGTAACTTAACAAGCTGTCTGTTGGCCTGTTCTTATTGGCATTGATATAGGGTTAGAGAAGATATGAAAGTCGCCATGTTCCATGCATAGTCCCAGCAGCTACATTGTTATGTGAGATCCTTAATGTGTTTGCTGGCATGCTATCTAACAAGGTATTCTGTAAGGTGCATTATGAAAAGTACCTTATAGATTACACTGCAAAGGGCATCATTTGCTAATTTAATCAAACTCTTGTTAAACAAAACAGACAGTTAATGGTATTTTCTCATTCCAGGCTTTACTATGGTCACATCTTCCAATGCCTCACCTGCAGCATGCTATTTTTTCCCTCCTATTACTTATCTCGATCACCCTTCTCACCCTCCTCCCAAACGTTGGTGGGTCTGGAGTCAAAAGTAAGTCAGACCAGGTAAAGGTGGCTGATTTGCTCCCCAAAAGGGCACTAGAGAATCAAATGGTCTTTTCAAACAGGTTGGTAGTTTTCCGATCATCTTTATTAATGACTAATTTACTTTCATTTACAAATTACCAACTGGCATACAGCTCACCTTGACATACCTTGTGAGGTCATGAAACCTCTTGCAGCATCACTCCGTTGCGCAGGGATTCTGCCTTCTGCCAGGCCTTTCTGCTGGATTGGCTTCCCTGTCAGGTATCCTTGTCCCCTCCCTCACCACAGAGATGCACGTGACAGCCCTCCTGGCAGTTATCTCCACAATAAAGATTTCAATGTCACCTTCCCAACATTGTAGTGCTCTCTGCCTCTTCCCTGCTGCCCCCCTCTCCTTGCTGGCTGCCACTGTATACATTGCTGCTTTGTGGCAGCCAAGGGGAGTGTGCCTTCAAGGGTTAATGCCCTTCAATGATTGGTGCGCAGCAAATCTATTAGCATACTTGCTCCTTTACACTCACTGTCATGCCCAGTAAACAACAGCTGGGAGGTACACAAGGTAACATGAATTGGTTTGAGTGACTGGAGTTGTTCCATTGTTCTGCTCTATGTCACTTCTAAAGGCCTGTCTAACATCAGCGACTCGCTGCATGGGATCTACAGACATAAATACTACACTATGACACACCATGTTGGATATTACATGCTCCATCTTCAGGACAAGCATACCTTTCCAGAATTTTCAGCAACCTTGCCTTTTTTTTGTTCAAGAATAAAGATGTTCTTGGACAAGATGTCTGATATTTAAACTCATTACAATCTCCTTTCATGTAAAAACTGTTGAAAATCTCTGCCAGCAGAAACAATTTGAGCACTCTAACTATAACCGGCCATCATTCTGATTCAACCAATAGAAAGTTATTTAGTCTATATCATGTGTATCTTAAAGTTTCTTTTTCGCAAGGAAAACAATGACCTTTCAACAGGATGAAAAATGAACTCATTTACATTCTCAATCAGCCAATTAGGGGCATCAGCAGCAGTAATTTCACACCTCCAACAAGAGGGGAAGAAGATTTTCAACTGTTTCTGAGATCAGATTTCACCACCAATGTTTCCTTGATCATTCTTTTAGGCTGTCTATTATAACATCTGTAATGTATTTCTAGTACTCTCTCATGCTGCTCCCACTCTGAACGGTAATACAGCTCTACAGATATCCTAACACTGGGTTTGGTGGGATCCCTTCATAATATTTATTTTTTCCCAGGAATTTTGATTTTAATTATAAATTTTCAACTTAAGAAAGCTTAGCACTGCTCACTTGGTAAATTACATTGATATCTGTCTCACAAAACCTGCTTTCTGTCTTGTGATAATTGTTAAACAATACAGAACCTATCAGTCATATCTGCCCCATTGCATTCACTGTCTATTAAGTGAAATCTGTCACACAGTGCCATACCTACCCATCCAATAATCACTGTCAATCACTGTGATAACACTGACTGTCAACTGCAGTGATATTTCTCACATCATGCAGCTACAGTGATCTCCGTCCCATGACATGAAAGGTCACTTACAGTGATACGGTATGCAATACTGTATCTGTCAATTACAGAAATATCTGTTACATAATGTTCTTACAGATATTGATCACATAAGACTGTATCTATTCATCAAAATGACTCTGTCACACTTTGAAAAAGATGTCAATCACAACGGTCAGTGCTCAATGAGGTTTTCTCTCGATTATCAATGCCTATCCTATAATACTCACTGTGTCAACTATTATGGTCTTGTCCCATTACATTCAACCAGTTACTGGATTGTCTTCCTTAATTCCTTTAGGGTACAGTAATGCCAAACCCAGATCATTCATTCCCTCACATTATGACGACTGTCCCATTTAATGTGTTTGTCATAGAAGTGTCTATTCAATGGCATGCTCTCAATCACAAGAACATAAACCCAATGTCATTTGCTGTTGCTCATATCAATAGTTAGAAATTATCACCGTCACTCAGATCAATAACCAGTAATTATCAATTAATGCCACTTAGATCAATGCCTAGTAATTCATTCAGTGCCACTAAGATTAATGCTTTGTAGTTCCCGGTGTCATTCTGATAAATGCCTAGTAATTATCACCCAGTCAACCAGATCAATCTCAAGTAATTATTATTGTCACTCAGATCAATGCTCAGTAATTATCAATCACTGCTACTCAGATCAATGCCTAGTAATTCACTCAGTGCCACTACAATGCCTGGTAATTCTCTGTGTCATTCAAATCAATGCCTAGTAATTATCACTCACTGTCACTCAGATCAATCTTAACTTAGATCAGTCTCCATCAGTCAGGTCAATGCCTACTAATTCTCAATGTCACTCAGATCAATATTGAGTTATTATCACTTACTGGCATTCGGATCAATGCCTATGAAATGGGGGAGAAAATGACCTGTTAGCTTCACATCAGTAGCAGGGAAAATTCTAGAATCTGTAATGGATGTAATAACAGGGCATCCAAAAAATAACAGCATTGAGCAAAGTCAGATGGATCCTTAAGTTGTGGAGTCATAGAGTTGTACACCCTTTGGCCTACCACATCTATGCCAACCATCATACTTATCTATACTAATCCCACTTCCCTGCATTAATTCCATACTCTTCTATGTCTTGCTCATTCAGGTACCTGTCCAGATGCCTCTTAAATGTTGTATCTGTTCCTGCTTCCACCACCTCCTCTGTCAGCTCATCCCAGATACCAACTGCTGTGTAAAAAATTTACCCCTCAGATCCCTCTTCCTGCCTATGTCATTCGTACCAATATGAAAAGGAAATTATGTTTGAAATATTGGAGATCTTTGGGGATGTGCCTCATAGAATAAATAAGAGAGAATGGGATGATGTAGAATATTCAGATTTTCAGACGGCTTACGATATAATCCCATACAGGAAGTTGAACAATACATGGATTTGGGGGAAATATACTGGCATGGTTGAAAATTGGTAAACAGACGGAAAACAAAGTGTGCGGATGAATTTGTTCTTCTCAGTTAACACACGGACAACAAGCAATTAATATTTTGGTCTTCATTACAAGAGAATTTGTGTACAGGAGTAAACACGTCTCACTGCTATTATGCAGGGCCTTGGTGAGACCACATTTGGGGTATTGCACAGTTTTAGAGTCACTGACCACCAAGCACCCATTCACACTAATCCTACACCAATCACAGTTTATCCTCCCCACATTCCCATCAAGTCCCCATGATTCTATCACTAACCTGCACAGTATGGGGAGAGGCAAATTAACCTTCCAAATTATCAATCTGTTTTGAATGAACTCAATGACTGAGCATCCACAGCCTCTGCGGTAGAGAATCCCAGAGACCCATCACCTTCTGAGAGAAAAACGTTCTCTTCTTCTCAGACCTCAATGGCCCAGCCCTGGTTCTTAGCTCCTCAGCTGGGGAAACTATCTCTCCTTTACACTCTCAGTCGTGATGCAGGGTTTCAACCTGAAACGTCGACTATCTCTTTGCCTCCACAGATGACTCCTGACCTGCTGAGTTCCTCCAGTTGCTCCCTTCATCCATCCCATCCTATACTCACTGGTCTACAAGAAACTTTTCTAAAGTCTTGATCAATTGATCAATTTCTGGATATTAAAAGAATGAAGGGATAGTGAGGAAAATGGAGGTGAGGTCAATATTATAACTCAGATCATTGTCTACTAATTACCTCTCACTGCCACTCATGCCAAAGTCCAGTAATTATCAATCACCATCACTCAGATCATTGCCCAGTACTTGTCATTCACTGTCACTCAGATCAATGCCCTGTAATTATCACTGTCACTCAGAAGAATGTCGAGTAATCATCACTCACTATCAGCCACATCAATGCCTGGCCTTCATCAGTCACTCAGATCAATGCTTAGTAACAATGACACTGTCATTCAGATCAGAGTTGAGTAATTAACCCTCACTCACAGATCAATATCTGATAATTGCCACTCACTGTCATTCTGATCAATGCTTTATAGCTCACTCACTGTTACAAAGGTTAACACCTTGTAGTTTTCAGTGACTATTACATACTCAGTTGCTTAGATCATGGCTACGACTATCACCCTTTGAATGTCTAACCACCATCACATACTATCACTCATGGTGATGCTATCTTATAACTCTAATTCTGTATTTCAGACTCAGGGTCTAAGTCACTCACTCATTCACTCAGAGTCCTGTCTACCATCAGTCACTGTCCTACAAGCAATGCGTCTCCTTTCTACAGACTAGCTACCACTCTAGGCAGTATCTGTTCTGTTGACAGCCTTGGTCTCACTCACTCTCACTTTCCCCACTGTTTACATTAAAATAGAAGCATTCATTTAAGCATTTATTTTAATCAAATATAAATGAAACTCCCAAAAGGTTGAGAGTACCTTATCATTATAAACCTTTGATGAATGGAAGCAATATCATTACCATTTCAAATGTTATCATTAACATAATTTTCTGATTGATTCTTTTATGATAATTTATTACTACCAATGACATCGGACTACAACATGCTGATAGTTAGCTAGCAGTGTGGTGTTGACAACTGCCAATGAACTGCATTGCATTCAGCAGTGGAGTCTGGTTCTGTGCCTGCACTCTGCAGTGTGGAAGTTGGGAATATGCTAGAGAGGGAAGAAGTGCATGTGTTTGACCTCTTGCTTTGCCCCAAACTCACCATGGAGACTAGGAGCTTGTTGTACATTTCTGGACACACATATTGTTTCCATTTCCTTCACTTTACAGCAATCATCGTCACATTCCGGGCCGTCTGTGGGCAGGTTTACAGTTCCAGCTGTTGTGACCTCGTCATCACTCGCAGCCTCAAGCATGAGCTGCAGCAATGAGGTGGCTGATGTGTTGGCAGCTACATGACTGCAAAAAGATAGCTTGGCCATGGGACCAGCACAAGCACCTAATATTTCTCAGTGAGCTTGGAGGAGTTGAGATCTTTATTGTGTGAATGAAAAACAAATTCCTTAATCTACTTAATCTACCTGGGCCACTCCTAACCATGTGCTGTGTCTATGGGAGGCATCATAGTCCAATTCTCAGTAAAAGTTATTGAATAACAATTGGGATGATGAATCTTAATCTTACTCCTTCTCTGCAAAGCAGGGCCTGATTTTCAGTAACTTAAACAGCACGAAGAGTTTTTCTGCTGTATTGCACAACTAGCTTTATCCACAAACCACTGGAGGACACCAACCAAAGCTATTTGCAAATCTACTATAGCCTGTCCTGGTCCAATCACATAAGTGCCTCAGCCAAGAAAACTCACCAGTGGCTCTATTTCCTCAGGAGGCTAAAGAAATTCGGTATGTCCCCTTTGACACTCACCAACTTATATTGATGCACTATAGAAAGCATCCTATCTGGATGCATCACAGCTTGGTATGGCAACTGCTCTGCCCAGGACCGCAAGAAACTGCAGAGAGTTGTGGACACAGCCCAGTGCGTCATGGAAACCAGCCTCCCCTCCATGGACTCTGTCTTTACCTCTCACTGCCTTGGTGAAGCAGCCAGCATAATCAAAGACCCCACCCACCCGGGTCACTCTCTCTTCTCTCCTCTCCCATCAGGCAAAAGATACAGGATCCTGACAGCACATACCACCAGGCTCAAGGACAGCTTCTATTCCACTGTGATAAGACTATTGAATGGTTCCCTTATACGATGAGATGGACTCTTGACCTCACAATCTACCTTGTTGTGACCTTGCACCTTATGGTCTACCTGCACTGCACTTCCTCTGTAGCTGTGACACTTTACTCTGTACTGTTATTGTTTTGACCTGTACTACCTCAATGCACTCTGTACTAACTCAATGTAACTGCACTGTGTAATGAATTGACCTGTATGATTGACATGCAAGACAAGTTTTTTACTGTACCTCGGTACATGTGACAATAATAAACCAATACCAAATCAGCAGTGTGATTTAACTAGTGGAAATGTGAAAGACTATCATTGAGAAAAACCTAATATACTCAATAATGTTCAATGAACACAATATACCTTTAGAAGTGGAAAAAATACAAAAAAGATATTGGACATCCTAAATAAAAATAGAAAATGCTGGAAACACTTAGCATCTCTGGAGAGAGGATCAGAATTAATGTTTTGGATGAGCATCTAGTTGTTGGAACTTTCACATGTTTTTGGAAGTCAATAGGATTGACATAACAAAACTAGCTGCTGTCTAAATGAGCGAAAGATAACCTTACATTCCTATAATGTCTTTCACTACCTTGGGTCATTCAAGGGGGCTAACAGCCAGTGAACTGTGGTCACTGTTGTAAAGTGGATGTTGCAGTAGTCAATCTGCACATGGTAAATTCCCCTAAACAGCAATGTGATAATGACCAAGTAATCTGTTTCTGTGATGTTGATTGAGGGATAAGTAGTGTCTCGGAAATCAGAAATAAACTTTTCTAGTATTCATCAGAACAGCACCATAGGGATTTTTTACATTTTCTGAGAGGACAGACGTGGCCTCAATTAATGTTTGATACTTAAAGGAGAATATTTTTCTCCCACACGGTATATCTAGTGTGAAAAATTACTTGTGATATGTTTTTGGATTAGAAATATTACAGGACCTCAGATAGACGAGATGTGTTGTGGCATCAATATCTTCCCTCCTGGAGGAATGTGGGGGAGTGTCCTGCAAATTGGTCGATAGTGTGACTTTTGAGTGCAGACCTGAAAGTTCTGTTACTTCAATTTCCCGCAAGGCATCAATTTTTGGATCTATAAGTACACTCTGCAGGGTCATGAAAGAAGCACAAAGAATATCTGTAGTGAAGTATGGAAAAGCTCTGAGAGTTGGGGAAGCATCAAATGATTATTCAAACATATAATGTATGATAAAACCATTCCAAATGAACAACCCTTTTTTGAAATATGTATTGGTAAATTAATTTTAGCTAATAATTCATAAAAATACAATGTTCAATATGAAATGATCTTTTGTAAAACTGTGAGAATGCAATATTAGCCACCGACAAATACAACCAAAATAACTGTTTGCATGTGTGTCCTTTGAATTTTTGTGCTATTTGCAAGATTGAAAGCACCGAAAACTGTGCAGGCTGGATCCTGATTTAATGAACATCAGGGAAGACATGTCTGATTGGCAGGGTTAATTATTAAGTTTATGTGGTTAGAACCATATAAACACTCAGCTGTAACATGTGCTTTTTAATCGCAGAACTTATTTGAGCCATCCATGGTTAACAATGTGTTTGAAGTGGGAAGGAAAGGCATTTTCTGTTTCGAACACCAAATTTAAGAGTTTTACACAGGAATTACACTTGTTCCTTGGCACAACCAGTAGAGGTACTCTGACAAATGGAGAATATATTCGGTTTTTCTCTATCCCCTGAGGTGTGCTGCAACAATAGTAAATAATTAGGCTTTTATGAGTGAAACTGCTGGTGGTTGAAGCTTACGTCCTTTTCATTGGAGACAAAAATAAATTTTTCAGATGTCCTCCTCAAGCTGCACTTTTACTTCCAGTGCCCTTATGACTGGTTTCACCTTCATAGTCTCTATGGTTCATAATATACAACCCAGTACCTTCTCCGCATACATAAGTGTAGTATGTGGCTTCCCAATAACCCAGAGCAAGGAAAACTAGCAAACCTGCATATGCAGCTCTTTTTCCTCATCATCTGTCTTCTGAAATGAGACATAAGCTTTATTTCTCCTGATTATTCCAGTCAGCACCCAAGGTTGCACATGAAGAATCTTGTCTCCTCAGATACAAATTTGTTTAGTTTCAGATCAGGTCTGGAGGATATCATTTCAATTTTTCCTTATTATTCATTTGTTGCAACCTAGGTGTTGTTGGCAAGCCAATATTAATTGCCCATTCCTAATCTCCCTTAAGAAGTTGGTGGTGAGCCACTACAGCTCTTCTGGCAAAGGTGTTCCCACATTGCTGTTAGAACATAGAACAGTACAGCACAGCAACAGGCCCTTCAGTCCACAATGTTGTGCCGAACTAATTAAACTAGTAATTAAATGCTGAACTAAACTTATCCCTTCTGCCTACACAAGGTCCATATTCTTCCATCTCTGCATATTCACGTGCCTATCTAAGAGTTTCTTAAATGCCTCTATTATATTTGTCTCCACTACCAACCCTGGCAATACATTCTAGGCACTCGCCACTCTCTAAAAAAACTTACCTCGCACATCTCCTTCAAACTTACCCCCTTCACCTTAAATGCATGCCCTCTGGTATTAGACATTTCAACCCTGGAAAAAAGATACCCTCTGTCTATTTATGTTTCTCATAATCTTATAAACTTCTAATGGGTCTCCCCTCAGCCTCCGCTGCTCCAGAGGAAACAACTCTCCTTATAGCACGTGCCCTCTAATCCAGGCAGCATCCTGGTAAAGCTCTTCTGTGCCTTCTTGAGAGCCTCAGATGGGCAACCAGAATTCAATACAATACCAGAAGTGAATGCAATTCAATTCTTCTTGGACTTAGAACCAAAAAAAGATGAAGGATGTTTCCAAGTCTGGATGGTGGGTGACTTTGAAGGGACGACACAGATAATGAAATTCCAGTTAATTAGAGTTCAGGACCAGCATGACCCTGTGAGGATGATAGACAAGGATGGCAAGGTTCAGGAACCTTGGAATGACAAGAGATATTGTTAATTTAGTCAAAAAGGAAAAGGAAGCATATGTAAGATTTAGGAAGCTGAAATCAGACAAGGCCCTTGAGGAATATAAAGGAAGCAGGAAAGAATTTAAACAAGAAATTAGGAGGACTAAAGGGGGCCATGAAATGTCCTTGGAGAGTCGGATTAAGGAAAAATCTCAAGGCATTTCATACATATATTACAGGGGAGCCAGAGAAAGGGTAGGTTCCACCCAAGGACAAAGGAGGGGATTTATGCATGGAGCCAGAGGAAGTGGGTGAATTCCTTAATGAGTATTCCACATCAGAATTTACCAAGGAGAAGAACATAGAGATTAGTGAGATCATGGAGGGGTATGTTGATATTCTAGGGCATGTCCATATTAAGTTGGAGAAGGTTTTAGGTGTCTTGAAAAACATTAAGGTGGATGTCCCCAGGGCCCAATGGGGATCTATCCCAGGATATTGAAGGGATCAAGGGAGGAGATTGCTGGGTCCTCTAGCCATGCACAAGGTGCCAGAAGACTGGAGATTAGCCAACGTTGGTCCTTTGTTTAAGGAATGCAACGGGCAAACTAGGAAGTTACAGGCCAGTGAGCCTTACATTAGTGGTAGGGAAATTATTGGAAAAAATTCTTAGGGACAGAATTTACTCGCAACTGGAAAAGCATGGACTTATTGGGGATAGTCAGCATAGCTTTGTGCAGGGGGAGATCCAGTCTCACAAATTTGATTGAGTTTTTTGAGAAGGTGACGAAGATGATTGATGAGGGCACAGGATGTTGTCTATGTGTATTTAACTAGATCCCTCACGGTAGGCTCATCCAGAAGATTAGGTCACATGGGATCAATGGTGAATTGGTAAATTGGATCCAAAATCGATTTAGTCACAGAAGACAGAGTGTAGTAGTAGAGTGGTGTTTTTCTGACTGGAGGTCTGTGACCAGTGGTGTTCCGCATGGATCAGTGTTGGGAGCTCTGTTGTTTGTAGTATATATTAATGAACAGGATGAAGATGTAGGTGGTCTGATTAGTAAGTCTGCAGATGACATGAAAATTGGTGGAGTTGTGGACAATGATTCTCAAAGGACATGGATCAGTTGGAAGTCTGGATGAAGAAATGGCAGATGGAGTTTAATCTGGACAAGTGTGAGGTGTTGCATTTTGGGAGGTCAAATGCAAGAAGAAAGTGTACAGTAAATGGCAGGACCCTTAGGTGCATTGATGTACAGAGAGATGTTGGCCCATAGCTCCCTGAAAGTGGCAACACAAATGATTAGGGTGGTAAAGAAGGCGAACAGTGTGCTTGCCTTCATCGGTCAGGGCACTGGGTATAAAAGTTGGTAAGTCATGTTGCCGCTGTAAAAAAACTTTGGTTCAGTTCGGCCACATTTGCAGTATTGTGTGCAGTTCTAGTTGCCACACAATAGGAAGGATGTGAAGGCTTTGGAAAGAATGAGGAGGTTCACTGGGATGCTGCTTGGATTGGAGTGTATTAGTTATAAGGAGAGGTTGGACAAACTTGAATTGTTTTGTCCAGAGTGTCAGAGGCTGAAGGACGACCTGATAAAACCTCTATAAAATTATGAGAGACACAGATAGGGTAGGTAGTCAGAGTCTTTTTCCTAGAGTGGATTTGTCAAATACTAGAGGGCATAGCTTTAAGGTGAGAGGGAGAATTTTTAAAAGAGATTTCTGGGTCAAGTTTTGTTTTACACAGAGGGCGGCAGGTGCCTGGACTGTACTGCCCAGGGAGGTGGTAGAAGCAGACAAGATAACAAAGTTTAAGAGGTGTTTAGACAGACACATGAACAGGCAAGGGATAGGGAGATACAGACCATGTGCAGGCAGATGAGACTAATTTAACTTGGTATTATGGTCAGCGCTGACATGGTGAGCTGTTCCTGTGCTGGACATCTCTGTGTTTCTATGTTATCTTCTGAGTTCCTATGCACCTGCTGCCTTTGGCTTTTTTGCTGGTACATGTTGAGGGTTTGGGAGGTAGCCTGGTTAAGTAAGCACAATGCATTTTGTAGATGGGACACACTCCAGCCACAGTCGCAGTGGTGGAGGAATGAATGCTTAGGATGGTTCCTGACTGCATACGTTCCATTATTTCACCATGCGTGGCTAAAACCATTCACTTCATCAATCATATTTCCAGCTTCTTGGTTAATCCTGTGATTGAGGCAACAATGTATTAACTAGTTACCTCTAAGACTCCTAAACCAAATCTGCTTTTCTACATTATAATGACCATCATTAGAAAATGCAACTGACTGTTTCTGTATGTATATATCATCAGATTCAGGGTTCTTGGGTCAATCTACCAAGTTCCCTGTGTTATTTTCTAATTTCCCATCAGATTTATCTAATCAGTTTAAGAATATGATGAGGGTCCTTTATTCAGCCAGTATTGCATCCAAGGTACGCCAAAAGGTTAAGCAAGTAGATTGGGCAGTTAAAATTTATATCTCATATTTACATACTTTAATCTGGTTGCAATTCTTTTTCACAACTCCATTCATTTCCAATCCACTAACTCATGTATAGTATCTTTTTAAGATTAAGGTTATTTATTTCCAAAGATAAACCATGCCTGTCTGGATTAACATGACCATCATTTCCAGTCACACCCAATCACAATGGAGGGCCAGCAAATCCACTCAGCTACAGACACTCTACCCTCAGCTCTGTGCTGTCATTTGCCCTTCCCTGCTTAACGTTGATGGCTGCATTGTGAGCCAATAAGCTTTCTTCCTTATGACCATCTTCACTCAGATTTTTTAAAAATGTAAAAATTGGTTCACTTTGATCCTCCTTAAATTTTAAATCAACTGTCTCCCATCTTACTACAAGCCTCACACTCCACCTTGTTGACAATTTTATGAAAGATGAGTGTTTTGCTTTCATCTCTGCAGCTCAGAAATCTGTAGACCTGACTGAGCTCTCAGTACCTTTCACAATTGTAGCAGCAGTGCCTAGACCGCCCCGTAACTCTGAAATTAAGCAAGCTTTGCTAATTTCTCTATTGTGTCAGTTGACATACTAAACCTAGCAGTTTGTACGTGGCAGCCAAAAGTACTATATCACATGAAGCTATTTATATCAGTGTCATACAACTGAACGTTTACCCACTGCAGAGTGAAACACAACAACAACAATTTCCAATTGCATCACTCTAGAAATTCCACTGGATGCCTCCTGGCAAGAGTCATGCTTGTGTTTCTGATGTGATTTCTGTGTCAGACATATATCAACATTTGTCCAAAACTCCTTTTGGTGTACTTGGGTGAAAATCATACCACATTAACCCAGGAGTGACCATCGTTGGGCACTGTGAGAACATCCAATGCCAATAAATTCTAAAGTGCCATTATGGGTGCACGCCATGGCCATTTTAGAGGCTGCAATAGGTCCACCACCACAAAGGACCACCACAAATAGGACCCAAGGACTTGGGCACCACTGAAAATGGAGAGAGTGATGACCCTTGACTGCGGGTTCAGAGTGGAGAGAGGAGTTGTAGTTGAAAGCCTGATTGAGCTGGGTTATGGTCAGGGATCAGGTAAGTGACTGGGGGTAGACTTAGAACCACAGGAAGTGCAGGAGTTGCAGTGGTAGAGCAGGCAATAGATCAGTCACAGTAGGCAATACTGAGGAACAGTGCATGAAGAACAACATGTAGTCTATGATAACTTGTCAGCACAGTTAGTCATGCCCACTGCATTGCCAACACTGTTGAAAGGTGCATCCATAGCTTTTGGAGTCTTTAATGCGGTATTGCAAGTGTCAACTACTTTCTCATGCCAATACACTAGGAACTAATAAGTGAAGTTTTGTATTACTGTTCATGAGGCTTCACTTTCACAGCAGCAGAGACAACCAAGTTTTTACCTAATTGCACCGTATTGCAAGCTGCAAATGATCCGAGATCTCACCATGGACCTGAATGAACAATTGCCACATGTTGTGGAAAACATGAAATTGATGGCGCGTAGCAGTGAGCACTTAAACAATTCCAGCACTTCGAAATTCTCAACAGTGCAACTATACGTTGAAGTGCAATGAATGATCAAATATTGGCTTGACTAATGTGGTGAGACAATGAAACGGTTTCATGAAGTTGCAGTTCAAAGAATAATAACTACCATTTTTATAGAAAAATGATATTTATTCAGCCATTGTAATACTTCTGAAATGGAGAAGCTTGGCAGTCAATTTGCACATAACAAACTGTAGTTAAATAAGGGGCCAAAATACCTGTTTCTGGTGCTGTAGGTAAATGTCGGCCAGGAAATCAGGAGAATTTCCTAGCACTGGAATGATGTTTTGGGACTTTTTATGTCTTCTTGAATCTCTGTTTAACATTGCAGCAAAAAGATATCACCCTTGGCAGTACAATACATCCTCGGTACTGCATTGAAGTATCAACTTAGATTTGTGTCTGATTCCTTGGAGTAGGGCTCATGGGGAGATCAGGATTCAGGTAAGCACTCAGATTACTGCAAATGGAACAAGCATATGGTTTTATGCAAATTAACAACAGAAGTAATAAAAACGACAAAGTGTCTTGGAACTGAAACATTAACTCTGTTTTTCTCACCACAGATGCTGCCTGACCTGCTGAGAGTTTCCAGCACTTTCTGTTTTTATTTTAGATTTCCAGCATCTGCAGTTCTTTATACTTTCAGGGAAGATGAAAGATTCAGTTTCACTTCCCAGGTGCATCTCACCTCATCACAGAGAACAGTTCTGCTTAAGGAAACTGTGCTAAAACCATTAAGAGTGAAATGATTTTATAAAAACTTAAGCTAAATTCAAGTATTAAAACAAAACTCTGCTGGTAGTTACCAGTAAGCAACTACAGTTCACAAAGTATGGAACTAAAAAAACAATATTCAAACCTAAATATTATGAAATATAGTAAATATTGAACAACCTCGTGATGATAAAGTGAAGAAAAGTAATGATCAATTGTTCTAAAAAAATGTTGTGCATTGCATAATAGAATTTGACGAGATAAATGTAGTACTTTCCTGATTTTTGTCCTGTTTATCACTGCCTTGTCTGTGGTTGAGTCTCCTAAACTGACAACTCACAACACCACATCCCACCCACCCCTACCCCTCTACTTGCTAATCCCTCTATTGCCTACTTAACCAGCTATTTTGTCTCTTAATACTGGCACAGTAACAAATTACTTTCTCCTAACAAAATGTTTACTGTGAATGATTCTGGTGCCTTTTCCCTTACATCCCTGTCCAATATCAGGAGATAGAAAAGACTGCTCGGTTCAGCGATTCCTCAATATCTTCTAATCTGCCAAATTTTGGAGGGACTGATTCAATTTCTTTCTTTAAATTGCAAAACTTTTCTACATTTACAACCATTGTGGACTTTCTGGTTCAAATTACACTTTCTATTTAAAAACCTGCTTGCACAAAAGGTGGCAGAAAGTTGCCATACCATTAAAGCAGTGTTAACATGGCCATAGTCCTTATTGCATTTATCTATTAATAATAGTCTAATCCTTCTACTTCTCTTCACTCTTACCCCCAATACAGACAGACAGATACACATGCACACATATTTTTGTCTTTAGCTGGCTCCCTAGAAGATTGACACAAATGTGTGTTATTTTGGGATAAATTGAACGGTTCCCTTATACAATGAGATGGACTATGACCTCACGATCTACCTTGTTGTGACCTTGCACCTTATTGCACTGCACTTTCTCTGTAGCTGTGACACTCTACTCTGTATTGTTATTGCTTTTACCTGTACTACATCAATGCACTCTGTATTAACTCAATGTAACTGCACTGTGTAATGAATTGACCTGTATGATCGGTTTGTAAGACAAGCTTTTCACTGTACCTCGGTACAATAGTAAACCAATACCAATACCAATATATGGCAACACAGCGAGGAATGCAAATAAAAGATGCTGAGTTATAAGAAAATAATTCAATTCTGTAGCTCTGCTTAACAATTTGCAAGTACAGTTCATGAACCTCACTGTGTCTCTAGAAACAATTAATCTCTTAAACATATCAACAGTGTTCGCTCATTTCTGTAATACTAATAATATTTAACAAAAATAAATATTTACTTTTGGACCTCAGTAATCATTGTCAGAAGTATATTGTGCACGTCAGAAACAGCATAAAAGGAAGGGCAATAACAGAATTTGTAGGGGTAAAGCTTGAAGATGAAAGGCAATATTCAACATCATATTGTCCTCCTACATTGCAACTGATGTATACCACACATGGGAGTTCATTAATAAAATGCGCACAGTAATGAAGCACAAACAATTCCTGTGCAGCCTTCTATAATTATAAATTCCTATGTCCGTTTTATATTAGGATTTGTTCATGCAAACACTTGCCATTTTTGTATTGATTCATGATGGTACTCCACACACACAATTTTGCACTTCCCACTCCATCAGTCTGACTCTACCTCTCCAGCTGCCTCATGCTTTGTCAAATCATTGTACAAAAATAAATAAGGAAATAGAAACTCTCAGACTCGAAACGTTCATTGTTTCTCTTGCCACAGTTGCCGCCTGACCTGCTGAGGTTTTCCAGCGTTTTCTGTTCTCATTCAAGGTTTCCAGCATCTGCAGTTTTTCAGAATTTCCATTTCTGTTTTTAACTTATGTTTCAGGATGTTTTTCAGCTTTTATTAGTGTTTGGCAAAATTTGGTATTTTTGGTAATTGGAAGAACTTCAATCAAAAGGCACATCAATTTTCAGTCTCTCTACAGTGCAAGTGAAGTGAAATTGGTGATAGTAATGGAATGGATGGTGTGGTGTTTTGCCTTTTGCAGTCATGTGACTCCCAGTGTCCTAAAGACCCTGTTGTTGAGGCAGCCCACAAGGCAGACTACACAGTGCAAACTACAGCCCAGCCACAGACCACTCTGACAGCCCTCTGACAACGTGTTGTCAAATGACATTTTCACTGTTTCCTGTGATGCAGTAGGTCAGGGACACAACGGTGCACACAGCTCCAGCAAACCAGGTTCGAATCTGACCTCCGGTGATGCCTTTGTGAAGATTGCCCATGTGGGTTCTGCCCCAGTGCTCTAGTTTCCTCCAACATCGCAAAGATGTGCTGATTGGTGGGTTGGTTGGCTAGATTCATTGGTTGCTGTAAGTTACCCCAGGTCAGAGAATCAAACATGGACACATGAGTGAGAATAGATTACAGGGAAATAAGTGTGTCCTGATGAAGGGTCTCGGCCCGAAACGTCGACTGTTTATTTCCCTCCATGGACACTGCCTGACCTGTTGAGTTCCTCCAGCACTTTTTTTGTGTACTGCTTCAGATTCCAGCATCTGCAGAATTTCTTGTGTCTCCATGGGAATGGGCTTGGTGGGATTGCTCTGAGAGCTGGAATAGGCTAGATGAGGCAAATGGCCTTATTTTATATCATGAGTAAAATGAGGAAGTATGGAATGCATTGACACGTGTACTGAGCTTGTCTGGAGTCTGCAGACAATTAGCACAGGCTGACCTAACAACACATATAAATTCAAAGTTGCATTATGTCATTATTACCATCTTCTGGTTCATCAACATCATGACTTTAATCCCAAAAACAAACAGATTGGTCGGACAGTCTATGCACTGAAGACCACTTACAGCATTCTTAAAATATGCTGAATGAAATGGTAATTGTTGCATGCTTAACATTTAATTTTGACATGGAGTTTAATTGGTGTAAGAAAATCAAAACAGATTTGTTCAACTAGGCCAAAGGAGGTGTATTTTCCCCATTTTTATTGGTTAAAAACCAAAATCAAAATCGAACCCATTTATGAATATATCATAACTCTGCGAAGTTACATGCCAACCTATGTTAGATTCATTCCTGATGATGCAGACTATGGCAAAATAAAACCACTGAATGTTTTTCTTATTTGTTATGAGGAGGACAGCAGACAGAATGGAGCCTGGTGGGGAATGAATGAGTGTCTGTGAGGCTCAACTCATCTTTTCCCACAATATATCAAACTTACAAGGCCATCAAATATAAGCAGAACCATGTCTACAGACAAAACCATGACAGATCATTCGTCCAATTTTGCAGATGGGTGTTAACTGTGAAGTATAATGATGTTTATATCATTGATATGTAATGAAATATTGTCAACTGAATTTAAAAGGATTTTAAAGTATCAAACTTGGGTCAGTGAAAGGACACTCATATCTCAATTTAGAAGGTTGTGAGTTAAAAACCCACTCCAGACTCATGAGTACTAATCTGACATTTATTACTGAGATGATGTTGTAATGTCTTTCAGATGAAAATCTTCTCCACTAGTAATTGAAACGAATAAAATACATTTTCTCACAGTTGCTCTATCTTTGTCATGACAGCTTGCTGGAAATTTGACATAAATTTATGACCATTACTAATGGAACAGAAAGGGTAGGTGAGGAGGAAAAGCTAATCGGAAAGTAAAGAATGGATCCTGAGATGGTGGAGTTGTAGGATGGAGTGAGACTGGTGGAGGGATTGAAGAGAAGGATAATTGGATTCTAACAAATGCACTGGAAGTCAAAAAACCAACGCGAGTTGGTGAGACCGCAAATGAAAGGCATGGATTCTATCTGGGATTGGAGGAGGCTCGTGGAAATTTGAACAAAGACTTTGCAGACGGAAGTTGAGATGAAGGAAGCACTGAAAAAATACAATAGGAATGAGTTAGGAGTAAAGACAAGTGGTATAATGGAGCTGATACATTGGATGTGGTACGAAAGGAGTTCAGCTTTGGTGTGCTATACAGGCATGTCTTCAGTGTGAGAGTCTAACAGGAGCTAAAAGGGGTGCTTCCAGTCTTACCACTACAGAGGTAACGGAAGCTTCAACACATCCAGGACATCATACTATGAAAACAATTAGAAAACCGGGAATCAGTGGCTGGATCAAGAGGAGCAGCTGAGTGATATTAGTGTACTCATAGAAGATACCCATATTCCCAGATGATACCACAGGGGGGTAATAAATGAAGAATTGGTAATCATGTTCAATTAAGTTTCTGAAGATATATACACCAGTGCATAAAGAACCTTGAGTATATGATTCATCTCCCATTAGTTTTAGGTAACATTTTATATAGTATTTTGGTTCTCAGTGGACTGTTCCATTGATATGACAGTTACCAAATCAGTACTGCTCTTCAGGCTGAAATATCAGTCAGTGAAATACTTTATACAATAAGAGAAATAATGTGATTTTGGAAGCAATATTTAAGGTCTCAGTCCAGGCAATCCCCAGTTTACATAAGAATTCCATTCCCGAGAACTGTCCTGAAGCCGATATCCCCCTAAGTCAGAAACGTCCATTTTCGACAGCTACCCATATCGTATTGCTCAACATACACTTGCTATAATTCTTTCATTTCATCAAATATTCACACTAACACTACCCTTAATTAAACTAATGAAATGTATATTGCATCCAGTCATTAATGAACACCATGAAACATTATTATTATTACCATCTTGAAAAATGCTTTAAAAATGTATGAAAGAATTGGTGTAAGTCAGATTTCTGTAAGTCAGGCCATCCACAACCCGGGGAGCCCCCCTGCCTTGTACATTTAAACATTGGGTTTCAGAAAAGGATTCATTTCCTCACAGACTTGGTGATCCACTTTGATAACTCCATCATTTCACTGTTTGTTTTTAATTCCTCTTTTCCACTGTTAATTTCTTCTCACAGATTTCTGCAGACTCACAAATTCGACCTTCTCCATAATCCCCCATTCAAACAGACGATCTTGTTTATCACCAAGTTACGGCCAATGCCAGTTTAAAATTTCTGCTGCCTCACATTTAAGATAGAAAACCATGACTATCTTTTCTCTTTTGCTTTGCTAAACAATATTGCAATAAATTCAAGTTAAGGATGTGTACCACTCAAGCATTCACTGATTTATACAATGGTTCATAAAATTATGTCTAAAGAATAAATGTGTACGGTGTAACATTCAGCTTTGAATAAGAAGTTGGAAACATTCCAATCCCACTCTTATCTGTTGGCAACAGTCTGGACGGATATGAAAAGGAACAGCACCCACCTATCAAGCAACCATCACTGTCCCAATAGCTAATCCATTACTACAGAAGGAAACCAATTCAAGACAATTGCATTCAGATTACATTTGGATATATTGTTAAAATTCCAGTTCATAGAGCAGAAATCTTATTTCCCTCCTGTGCACTGTGATTTATTCATTCAACAGTTTATTGTCAATCAATCACTGCCTTACCTTTCTCTTCACTCCAGCTTAACTGTCTACTACTGAGTTACTCTCCAAAACAAAAAGCAGAAATAAAAGGGTAAAACCAATTCCTGGGTGAGCACAAACACAGCTTTCAGGTTGTTCAGGGCTTATTTTGCTGAGCAGTCATTGCTCAGGGCCAATAAATTCATAGTGTACCCCATACTGGAAGTACACTACACACAGACAACTGAACAATTAGGGAATTCTTCTGATCTTCCTTATAATGAAGAGAGCAGAGGTCCAACATTGCTAGGTAGGACAGAAAGATAGTCATCAATTCTGGTTTTAAAGGTATTGCAAAGGGAGAATAAAGCTCCACTGGACACCCAGAAAATCTTTGGTTCTATGTATCATATGTTCATCACAATAATAGTGAACATCTTTTATTTTAAGATTATTAGGCAGTATTTATAATACCAACTTTTATTGATTTGAATCAAGTTTTATGTGAACAGACATGCTATATTTTAGTGCTCTCCATATTAATTTAAAATTCTACGTAACATGGCTAATGTACAAGCAACATCTCAAATAGGCTTACTAGACAAAAGAGAGAGAGACATGCCCATTCTATAGAATTTAGATCTTAGTAGGGGCCTGAGTAAATAGTTAGGAGGATTTATGGTTGTTTCCCATCATTCTGCATATAACTAACCGGGTTGGTATCAAGGAGCCTGGACTGCTTTTCTGGATACACATGTCCAAATCTCACCAAAGCAGCTATGGATTTAGTCCAAGTAATTAAGAAGTAATTTTGGTATAAAATGCTCACATTAGAAACTATTGAGGTGATAATAAACCCATCTGGGTCACCAATGTCCTTTATGGGACAAAATCTGTGCTTGTTACCCAATCTGTAATCCCAGACCCACAGCAGAATGATTGACTCTTAATTGCCTTCTTAGCAGTGGCAGTTAGGGAACTAAGTGCAGACCTTGACAATGATGCCTCAATGCTGAGAATAAATGAAATACAGAAGCAATAAAAATATTTCACATTTACAAAGCCAAAATCAAAGTATTCTTTTGACTAAAAGGCCAAAGTAGCAGCAAAACATCAGCTCTGCAGTTTGGAAAATTAAATATTTCTGGCAGAAATTTTATTCTAAATTTCATTCGACGTTAAAGAGAAAGAGGTCACTGACATTCATCTGATTACAATATACATAGATGCACCCTTTCCAAGAGCACTCAGGTTCAACCACCTTGGAAGAATTCGGCTACAGTATTATTGAGACATGGAATGGAGACAAAGAGTATCTCTCTTTCCTCTTTGTTATTATTTTGCAGCCAGTAAATGCAACAAAAGTCAAAAGAAAATCCCAACCATCGGTTAAAATATCTGATGCTGTCATGCAGAGAATTTACGACCAATTCATGTTCTGCATGGGGATAAGAGTATGTCAAATTCATAGAACATTGGAAAATCATAGATAACATCCTATGAATACTCTGGTCGTGACAAACTACTTCTCTTTGTCCTTCTCTGTAGCTGTGGTTTTTGACACAGTTGATAGTACCAACTCCCTCCAGCTCTTCTCTGTTGTCCATTCTTGTCTGACTATATTCTTTTCTGTCATGTCATACTTAAAGAATCATTGCAATGGCTTCCCCAAGGATCCATCTGTAGCCCTCCCTATTTCTCAAATATGTGCTAGCCTTCAATGACTTTGATTAAAGACACATCAGGTAGTGCACGTACACTGAATCTCTCCACTTCAATTGAACCTTTTACTCTCTCTAAATTACCATTTATCAAGCTGTTTGTTAACTGGACAAACAAACTAAATATTGGGAAGACCAAAGCCATTGTCTTTGGCTCCCACCACAGGACTTGATTCCCCAAGTATTTTCTCAGGCTGAACAAGACACTCACAACTTTAGTGTTGTCTTTGGGCTTGAGTTGAGATTCTGGCTACATATACCAGATTCATCAAGACTTCATTACTTCCACCTCTGTCGTAGCTCATTTGTTGCTGAAACCTTCATCCATATTTTTGTAATCTGTAGATTTGAATGTTTCAATGTAATCTCAATCAGGTTCCCATTTTCCACCCAACTTTTGCTTGCGTCCAACAGCACTGCTGCTCATATCCTGACTCAGACTGTAGCATTTATCCATCACCACTGTGCTCACAAATCAACATTAATCTCTGGTTAAGCAGCACTCAATTTCACAAATCCTGTCCTTGCTTGAAAATTCCTTGTCCTCCTCCTCCCTGCACATTCTTCACCCAGTCCTCCAGCTCAGTACTTCTCTGTTTCTGTTTTCTTGCACATTCTCAGTTTTAATCACCTCTTCATTGGGAGTTGTGTCTTCAGGCAGCAAGTTCCTCTACAGTGCAATTCCCTTTCTGAAGTTCCATGCTGCCTTACCTCTCCTTCTCTGAGACTGACTGTAAAACTTACCTCTTCGACCTGCCTGAGAATGATTTGAGATGTTGTAGAAAAGCCACCTACCAAGTTCACAAGTACCCTGATCATCACTTTCTTCCAGGTAAGGAACAAGGGAATTAACCATCATTTGTATAAGAACCACCACAGCTTGTTCTGCTGGCCCATTCAAAATCACCTGCTATAGAGGGAATAGGAATAGTACATTTTCAGTCTCTAATCCTCCTTTACATGAACCAACATTGAGATATTTACAAGTGAACCAATCACGGACTTATATGAGTATTTATCTTTGCCTAAGTGTATGCATACACCCTGTTAACAGTTGAGACATGCACACAAGCCCACATGGAATAGCAGATGAAACTTCATCTGTTACCCAATATGTTGAAGCATAAGTCCCACGCACTGAAAGCCAGTTTGAAACAGTCAGCAGGAACACAGATGTGTCTCTGAAGGGTAAATGAATTAGACTTAGCTTGTTTCCACCACTGGTACTGAAATTCCTGACATCACTACTTTAAGACTAAAATATGATGGATATTTAAGTGTTTAGAATTTCCTCCACACCTCTAATTGTTGGTTGCTGGCTACTGTGTGGTGACAGGTTTGGCCATGGAGTTACTACTTAGAGATACAGTAGCTCCTACTAAATTAGCCTTGTAGCAGGAGAGTCCTCTCTGTTGTGTCAGGGTAGAGTGAACAATGAATATCAGAAAAGGCTGAGGGCGGGGGGGGGGGGGGGGGGTGGGGGGCAGTGTCATAGGAGAAAGAGGCCAGGTGGTGGGTGTGGGTTGTGGATTGGATGGGGCTTCCAGGCTGGGGTCAGCCCATGGTGACTGGTGGAGGCTGGACCAGTTGGAGATGGGGTAGTTGAGTCAGGGTGCTGTGATCAGTCATCCTGGGGGGAGGGATTGATGACCATACAGGGGAGGCTTGTGTCGAATAAACAGTACAAGCAGGGGATCAATGCATGGGAAAGTATGAGGTTGGTTGGGGAGGTGGGGGAGAGGAGTTTGTACAATTGGCAGGTGGACCTGAGTCATCCAAGAGGAGGGGTTGATAAGGGGAACGGGGTCGGTACTGTGGACATATGATGGATGTCAGCAGCTAGAAGGAAAACCAGTAATGACATGAAGGAACCTACCTGAGTAATTTCCTGCTGTTGGGTAGTAACCTGCTCAGGGATAATCTCTTTGAATCTCACAGTTGCAGAGTGAGTAGTGCTATGAAAATCTGATGGGATTGTGATTGTCTAACAGTAGGCGATTTTTTTGGATCATTTCTCCCAGAACACTCTAGGCAAACGTTGCACTAACAATGGAATCAATGAGTCTAATGCAACAAGAATGGCTCATTCACACAAGCACAAGATTCGGAAGGGGAAGTGTCCTGTTGAATTTTTGGAGTGGCTGATGTGACACAGAAAACCACGCTAGCATATTATCCTCCAAGAAAGACTGAGTTTTGAATGGGCGGCACTGATAAAGGCCAGGCTACACGGCCAAATTAATTCCATACTATCATCTAATGCAAGCAGCTTTTGTGACTATTCTCATTTAAATAATTTAGTACTACTGAAGTGCAAAAGTTACATAATTTAATGATGATGCTCGGGAAATAATTATCACCTCTTCATTAATCTATAGTGCATCAATGCAGAAGCTTTTGTACTCTGTGCTGGCTGAAAGCTATTCAGAAAAGTGACTGTGCATATTATTAAGATAAACAAGTTCATTTTTTTTATTCCCATTTAAACTGCAGTTAGCATGTTTCTCCAAATCTTTTTTTAGGCAAATTGGCAAAAAATGCTGGCTACAGTGGACTGGTTATCTGTCAGCATGTAATGCATTTCTTGTGTTCTTGTAGACTATCCTTCTGAACAATGATGTTCATTGTTCATCCAGATCTGGTCAACAGCAGTGCCTTGCAGGATTGTGCAATTAACATGCATTTTTCCTAGGATGTATTTTATTGCATCCGGTGCTCCCGGTGCGTCCTCCTGTACATCGGTGAGACCTGATGCAGATTGGGCGACCACTTCATCGAGCACCTTTGCTCTGTCCGCTGCAACAGCCAGGACCTCCTAGTGGCCACCCACTTCAATTCCACATCCCATTCCCATACTGACATGTCTATCCATGGCCTCCTCTACTGCCACGTTGACGTCAGGCGCAGGTCGGAGGAACAACACCTCATATTCCACCTTGGGAGTCTCCAACCTGATGGCCTCAACATAGATTTCTCTAACTTCCGGTAACTCCACCCCTTCTTTTTCTTTCCCCCCAATCCTTCGTCTTTCCTTATTCCTATGGCTCCCTTCCCCGCCTTGATGACCTGCTCATCTCCTCTCCTCCCCTATCCTTTATTCCATGGTCCACTGCCCTCTCCTACCAGATTCCTTCTTCTTCAGCCCTTTGTCTCTTCTACCTATCACCTTGCAGCTTATTACATCTTCTCCCCTTCACCTACCCACTACCTTCTCCCCCTCACCTGGACTCACCTATCCTCTGCTTGCACGTGCTCCTCCCCCTCCCCCCACCTTCTTACTCTGGCTTCTGCCCTCTTCCTTTCCAGTCCTGATGAAGGGTCTCGGCCCGAAACGTCAACTGTTTATTTCCCTCCATGGATGCTCCCTGACCTGCTGAGATCCTCCAGCACTTTTTGTGTATTTTCCCTAGCTGTTCCTAGCAGGTTCAGGAACAGTTACTTTTCCACAACCATCAAGTTCTTGAACCAATCTGCATATCCCTAATCCTACCTCAGCAAAAGAACACCAGAGACCACCCCTTGCACCACCATGGACTTGTTTCTAATTGTGTTTTTGCACTAATGCCTTGTTTTGCACCATCTTTTTCTTCACTGTCTTGTATAATTTATGTCCTGTGCCTGTGATGCTGCTGCAAGCAAGTTTTTCACTGTACCTGTACCTCACCATACTTGTGCACATGATAATAAACTTGACTTAACTTGACTGCCCGCCTGGTCCCTGCGAGCCCACTGAAATTGTGGCCCAGTCCACAGCCCTTCCTGAAATCTAGCCTGGATTCTCAACCAAGGGACCATTCAGCCTGTGCCTCAGAATTCAGACTACTCCTGGGCACCAGGGACCAGAATGGGTCTGGACACCAGGAAAGAGTCCCAGGAACCACACTGGGATAAGCATCTGGGAAACAGTGACAGTGATCCAGGTGTCATGTTAGGCCTGGGTAATCTCCTAAAGCCCAAGAGGAGATTCAGGTTCATATCCAGCTCTAAGACAGAGGAGTTCTAGACTGATGGGTGCAGGTCCATCACCAGTACAGGTGCTTACAGAACCGTCATTGCAAAACATTTGGATAGAGTACTTATGTTACTGTAAAATACTGTGTTATACCTTGGGTTAGTGTAGTTCTGTCATCATATAACACCAGGGTACAATGCTGGTGCATACAAGTTTCTCACTGACACTAACTGCAGTTTTTATAGCTCTTTTAAAGACCTGATGCAGGCACAATGATGTGTGAAATTCTTTGAATTACCACTCCTGCCAAGGTTTCCCTCCCAGATTTTATGCTTCTTAGAGATGTGAACTTGAAGCATTCCCAGATAAAGCTGATGCTGTGGAAGATTGCCGTTTCTGAGACAAGGGTTTTTAAGAAGGAATTCTGTCCAGCTTTCCAATTTAGTGAAGTGGAAAATGTTTGCCCTTTCAGAGAAATGTGTGAACAACTAGTTTTTAGAAAAAAAATGGTAATTTTTTTTTTCTGAATGGTCTAGAGTGTTACCCTTGGTTTATTTCTGAATGAGGGCTGTACTTTCAGGAGCAGATAGTTTGCTTTTTTTCTTTTTCCTCTTTCAGTTATTTGATAGTAATGCTGGAGATGGAACAGGTGGATATGACATTGGATGATGAAATGAGTAATAAGGTAAGTGCATTTAAAATAGAAAAAGGGAATAGATTAAATACGCTAATCAAACTTAAAAAAGATAAGATCTATGGACATATCCACATATTTTAAAGTAATCTGTAGAAGAGATAGCAGAGGCATTACTTAATATTTAATAATCTGTCAGAAAAAAGATGTAATGTCAGAGAACTGGAGATAGCTAATGTAATTTCTATCTTTAAGAAGAAGGATAGATCATGTCTAGGGAAATATAGACCTGCCAGCTTAACACTGATAGCAGAAAAAAAATCCCTAGAGAGAATAGAGAACACCCAGAAACAAACAAAAAATGTTCAGGTGATTTACAGCTGCATGGATAATGGAAAGTCACCCTTACAGGATTCACAAATCACTTCATAAAAAACTTGAGATACTGAATAAGCTTTGCTCTCATGGAATTTATGTGAAAAAAGTCAATAAATCAACGCAAGGTTTTTTTCAACTTGTGTTTCTTGACACATGTGTAGATGATGTGACTTTACATCCTGTTTACCATGAATGCAACCCCACCCCATAACGCAGGGGTCACCTGTGTATCAATGAATAGTCAGCATTGATTTTGAATGGGAAAATGTGGATAAACCAAGCATATTAAATATTTTGAAAAGCTAACAGAGAACTTAGCTATGGTGATGAAGTAGATGTAAGTTATTAAGATTTTACATAAGGTATCCAAAGATAGGCTAATGAATGTCAGAGAATGGGGAGGAGTCTGGGTATGTGGCAGGATGGGTACTAGCTGGCTTCAAGGCAGAAAGCAGAGATTGGAAATAACAATAGCTATCCAAGTGAAGGTGGGTAATGTTGTGGACCATTGCTGTTCACAAATTAAATTGTTAATAATTTAGACTTTGGAATCAAAAACACAGTTTCTAAATTAAATGCAAAAGAAAAGCAAAAAAGCTGCAACAGGACTAGAAAATGCTGGAAATATTCAGGAAGTCAGACAGCATGTGTGGAGGGAGAAACAGAGTTAACATTTTAGGTTGATGCTGCTGGTTGATAGAACCCCTTTGCTACAGATAGACACCGTGGTCAGCATGGACTGGTTGGGCTGAAGGCCCTGTATCCATGCTGTATATTGCTCCATGCTACACCAGAATGGGAAAAGTGATAAAACAAGCGAATCTTAAGTTGTGGGGGGAGGGAGGGTAGAGAGGACAGGAATGTTTGTGACAGTGTGAAGACCAATATTATCCTGGTGAAAATAACAGTGTGGTGCCTACTATGAGAGGGTGATGAATGCTTCTTAATCATAGCTGATCTTTGCTGGAGGTGTGTAAATAGAGGGAGATGAATGAGCACATTAGGGAGAGAGAAAACAATGGTGGAGCTGTGAGATGCAGAACACGGCAGCTGCTGAAACTCTGAAATAAAGCAAACCAAGGACTGTATCTTATTTCACGTGAGATAGAATTGAAAAATAGAGAAAGGCCAAATGAAAACACACGGTATGGTATTTATGTTACTATTCCTGAAATTAACAACAACACTGATGTTATATGAAAATCAAAAAATACTGCAGGTGTTGGAAACTTGAAGTAGAAACAGAAAGTGTTGGGAACATTTAGTGAGTCAAGCAGCATCAGTGGAAAGAGAAACATTTCACCTTTCAGTTTTGAGACCATCAGAATGCTGATCTTCAGGACCCTGAATATCAGAACCATGAGTTCTGATGAAGGGTCCCAGACCTGAAACATTAACTGCTTCTCTTTCCACAGATGTTGCCTGACTTGCTGGGTGTTTCCAGCATTTTCTGTTTTTATTTCTAATGTTGTATGATAATGCCACACAAAGAGAAGCTGGATCTTACTTCAAGGACGTCACACACCTTAGATCCAATGAAGGTGAAATACACATTGCCAATTCTGTGTCATGCTGCATATCCAGCTTATCTCACCCTTTAGTTCTTGCCTCTGCAGCATGAAGAAAGCATCTTTCAATATCGACCCTGTCAATTCATTTCAAGATCTACTGTCTTTGAAAGATCACCTCTCATTCTTCCAGTTAGCACGTAGCACACTCTAGCCCAAAGTTTACTCCATTAGAAATACATTCAAGCTAATCCCTTTATCACTTATTGCCACAGATTAGTATACATGCTTTGCCATAAATTATCCCATACACATCATAGTCTAGCCATGTATTAATTCCACAAGAAATTTCAGCTTGGTTGTAATATTGTAAGTAGAACATTCCATTCTGCATCCAGTAGGTCTTCTATTTTTTGTAACACATTTTAAAATTCTATTGATACATGCTTTAATTTGATCTTTGAGCTAGATTTTTTTCCAAAAGCTGTCAGAGAGGGAACTAACAGAGTGTGCAGATCAAGTGCAGAGAAACACCCTGCAGCCAAATATGTCAGCTTGAAGTAAGCATCTGTAACTTCAAAGGAAACTGGGACATGATACAAACTGGCTGGCTGTAATGTGGAACATATTGTAAAGCAATCACAAGACTAACACAAACCCTAAAGCTAGTTATTCATAATTCCATATTTCTAGCAACTATTAAAATAGAGGATACTCAGAGGGTTATCACAGAATGAAGATAAGATGACTAATGACTGTTGAAATATCTGCTCCACAAACATTCACTGTGTTAGCTGTTGTATTGCGCATTTTATTTTTCCAGAAATTATAGACTGCTATTACAAGCCAATGATTCCTGGGGGGACTGTGAATGATGGTCAGAGTGAAAAATGGGTCAGCAACCTATTTCACATCTCACCTAATTGCCATTTCCACAAAGTCAATAAAATCTGGAGAAGATGCATAAAGACCAGCTATTGCCCATTTTACATTACTGCGCAAAGACAAAACATCCCCCATTAATATGATGGAATTCCAGACTTAGCCAGAGCATCAATGTGCCAGAGTTGTACTGGCTGGACACTGATCATTGATAAGGAGAAATAATCAGGGGAGAGTTCTTATTATTACTGTTATATTTCCCTGCCTGATTCAATCATTGGGGGCCATTGCAGATGCCTCTGTTGCTAATAGTCTCCAACACAAGCAATGCTAGGACTTCCATGGTACCTCAGGTGGTGTGGTCCCAGTCCACCACTTTCATGTTTCCTAACTTGTTTTTTTTTTATTTTTCTCTTATTCTCCATCCTACAAGCTTAGAATCATCTATTTTAATAGTTTCAAGAAATATGGACATGAATAGATAGCTTCAGGGTTTGTATTATGCCTGGTAATTGCCTTACAATATATCCCACATTTTGTTTTAGCTGAGGCTGCTGCTCATCATGACATGGCTGGGCCACTGAAGGTTTTTTTTGCCCATGCGTAACTCCTCCTGCAGTGTTATTGACCGAGCTGTGGAGACAATAATGACTGACAGAGGAAGGGAAGAGCTTCCTTTTATTGCTACAGGTACCTATGACTATTTATCTTACATTGGTGTGAATGCTCAGCAAGTCAATAGATGCTTCTTCCAAACATAATCTAATGACTGTAAATACCATATTATGACCCATAATTCCATCACACCTTAAGAATATGTCCACAATAAAATTTGTTCCCTTCTCCTACAAAAAAGAAAACACATCCATGATTGAGGGTTTTAGCCTGGTGGATGGACAGCATTTGATGAAGATTTTTATAATGGAGAGGCTCATATCGTCTGTGTAAGCACCATTAGAGAAGTTGTGATGCAATCGCAAGTGTTTTAAGCAGTCTGTCCACAGAGAAATTGAAGGAGTCCACCTCAAACATGTGTGATGCTATTGCAGCCCACGCAATGCAATCTAATGCCATGATTACAACAGTCAACTGCATGAACCATCAAATGAGTATGAATACACATATATGAGGACATTTCGGCCTTAAAGTACAGAGGGATCTAGGTGTTTTAGTGCTCAAATCACAAAAATTTAGCAGGCAGGTCCAACAAGAAAGTGAATGGTATTTTGACCTTTATTGCAAAGGGTTTGGAGTTTAAAAATAGAGAGGTTTTATTACAATTTTACAGGGTGTTGTTGAGACCACACCTTAAGTACTGCACAGTTTTGGTGCCCTTACTTAAAAAAAGGATACAGGAGTCTTGGAAGCAATTCAACAGAGATTCACCAAGTTAATTCCCTACTGAGACGTTTAAGAGGGGGTACGGCAGGGTAGATGTTGAGACATTTTCACGAGTGGGAGAGTCTCGAATGAGGGGACATAGTTACAAGATAGGGGGGCCTGTCATTTAAAACAGAGGTGCTTCAAAATTTCTTTACACAGAGCATGGCAAATCTGTGGAATTCTCTACCTCAGAGGCTTGACTAGGCTAGATCATTAGAAGTATCTAAGCTGGAGGCAGATACATTTTTGAAAGCAGGGAATTGAGGGCTATGGGGAACTGGCACAGAAGAGGAGTTAAAGCCAGCACAGACAAGCCAAGATCACAACAAATGATGGGGCAGGCTTGAAGGGCCAGGTAATCTATTCCTGCTCCTGTTATCTTGTGCAAAAAACAAGCAGCTAGAGGAACTCAGCGGGTCCAGCAGCATCTGTGGATGAAAAGGGATAGTTGAAACTTCGGATTGAGACCCTGCATCAGGACTGAGAGTGCAAAGGGAAAATAGCCAATATAAAGAGGCGAGGGGGAGAGGTGAGGTAGGAGCTAGCAAACGATAGGTGGATCCAGGTGAGGAGGCGTTGATGGGCAGATGGAGCCAGGTGGGGAGGGAAGGGTGGAGACATAGGCTGGGAGGTGGTAAGTGGAGACAACAGAGGGCTACAGATTATGGAATCTGAAAATAAGGTGATGCGTTGAACAAGATAAGGGAGGGATGGTTGTCTTGTCTGCACTTGATCTCACCAGTGTAGAGGAGGCAGCATGTTCAGTCTCTACTGTCACTTATTATCTTGTGTGTTTTTTGTTTTTCTGGTGTGCAGAAGTTCTCATAGAATCCAGGGGCACAAGAAACTGCAGATGTTGGAATCTGGACCTAAAAGCAAACTGCCGGAGGAACCTTGCGGGTCAGGCAGCGTCTCTGGAGACAAAGAGAGCGTTGACATTTCTGGTTGAGATTCTGCATCAGGACTGAAAGTGTAGAGGGGAGATAAACTGTACAAAGATGTGAGAGGGAGGGGTGAGACAGGAGCTGGCAGATAGATGATAGGTGGAATTAGGTGAGGAGGGGGATGATGTGCAGATGGAGGTGGTGGGTGAGGGGAAGAGGGGGTGGGGTTGGAAGGCAGCTGCTAATGGGTGATAAGGAGAGACAGATAAGGAGAGAGGGTAAAAAGGGGCAGGTGGAGCTAAGTGGGGGAGGTGAGAGTGGAGGTAGAGACAGAGGCTGGAAGGTGGCGAGTGGAGCCACAAGAGGCAGCACGTGCTGGAATCCGATAAGCACAGAAGGTGATGTGGAAGCAGATAATGAAGGGCAGATAGAACCAGAGGGAGGAGCAGAATGAAACTCCGTTACAGGGGGCTGGGTGGATCAGGAGCACAGGTGGTGTGGGTTAATTGAAACTTGTAACAAAGGTTATCTTCTGGCTCACAATGCCATCCCATTCCCCACTAAATTTCCCTGTAACATATTCCCATCAACTCCTCCAACAGATTCTACCACCCACTTATACAAGAGCAATTTACAGCGGCCAGTTAATCCACGTCTTTGAGATGTGGGAAAAATCAAAACATCCAGAGGAAACCCACACAGTCTCAGGAAGAATGTGCAAACTCCGCACAGACACCACTAAAGGTCAGGATTGAACTGGGTCACTGGAGCTGAAACTCTCTAACACTACTGTGCCAGCACCCCTCCCTACAATAATACCATTGCAATAATTTCCAGTATGTTACCTTGATCCAATCACTCTCTGAATTGCCTCTAAATCAAAAGATTGTGTCTTAAGATTTGAGCCTGTATTTTATGCTGGAAACTTAGTGGAATTCCAGGCAAGTCGTGGAACTAGGGATGTGAAAGCTAGTCCTGTTGCCTGCAACTGATTGCTAGTCACTGCTCTCCTTGTGAAATTATAAGTATGTGGACATTGATTGAGAAGGGAAGTAGCCTTGGCTGTCATGGTTAAGTTGCTGCCAATGCCAATAATCAAGGCTCGTGGGTGGGGAATGGCTACCCTTGTGAAGTCTTGGATAATGACCAGCACTTTCAGGACATGAACTGGCAAGAGAAACATTGGGAAAATGGAGCAATAGTATTCTTTGCAATTTTAGTAAAAACATGAACCAAAAAAATACTTCATTTATTCTCACTGAAAAATGGCCTATTGTAATTAGTGTTGCCAGTTATAAAATCATGGTTTCATTATCTGCCAATATACATTACAGATCTGTGAGCCATTCAATGGAAACGACAAAAATAAATAATTTTTAAAAAGATGTATTGATCAAAAGTCGATGTGTCAATTTAACCTGATGTATAAATGGCCTGAAATTACACTGTCCAGTGATAAAGATTATGGGTATTATGAATGTCATGAGAACCAGAACAGTGAAAGCATTAGAACATCAAAACTCTACTGATAAAGGAAATCTGAAATGAAAACACAAAATACTCAGTAGGTCAGGCAGCAGCTGCAGAGAGAGAATATGACATACTTACTTAATCACAATGTTCCCTGTTTTGCTTAATGTTATCGTACCAACAGTTAATTCCTTTTTGAACCAGAATTATTTGAGAATGAACAAAGTATTTATATTCCCAACAGTGAAGCTTTCTGCAGGGCAATGCATCCATTTTAATTACCATGTAACAAGGTTAAAACGTATTGGTGGACTAAGGCTGCAAATAGTTGGTGCATTAGTAACCTGTGACATGGGCTGACAGGCTTTGCTTTCATGATTCCACAATGTTAGTAATAACTATACTTCACAAAGGGGACTGAGTTACTAATCTCCAGAGGGCTGCTGACAAGCTGAAGCAACACAAAAGCAGTCTAGAAGCTGCCCAGAAGCTGGGGCAACACAAAAAAAAACAGGAGGAACTCAGCGGGCCCGGCAGCATCTGTGGAGGGAAATGGACAGTAGATGTTTCGGGTTGAGACCCTTCATCTGGACTGCATCTGGAAAGCTGCTCCTTCTAGGGACAGGAGTAAAACCAAACAGCAGATTAACCTCCTTCTCAGCAATGTTGTATCCTTCTTTATGAAGAAAGGAGCCCACTTGCACCATTGAAACTTCCTAGTGTAGCATCTGCTGAGGGGACAGAGCACAGGGGCTGGATTTGCAGAGCGTTAAAATCTACGCCATTGCCTTTAGGACAGGAGAGCTGAAGAGAAAGATGAAGCAACAGCTGTTCTCCAACCTTCCTCCAAGGTTTTGATTGCAGGAAGTCATTTTACACTTGGTTGCAGGCAGTAATTGCACAGCAATATGAGAGTACTGTAATCTGAAACATTAATTACTGCATTCACTACACTGGTATTACTGCAAGACTATAAATTAGAGTCTGTCAACTGCTAATGCTGGTTTACAACTAAACAGAGTAAATAACACTAGTATCAAACAAAATTGGAAAATTCATTAAAATATGAAAAGGGGCACAATTTGCTATCACCAAGAGCATCAATATTATTCTTCAAGTTAACCTCTTCTTGTCTGTAACAGTTTTTTTGGCAAAACCTCCAAATTTTGGATTAGTTAAAAGACCAAATGAATCTGGCACGTTGAAAGTGGGATAGGTCCATCTGGCTCCCGTGCCTAGGCTCATCCTCAGGACTGATATTCTTCTGATTTCAATGGTATTTACATCAGTGACAGGAATAAATTGTGGAACACGTATTTTTTTAACCGAAGGAATGATAAGAAAAAACAAAATTGCTTTCTTTTGTACGGTTTCCAAATGCAGGAAGATCTCAAAGTGCTTGAAACTAAGAGGCCAGAATAGCCAATGCAGAGCTGGAATGGAAAGGAAATGGAATGGATGAGAATGGGAGGATAAAGGGATGGTTGAGAAGAAAGGAGCGCAGAGCACCATTTAGGAAGATGAAACGGTAGTGAAAACTTGATGGTGTATGCTGGAGCTGTATGGGGCTTTCAAAAAGCTGGATGGATACAATGAGCCAAATGGCATCTTTGGTGCTGTACTTCTCTGCTTCTGACGTTCAAGATGATGGCACACTGTCACATCACAAGGGCAATTTGGGATGGACAATACATGGTGCCTTTGCCAGTCACACTCAGATCTCATCATTAAAAAAAAACAATGCATTCAAGTTGAGTATTTTGACACTAAGTTTAAAACCATGAAGTGACATGTTTTGCAGTCAGCATTGTTTTATGTGATTGACTTCTGTTTTTGCAAGCTTCCACACAGTGCCATTTGGCAGTCCCATAAAACTAATAGCTCCAAATGTCAGAGGCAGCAAAATTGCTCCCGTTATTTGGAGAACTTAGAGCATGTGTTGAGGAAGTAACTGGGATATATCAAAGGTGAATGATGGAGAAGGACTAGACGACTATCAGGGCTGATCAAGAGCCTACTGGTCAAGGGCTAGTTTATTATGGTCATCAGTTACATATCGACGGATTATCATCCCTCACAACTTAATTGGTGACACCTGATCACATCATGGTAAAACCAATACGAAAAGGGTTAAACCATATTGCTCACTTTATTTTACAAAGGAATTTAACAGGCCAGTTCTGGTTATACTTGTAAGCATGTGCTTCACATCAGCAACTAATGGAATGACAGAAAAGTTTCATATTTCAATTAATTGTAATAATACTATCAGCTGAAAACACACCTTTAGCTATCTTTGCCTCATCAAAGCAAGGTCTAGCAGCACTGTGAGCAGTACACTAGTCATCTCTGGACAGTTATGTAAAGAGCCACTCTTCCCTCCAGTTTATCATCACACTGCACAGGAGGATATCTGCAGTGTTGCCGTCAGAGACACATTTCCACTGAGTGCGTGGACTTCGGTCGTGGAAGCAGCAGGCTGCCCTATGTTTGGGATTTAAGCGAAAGCTACTAACTTCATTGTTATTCTCAAGTATGCTCCCACACAGAAAGGTATAAATGTTGAGGGTGTGTTTAGCAATATAAACATGTTTAGAATAAGACTAATCTTTCTCAAGGCAACAACTCATCTAATTCAGCCTAGTCTCCCTCAGTGTACCTGATGTACCACAAAAGTAATGCATGGCAGATAATAAACCAAAGGAGCAAACATGCATTTTTATGGCACCTTTCACATCCTGAGGATGGCCCAAAGTAATGCACGGTAATGATTTTACTCTATAAATGGAGTTACTGATGTTATCTGGACAACCGTAGGGATCATTTAGGAATTGGAAGTTCTTCAACCTGAAACTTTTAACTCTGTTTCTCTTTCCACAGATGCCATTTGTTCATAGAACACTACAGCACAGTACAGGCCCTTCGGTCCACAATGTCGTGCCGACATTTTATCCTGCTCTAAGATCTATCTAACCCTTCCCTCCCACATAGCCCCCTATTTTTGTGTCATTCATGTGTCTATCTACGAGTCTCTTAAATGTCCCTAATGTATTTGCCCCCACAACCTCTGCCGGCAGTGCAAAACTTTCATTTTGTTGAAAGTTTCCAGCATTTATTGTTTTTTATTTCTGAGTTCTAGCATTTTCAATTTTTTAGATTTTCAAATGTATTGTGCTCTGCGCAGATATTGTGAGTCGAAGGGCCTGTTCCTGTGCTGCACTGTTCTATGTTCTGGTGATCACTTGTGTATCTGGCCGAAATGCTGGGCACAGTTTGAAAGTGACTTCTAAGTTTAAGATTAAAAAACCTTAAATATTAATGTGAAAAGGATTAATGTTCCCATTTAAGAACTGTGAAAAATAAAGGATTGCCGTTTGATTTTTGTGCTCATTTTGAACAGTTCTAAAGCTGGGTGGGTTTATACCCAAAACTTGGACAGGGATGACCGACCATCAAAACCTTCATTTCAATCTACCAGTTCCAAATCCTGAGATTAAGAAAGTGGAGACACAAGAGACTGCAGATGCTGGAATCTGGAGCAACAAACAATCTGCTGGAGGCACTCAGCAGGTCGCGCAGCATCTGTGGGTGAAAGGAATTGTCAATGTTTCAGGTCGAAACCCTGCATTGGGTCTTGATGCAGGGTTTCAACCCAAAATGTTGACAATTCCTTTCCCCCCACAGTTGATGCTTGACTCTCTGAGCTCCTCCAGCAGATTGTTTTTAGATTAAGGAAGTGGAATTGTTCGTCCCTTTTTACTCTTGTAAAAAAATGATTTTCTTCCTGAATTCAATCTGTGTGTCTGAACTGCTAAAAACCAGTGTAAAATGAGTTAAATCAGTATCACTAAGGGTATTTCTTAAAGCAAAATATATCTTCAGTTCCAGATATTCTGACAACCATGAGTTTCACATATGTGAAATGCTAATGCTGAAAACAATGAAAAGCTTCATTAGTCAATTAACAGGATTGATCACGCTCACTAAGAAATAACTTCAGTCATTAGCCAAGATTGTGCTCTTTGAATATTGATGAATAGCAATGCTAATTTAATTAAAAACATTTTCAATAGCCTTTGTTGCAATCAGTAGGCATTCACAAGCCCCTAATCATTTCATGCAAGTTTGGCCCCAATCTGAATTTTGATTGAAGCCATTTCTTTAAAGAGGACAAGGTCAATAATAGACTGGAGCTTACTGTGATCAATAACTTGGTGGAGGAGGTCTTGTCCCAAGAATTGACAGTGAGAAGCTGAAACAAAACTGAGCATGGCACACTCAGTGTGTGGGTACAATGCTAGGCAAGACCAGGAAGACTTTCTATGACAGTCTCACAAGAAAAAATAGGGCAGTTTGAGGTTACAGTTACAGTAATGGAGGGGGTGGGGGAGGGGGAAGGAAAAGAGGGGGCAGCTGGGTGATTGGAGGGTAAATGAAAATCATTGACTTTCCATGCATCTGTGGAAAGAGAAACAGAATTAACATTCGAGATCGAAGATCCTTCCAATTCCAGTGTTTTCTGTGATTATTACATTTGTCCAGGGAACTTTCGGAGACCCCATTTGTAAAGTTAAATCATTGTGCATTACTCTGAACAATCCTGAAGATGTGAGAGGTGCCATAAAGTGAAAATCACGATGATGCTGGAGGAATTCAGCAGGCCAGGCAGCATCCGAGGAGAAAAGCAGGCGGTCAACGTTTCAGGTCAGGACCTTTCTGTGATTTCCTCTGCTCTCCAGCTCGTCAACCATTGCTTTTCTCCACAGATGCTGCCTGGCCTGCTGAGTTTCTCCAGCATCATTGTGTTTTTCATCTAGATTCCAGCATCTGCAGTCCTTTGTTTCTCTTATAAAGTGAAAATGATTGGAGGGTAAGGTTCAAATGAGAGGAAATTCAGAAAATTCAAGGGAAAGGACAAGGTAAATGTGCAGAGTAACAATAAAGCCAGATAATCAGAGTATAACAGGAAGAGGATGCACCACATCTTCATGTGCAAGGTCCACCCATACATCCAGTATGAGGACAGTGAGCATCAATAACAAAGAAGTCATGTACTTCTGCTACATTACTGATGCACAGAGAAGAAATGAAGTATATGAGAAGAGAATGTATGGTCATACACAATATACTCCAGTAGCCAGTATTACTGTTATAATTCCTGGCGTTATTAACGTTGCCATGTATCAGAGCTGAATAGAGCTATACAGTTGAAGCACAAGCATCCCTGAGATATTGTTTTGACCTATACAAATCATAATTTATCATCTTCCCATGGTCAAATTTTAATTTGATACTGGCCAGACAGAAGATCAATGTGGATCCTAGAAAATGTGAAATTATTTTTAAGTGATACCCTGCTGAAGAGACTTTCTGCTGAAAAATTCAAAAGTGCAATCACAACCATATCAAAGAAACCAAAACGCTTCCACAAGCAATAGACATAGAGTTAACCAAAACCCAGATAAAATCAAAATTAAAATGACATGTATCAGTGATTTCAAGTGATTTATGTGTATCTATTTCAATTCTCATTGTCTGGGAAGAATAAATTCTGACATTTAACATAATTTGCGTGCATTTTGTTACCATTATATTCAACAGCTTTAAACATTTTGTCTGTTTCTCTATTTCATGTAATAAAATGTAGCATCAATTATTCAGGAAATAAAAACCATTAAACTCCTGTCAAGCACAATCAATGGAATGTCACTGTAAAATAGTGTCACTGGAAATTGTGAAGGCCTTCTTAGTGCCAACTTTGCAATTTAAGAGCTCAACAATATTCCGAGGTGCTGTGAACTGAGACCTTCACCCCTGGAAGATGCTAATGAGCTTGGCCATGGGAGGATGATAGATTATGATTGGCACAGGTCAAGAAAACAAATCAAGGATGTGTGAGCTTCAGTTCTACAGCTATATGCAGCTCTGACACATGCTGACACTGTAAATCCTTCCAACTTTCCCCAGTAGCTATTGGATTGTTTAATCAAATATAGAGAGGAACACAGGGGGTAAGTTCTGCTAATTTTGTGATTAGAAGGTAAACAATTCTACTCACAAGTTATTTTCTCCTGGCTTCTTTCAGATCTTTCAAATAAATCATTTTTTTCTTCCTATAGTCTAAAATATTCACATGTAAAATGTAACAAAAAATGAGCTGTTTCCACAGAAACTGACTTTTGTTTTCAAGCTCACGTGAAAATGATGAAAGAAGGATGGCTCCTTAGTTCCGATTCTCACCAGTGTCTCCCAGAAAGCCCGACCACTGTGCCTCACCAGTTCCAACTGGGCTCCTGCACTGGTGAGATCTCAACCAGTTACACTTCGTGAAACAGACAGGTTCATAACCTTAGATTTGCTTTATAACCTCTGTTTAAATCCTGGCACATTAGCTATCTGGAAAACCTTAGAGTGTTGCAGATATCCTACTACTCCCTCAATCCACAACAATAAAACACTGCAACAGTAACTATACTATAAAATTACTTGGTTGTGAAGCATTTGGTCTTTGAGGTTTTATTTAATCACTAGGCCAATATTTATTGTGAGTCTCTAAGTCCCTTTAAGCTGAATGGTTTTAGAGGGTAGTTAAGCATCAACCATATTGCTGGGGTCACATATAGGCTCGACCGGGTAAGGATGACAGAATGCCTGTCCTGGAGGCCATTAATAAATCAGTGGTTTGTACTGACAATTTACAACTTCACCGTCACTATTATTGATTATTCCTTTTTAATTCACGATTTACTTCATTATTTGATCTTAACTCCCCAGCTGCAATAATGGGGTTTGAACCAATATCCCAGGGTCACTAGGCTTCTGGATACCAGTCTAGTAAACTGGTTATTATGCTACCAGACCCCTGGTACTCAAAGTTGCTACATTAATGCAAGCGTTGCTCAGTTTCTTTTTAATATTTTGCAGAAGAGTTGGCCATTCTACATTCCACAAATGTTGGGAAACATCTAACAAATATGAAATCATGCTCTAGTTAAGCTATTTGCTCAGCTATCAGGTAAGTTTACTTGCAGGAAGGGGCTATGAAATGGACAGTGCTTACAAGTTATGGATGTGCTCAAAAATTCACCTCAACCAGTTAATTCTGTGGAAACAGTTATGCATAAATGCTCCCAGATACTCAAAGATAAATTCAGCATCTTCAGTGCAGCATGGTGAATTAGTTGTTGAAAGCAATTGTAACTGGTATAGCTATTGGGTGCTATATTGTGATGCTTTGCACTCAGTTTGGGGCCTCAAAAAATTGAAAATATTTTTGCCCTGAATTTCTGATCCAAACTCTGGATTAGAAAGGCAAAGCAATGGCAGTGATATTATCTTTACTGGCTCAAATTAAAAGGCCATCTACGATACTGGATGAGTAATTCCATACACTTTTGCATGTATAGAGCAGGACAAATTCAGTGAAATGGAAGCATATGTGGAAGATAGGACGTTAATACTGTAACCTCAATTCACCAAAGTGCTATCCTATCTAGCGATGTTCTGCTCCACAAGCACAATCTTGTTGAGTTAGCCCTTGTGAGGCTAGGAGCAGTGACTGAACCAGAATATTAAACAGTAGCAATGGTGCGATAACACAGTGTGAAGTAGCTGGACTCACCTCCAGGGGTTTGAACCATTGATCCTGAGATATGAATTCAATCCACCATCGAAGATGGGGAATTTAAATCCAAATAATTAAATCAATTTGGGGAAAAAAAACTATTCTCATGAAAGTACCAGATTATTGTAAAAAGCCATCTGGCTCACTAATGCTCTTCAGAGATGGAAATCCTCCATCCTAACCCAGTCTAGTCCTGTATTTAACTCCAGACCACCAACGTGGTTGACTCTTAATTGCCTCCTCACTTCACGGGCAATTAGTGGTGGGCAATAAATGGCAGCTTTGTCAGTGATATCCCTTGAGGTAATTTTTTTTTCAGTTAACGTGAATTCATGCTGCATCTGCTGCTACATGATTTTCAGATCCATTTCAACAACTTGCAGCTAAATAATGCTTTTAACACTGTGAAATATCCCAGGCATTTTACAAGAGTGTTGAAAACATAATATGAGCAAACCACATAATGAGTTATATCTGGATTGAATAGAATGAGCTAAAGGAGCACAGAGGGACAGAGAGGTTTAGGGAGAGAATTCCAGAGCTTTGGACATCAACAGCTGAAGACATGACCCCCAGCAGTGGAGCAGTTAAAGCCAGGACTGTGACTGAGGCCAGACTTAGAGGACCATCGCTATCTCTGACGGCCATAGGGCTGGAAGAGCTTGCAGAGATGGGAGGAGTTAGGCCAAGGAAGGATTGCTTAACTATAAACCAATCAAAGTCATTGTTTACAGGAATGATGAGAGATCAGGACCTTGTGTGAGTTAAGGCACTAGCAGCAGAGTTTTTCATGACTGGGAAGTCAAACCAGGGTTGGACTTATATAGTGAATGGTCGGACCCTGGGGAGCGTTGTCAAACAGAGGGACCTAGGAGTACAAGTACATAGTTCACTGAAAGATAGACAAGGTGGTGAAGAAGGCATTTGGTACACTGGCCTTCATCAGTCAGGGCATTGAGTGTAGGAGTTGGGATGTTACGTTGAAATTGTACAAGACGTTTGTGAGAATGCATTTGGAGTATTGTGTACTATTTTGGTCGCCCTATTATAGGAAAGATGTCATTAAACTGGAAAGAGAGCAAAGAAGATTTATGAGGATGCTGCCGGGACTTGAGGACCTGAGTTATAGGGAAAGGTTGGGCAGTTTATTCCTAAGAACCTAGGAGATTGAGAGATGACCTTATAGAGGTGTATAAAATCATAAGGGCATAGATAGGGTGAACGCACATGGTCTTTTTCCCAGGGAAGGGGAACTACAAACTAGAAGGCATTGGTTTAAGGTGAGAGGTGAGGGGCAACTTCTTCAGGCAGAGGGTGGTGTGTGTATGAAATGAGCTGCCAGAGGAAGTGGTTGAGGCAGGTACAATAACAACATTTAAAAGACATTTGGATAAGTACATGGATAGGAGGGGTTTAGAGGGACATGGGCTAAATGCAGCAAATGCAAATGGAACTATCTTGGTTGGCACCATTGTTGGTATGGACGAGTTGGGCTGAAGGGTCTGTTTCCATGCTGTATTACTCAATGACTCACATTTACAGAAGGCTGGAGGAAGGATGCTTGCCAAGAGTACATAGCAATAGTGATCTCCTCAAGTGTTAAAATGAAACCTAACCCCAACCAACCACAGCCAATCCATTCCCAACCCAAGCCCAAGGACATGATGTCTTTGATAGCTGACCCACACACGACACACTTAGTTGGGTCCCTTCAGCTCGGATCAGGTAGTCAGAGTCCACACTGCAATATTATCTGGAGGCAACAAAGACATAGAAGAGGGTTTCAGCAGCAGGTGAGTTGAGTCAGGAGACACAATCAATGTTGCGAAGATGGAAACAGGCACAAGCTGACCACAGGGCTGAAAAATGACACCAAGATTGCAAGCAGTGTGGTTCAGGCTGAGGAATGATGTTGGTGTCTAGGAAATGGAGTTGGTGGCAGGGTCCAAAGATAACGGCGTTTTACTTCTCTACCTTTGGTGGAATAAATATCTGCTCATCCAGTATGTTGGACACCATATACCACAGATGACAAGAGAGGTAGTGGTATGGTAGAATTGGGTCCTATTAGCATACAGACGGATGGTGTTGCTGAGAGGCAGCACTTAACTGAGAAATAGGAGGGGTTCAAGAGTAGACCCTTAGAGGGCACCGGAGGTAATGCTGTAAGAGTTGTCAGAAAACCACCGCAGGTAATTCTCCCCACGACTGGAACCAGTGGAGTAAAGTCCTATCACATTGGACAATGGTGGAGATACATTGGAGGAGGGTGGTTAATGGCAACAAAGACCACAGACAAGTCAGCAAAGGCAAGGAGAGATAACTTATACTGGTCTCAGTGACTTTGGATGAGACCTGGGTAAGGGCTGCTCTGGTATTGTGGCTGAGGCAACACTGACTGGAGGGATGAAAAGACGTATGTTCCCAAAAGCTGGGTATGGATTTGGGAGATGGCAAAATGTTTAAGGATTTTGATAAGAAAAAGAATGTTGGAGATGGGATGATAATGTTTATGGTGAAGCAGCCAGCATAATCAAAGACCCCATCCACGCAGGTCAGTCTCTCTCCTCTCCCATCAGGCAGAAGATACAGGAGCCTGAGGGCACATACCACCAGGCTCAAGGACAGCTTCTATCCCACAGTGATAAGACTATTGAACGGTTCCCAAATACGATGGACTCCTGACCTCATAATCTACCTTGTTTGACCTTGCACCTTATTGTCTACCTGCAATGCATTTCCCTGTAGCTGTGACACTTTACTCTGTATTCTGTTATTATTTTTACCCTGTACTACCTCAATGCACTCTGTACTACCTCAATGCACTGTGTAATGAATTGATTTGTACGAACGGTATACAAGACAAGTTTTTCACTGTACCTCAATAATAAACCAATACCATTACCAATAATGTTCAAGGAGAAAGGAGTCGAGGGTTATTTTGGGGGAAGAGGGTAATTGTGGCAGATTTGAACAAGAGAGCAAGGTCGGCTAACGAGGAGGTCAGGAAGGGAAGCTGGCTGGGCAACAGCTTGGAGGAACAGAACTCAAGGAACCAGAGGTGGATCTCATGGACAGAATGAAGTCAGGGAGAGTGTAAGGAGAGGTGGGAGAGAAGTTAGAGAAAGGTATGAGCTCAGGACTAGAACACAGTAAAGCTTCTTACAAGGCACAGTGCCAAATGACAAGGCTGTTTTAAGTCCCAGAGCAAAGTCATTTCAGTAGCATGAAATGATATTTTGTTAATCATCTAGATAAACAGTGTAATGTGATGCTGCAAGCTGTTCAAATTATCTCCTCTATTATTTTAATGGAAAACCAGAGCCTGTAAACATTGGATCAGCTTATTACACAAGTCTTTAAAAAGAAACAAGCTCTTTATTACACAAGACCTATAGAAACAGAAATAATTTAACTTGAAGAAAAGCTTTAACTCTGCACCTGTTGTGGTGAAACGTCTGGCCTCTTTGGATGGTTACCATGATAACAGCCTCACATTATGTATATGAGCATCATCAGATCCATGAATAAAACAATCAGTTAAGCATGAAAAACCCATTTCAGCTGATTTATAAGAACGTAAGAAACAGGAGGAGGAGTGGGCCATTTACATCAGTCCCCTTCCACCCCCACGTGCCTGCTCCAACACTCAGTAAGAGCATGGCTGAACTTTTAACTCAGCATCATTGAATGGCGCTAACCCCATATCCCTTGATTTCTTTAATATCCAAAAAGCTATTGATTCCTGTCTTGACTAAACTCTGACTGAGCCTCCACAGCTCTCTCGTATTGAGGATTTGGAAGACTAGCCAGCCTCTGAGCGAGGAAGTTTCTTCTCAGCTCAGTCCTGATCCCTCAGTTTGAGACTATGCTTCCTGGTTCTATACACTCAGAGAGGCAAAACATTGAACCTGAATCAATCCTGACAAGCCCAGTAAGAACTTTGTACGCTTTTTCTTTCTCAAAGGCCCCGTCTGCTTAATCTCTTCTGATGGGACAGTTGCCCTGCAGCTCAACAACCAATCTGGTGAAACTTCATTCCAAATCTTCTGTCATAAGTATATCATTCTTTGGGCACGGAGAACAGTCCTGTACACAATATTCTAGGTATAATCTCACCGGGACCTCGTATAATTGGAGCAAAATGTCTCTACACTTCCACTCAAATCTCTTGCAAAAATTACTAACATACCACTTGCTTTACTAATTGCTTGCTACTCTCCTTCAACCATTTGGTTCTTGAACCAAATGGCACAACCCTAATCACTACAGTTTAGCAACACTATGACCACTTTGCACCAAAATGGATGTTGTATTTTTTTGTTCTAATTGTGTTCTTTCTTGTAAAAATTGCGTATAATTTATGTTTATTTTATGTTTTTCTAGTGAATGCTACTTATCTGATGCTATGTGCCTGAGATGCTGCTGCAAGTAAGTTTTTCATTGCACGTGTGCATACATGTACTTGACTTTGAAATTCTTCAACATCTGGAGAAACATTATGTACAATGTACATTTAACATGTACATTGTGTATTATGTACATTGTACAATTAACAGGCTCAAAGGCCATTTCTCTGCATGCTCACCAATGCTGTGCATGCAGAGGAAAACAGATGGCCTGTGGACCCTGGTGGGGAGCACAAGAGGTCCAAGAGGGAGGCTGGTGTGCTGAGATATTGGATACTGGAGGGATAGTGGGGTAGATTTGAAACTTGAGGATTTGGGATGGGATCTTTAAGATTTGGAGGATTATAATCACCTGCAGTGGGCTGTCCAGTTGTGACTGGAAAGGATAGGGGATGGGTGGGTTGGGACTCAATGGGAAACACACGTTTTCAGAATAAATTGAACTTAATTGCAGCTGGATACTACAGAGTGGATTCTGCTCAGGTAGCCCCATTTGCAGCAAGGCAAGCCTTTTAAAAAAGATCTGCTTCAGCACTATCAGTGGTCCGGGTATGCCCCACTGAAAATCAAGGAAATGGGGACCAGGCATGCTGAAGACCAAGAAAGAAAATCAGAGAATTTATAAACTACACCCCAGAGTTTTCTTAACTTGTTTTTTTTCTAGTAATTCAAATCACACAGCACCTACAAACTTTCCATTACACAATATAATTTTGAGGCCAAGATCTTAAAACTGTGGGCACATCCTGTTCTGAGAGTTCACTTCCAATGCTCTGCATTACCTGCCAGAGAAGTGTCATTATATTGGCCGGATTGTGAACTATTCCTGTGTACTTTCCACAGATAATGATGCTCCTTTTAAAAAGAATATTGTGCATGCAATTAATAGCAAGGGTTACTGGGAATTGTTGTTGTTATGCCCAATCTGCGTTTTATTTTAAACTTACCATTAAGCTTTAATTGCATAGTATTTGCATGTGTAAGATGTACAAAAAAGCTTAAGTCATCCCATCATGACAATGCACATTAATTTTCAACCCCAGGATGCCTTCATGTCGGGCTACTCTCCTTTCTCATGGGTACTGCTATTTAATGAAGCTCTATAGCTTGGAATCATTCCAAGCTGCACCCAGAACAGCAAAGCTGCAGACACCAGCAATCCCAGGGGCTACTCACCATGGTTGGTAGCTGTTAACTTCCTGCAGAGAGGGGAGATCTCACATAAAATGGCCTCCGTGGGGTAAAAGATTAGAGTCACAAATATACAGGAACTTTTCCAACCATAATTTTCACCTTAATTACCATCGATCAGGTATCCTGTGCTGAAGTTAATCCTCCCACATTTTTTTCCTTCCCAACCAACTGTCACAAACCTAAAACAACTGGGGTCAGGTTGGTAATTTAATGCAGCAGCAAAAACAGTGGTTTTGTATTGCAAATACTGTTACAAGCAAGTAAAACCACTGCAAATCAGGCAGTAAATATAGCCACACTATATACTTCAGCAATAAAAACTGAATGATGTACTGAATTTTGTAGCTATTTTTTATTGCCAGTGCTTGACTGAGCTTGAAGTTACCCACTTAAACTATGCAGTCAAATTTGATCCTATTTCTCATTTATGTATATTCCTGCTGGTCTACTTGCATCTGCCTTATTCTGTTCTATTGCAATGTCAGTTTGGACAAATGTGCACGTTTCCAGTTAATGTTGACCTTTCACTAATGTGGAAATTAATCAGTTTTATCACCAATAGAATAAAACAATTTCCAAGGATGTGTAACACAGATGAATACAATCGGTATGTTGCAGTGAAATATGAAGAGATAACTCAATAGTGACCTTCAAAGGACATCAGAAAGCACAAGTGCAAATTGAGCAGTTTATTGCATGGTCAAGAGAGTGCTGAGGGCAAACCCATTTGATGGTGTGGTCACCAAGAATTTACAACAAGATTTGGCAGGGGTGCTTTGCTACGTCACAGAAAGAGGAATGATTTGCGATGAGATGATTCTTGATCAGGGTTTTGATCAAATTAAGTGTGCTACATCAGAATATTTGTCAGCAGGTGGGGAGAGAGACTGAGCCTCTTAACAAAACACCATGTAGATGTAAGTGCTGCACCTAAAAGTTGACTGTTCTTAAAGCAATGTACAAATTTCAAACTATGGATGGACAAGGGGGATGGGGTGGAGAGCGAGAGAGAGAGAAAGAGAGAGAATGATGACAACAGGATATCTCAAAGTGTTTTCATAGACAATTAAGTGTAGCCATTGGTATATTAGGACCTGGTCTTGAGTAACAACACAGGACATGGTGTCCAACTTCAGGATGGCTTCCTGCAGATATCCTGAAGTTGGACACCACTTCATGTTGATTTGTGACTGAGGTTATTATGTGGGAGAAATGAATTAGGTTGATTAGGAATGCCCCTTAATATTCTCTACATGGGCTGGATTGAGCTATCACCCAGTAGCACTCACATCTACTGTGATGAAGTGCTTTAAGAGGTTGGTCATGGCTAGAATTAATTCTGCCTGAGCAGGGACCTGGACCTGCTGCAATTTGCCTACCACCACAACAGGTCTACAGCAGACGCAATCTCACCAGCTTTCCATTTGGCTTTGGAGTACCTGGACGACAGCAAAACATACATCAGGCTGATGTCTGTCAATTATAGCTCTGCGTTCAACACCATTATCTCCTCAGTATTAATCAACAAGCTTCAAAACCTGGGCCTCCGTACCTCCCTCTGTAACTGGATCCTCGACTTCTGTATTGGGAGACCACAGTCAGTGCGGACCAGTAGTAACATCTCCCCCTCGCTGATAATTAACACAGGTGCACCTCAAGGATGTGTGCTTAGCTCATTGCTCTACTCTCTCTACACTCATGACTGTGTGGCTAGGCACAGCTCAAATGCCATCCATAAATTCGCCAATGACACTACTGTTGTTGGTAGAATCTCAGATGGCAATGAGGAGGTGTACAGGAGTGAGATAAATCAGCTGGTTGAGTGATGTTGCAACAAGAACCTCGCACTCAATGTCAGCAAGGAATTGATTGTGGTCTTCAGGAATACCAATATTCATTGAGGGGTCAGTGGTGGAAAGGTTGAGCAGCTTCAAGTTCCTGAGCATCAACAACCCAGAGGATCTATCTTGGGCCCAACACATTGATGCAGTCACAAAGAAGGCATGCCAGCAACTCTACTTCATTAGGAGTTTGAGGAGATTTGTTGTGTCACCAAAGACTCTTGCAAATTTCTACACATGTACGCTGGAAAGCATTCTGACTGGTTGCATCACAGCCTGGTATGGAGGCTCCAATGCGCAGGATCGAAAGAGGCTGCAGAGGGTTGCAGACTCAGCCAGCTCCATCACAGGCACAACCCTCCCTGTCATCGAGGACATCTTCAAGAGGCGGTGCCTCAAGAAGGCGGCATCCATCATTAAGGACCCTCACCATCTGGGATATGCCCTCTTCTCGTTACTACCATCAGGGAGGAGGTACAAGAGCCTGAAGACCCACATGTAATGTTTCAGGAACAGCTTCTTCCCCTCTGCCATCAGATTTCTGAACGGCCTATGAACCCATGAACACTATCTCGTTATTCCTCTTTTGCACTATTTACTTATTTTTGTAACATAATAATTTTTATGTCTTGTACTGTACTGCTGCCGCAAAACAACAAATTTCATGACATATGTCAGTGGTAATAAACCTGATTCTGATTCTCTCAGTGGGCCAAAAAGGAGGCAGAGTACTTTTGGGAAAGGGGAAATTATGCTGCAGTTTAGGTGCTCGTTTTTAAGTGCTTGCCTTAAAAAGTATTTTAATAAATCATTTAATCCATTTTTACTTCAAATCTGCCCCAAAATGAACAATATTTCAGAGGAAAACGGAACACACAGTTTCATTTTTGTATAAACACACTTTCACCTCTGCTCCTTAAGTCATTAACATAAATGCACCTTCAAACCTTTTACATTTGAGGTGGAATTTAGGGTAGGAATTAAAGGTGGACTGAAATCAGTTCATATCCTATCAGTAGCATGCAGTGTAGAATATAATTTATTCAGCATTTGTATTCTGCTTTCAATGTAACGAATTTCAGAGATGAAGTACAATATGCTGACACCACTTTACAGCATGTTTAATTCCACTGACAGGGAATAATGTATTCTTTCTAGGTCCCAAATGTTCCAACCCTTCTCCTCACCAATCCATTAGATCTGCTGACTTTGCTGAGTTTAACATCAACGTAACGATTAGAATTTCCATCCTGATGAATTTGGATAATACTTAGCCACAAAGGTTTATTATACATGATGTTCAATGTACCTGTACAAAATGAGGAGGAAATCTGTTCTACCTCCCAGATATCAATGTGACTTAGAAGGCAGTAGGGTCTAGGTTTAAACTCCACTGAAAGATTTGAGCAGGGAATTTAGTCTGAGCTATTGCTGCAGAATTGAAAACTGCCACACTGTTTGGAAATATCATTGTTCTGATGAGGTCCTAAATGGACCTGTTGAAGTGACACAAATCCCCCACTGTGCTATTCAAAAATATCCCAAAAATAGTTAGGGGTACCCTGAGCCACAACATCCAACCAGTTCTGCTGATTGTTTATCTCATTTCTGGTTTTGACCGATTGGCTTGTCATATTTGCCCATGGAACATTTCCAAAGTGTTTGCTGAAGTGCTTTAGAGTACCCTGAAGGCATGAAGATGCTATCTCAAGTTCTGCTGCCCTCCACCCCACCCCACCCCCCCCACCCCCCCCCCCCCCCCCCCCCCCCCCCCCGACCGCATCTACTAGCCTGGTCAAAAAATGATCAACCAAACTGTGGGAGGTCACGTTTGGAAGGACCTCATACTTCTGTCTGCATGGCTCTGATGGGCTGAATGGTTTCTTCTGCGTTATAAATGTTCTATGATTCTTTTACATAAATGGAGCACTCCTTCAGGAGGTAATTAGCTGCTATTACACCAGCTAATAGGAATGTTTTCTACAATACCGCACCAACCATAAACGAACAGGAAGATTAAACTATTAAATTACATGTCACTTCAAAATAAAATATGAACAAAGAGACTTGTCACCACAAGATGGTAGCATTAGGTAATGCGAATCTCCATATCTCTCACTAACAGCCAACAATATACAAAGACAATAGATATGAACAGCACTGTACATCCATTGCCTCTGATATCTTGTTCTGTTCACAAATTTTAAATCTGGTAGGAATTTGCAATCCTCTTGCCATTCTTCCTAATTTTATCGGAATCCATAATCAATCATTTTAAACTATTGCAATATCACAACCAACCGTATTCATTTTCAAAGGATGAATGGAAGGGCTAATGTTGTTGTAATCTAACTCAGAGCTCACTGATTCTGAGTTCAGCCCATGAGCCACCAGTGCTCAAAACAGAAACTAATTTACAAGACATCGATCAGTTGCATCATAGCATACACAGATAAGCCCAAAAAAATTTTTTAAGGTTTTTTTCCTCAGATCTCCATTGTGTTCTAGCTAAAAAATCTACAAGCTCAAAGCACAATAATTAACTTCTAGAAATCTCCAGTAGTAGCTTTGTTTGACATTTCCTGGAAAACAGCAGAGACTGTGTTGCACATTTATCCAATGTCCATTCAGTATAGTATAGGCAACATGGCAAGTTTGTGCTGCCCGCTGATTAATTATGGTGATTGCAGCACCCACCCAGCATTAAATGTGTTGCCCATTGCCTGGATGCTTCAGTAAACAGCCAATATTTGAATGGTTAGCACCATTTAAAGCTATTCTGCACTGGTTAAGACTACCACACATTTCTGAGATGCATTGTGGCTTACCAGAGTGAGGCATTAAGAAATTAGCAGGTGTTTGGGAAGTGAAACTGACTTCAAAACAGAAATGAATGGTATCATATGGGAGACAGTGGGCTTGAGGGTTACTGAATGCGACACTGGAGGATACAATGACTGGAACACTTGCACACATTAAACTGCAGTAAACTCAAATGAGGACTGCAGGAGGGTTGACGAAAACAAAGCTAAAGTGTATGCACAATGAAAAACTTGGTTTATTTGGAAGCATTACAGAAAGCCTGAGTACATTCACACTTGGAAGAGGTAATCAACACCATTCACATGCTTCTGGACCCAATGGTCCTTTATTGATAAATGGCCACTGTAAGAAAACCGGCAGCTATACAAGTCTGAGTACTGCAATGGATACTCAAATACACTGTGGGTGTGGATTAGAGTGTAAAGTAGCTAGTAGTTCCACGGTAGTCTGATAATCTTGGGAATTGGGGGGTCACAGTCAATGGAATTGCTCTTGAATGGGTTCTTCACACACTAGCAAACAAAAAGCAGGTTTAAGCTGCCTCCTCCTTTCGTCCTCTTCCTTCCTACTCACTCTACATCCTCCTGCTCATTCTGCTTCCCATTTCTATGCTCCTGCTCCTCTGCTGTTTGCCATATGCCTAATGAAAAGGCTCAGCTCTCACATTGGCAAATCTGCGTAACATGCGGTAAGCCACCGTGAATCCAACACCCAGTCCACTGAGTGCTATGCGACTCTTCCGGACAGCAGAGGAATGTTTGGCAGTGGACACATTTTAAGTAGCACCATGGCTTCTGTTGTACACTTCTGTCCACCCAGGTTTGGACACCAGAATCATAAACAATGTTGTCAGTAGGTAGCCCCCACTCTCCAAGTAGCCTTCCTTTGGGTTGCCATGATAACTCAAGTACACTGCTCCAGATCAAAGGCATTGTGACCATCACTAGGATACGGAGTGCGGATCTGGGTAATTCACAGGTCTGGTCACAAACCAGCTCCAGGTGAGGGTATGGAATCCCTTTTGGTTCTGCAACATGGAACTGTCAATGTACACCACCCACAAAGCAGTGAAGTCAGTGACACCCTGTACCCACATGGAAGCCTGCAAACAAAGCTGAGTGCTCTGCCCAGTTGCTGGTCTCTAGTAAGGAAGCATGAATTATATCTGGCTCTCTTTAAATAGAAAGCATTGGCTACCTTCCTTCTACAGCTGCTGATGACAAAATGCATTTTACAGATATCTGTAGCATGAGCCTGAAGGGAGCCTGTTGCATAAAAATTCCTTGCCAGGTTGATCTTGACAATTGCTGCATGTACAGTTCTTGTCCTGCTCTTAAGTTGCATTTAAGGTAGCAGCTGATGGTTATTATTTGTGATTATGGTTACATATTACAGTGAAAATAATAATCTAAATGGGTTAGAGGAGCAGGGGCTGTCCATGAACATCATTCCAGGAGTTCCTCAGGGCAGTGTCCTAGGTCCAACGTTGTTGCTTCATCATTGACCTTCCCTTCCATGATATGTTCAGAAGTGGAGATGTCTGCTGATGATTCACTTGCTTTCACAACTCCTCAGAAAATGAAGCAGGTCAAAATGATGTAAAAACATCCAGGCAACTTGGCTTCTCATCACACACGTGCTAGATAATGACCATCACCAATAAGTGAGATTCTAACCACTTCAACCTTTACATTCAATCACCTAAGAACAACACATGGAAGTTCAGACCTGAACCTTAATTAGACCAGCCACACAATTAATGTGGCTACAAAAGTAGATCAGAGAATGCATATCCTCCAGTGACTCACCAGCTAACTCCCCAAAGCCTTTCCACGATTAGCACATAGAACAGTACAGCAAAGGAACAAGCCCTTCGGCCCATGATGTCTGTGATGAACACCATGCCAAATTAAACTAAATCTCTTCTGCCTGAACATGATCCATGTCCATCCTTTCCCTGCATATTCATGTGCCTATCTAAAAAACTCTTAAATGCCACTGCTTCAACCACTATCTCTGGCAGCCTGTTCCAGGCACCCACCACTCTTGTGTAGAAAACTTGCCCCGCACATCTCCTTTAAACATTCCCCCTCTCAGCTTAAATGCATGTCCTCTAATATTTGATACTTCTACCCTGGGAAAAAGATTCTGACCGACTACCCTATCTATGCCTCTCATAATTTTATAAACTTCTATCAGGTTGTCCCTCAGCTTCCAATGCTCCAGAGAAAACAACCTAAGTTTGTCCAACCACTTCTTACAGCTCATACCCTCTAATCCAGACAGCATCCTGATAAACCTCTTCTGTACCCTTTCCAAGCCTCCACATCCTTCCTGTAATGTGTGACCAGAATTGCACACAATACTCCAAGTGTGACCTAACCAGAGTTAGTGGAAGTGTAATGGAGTACACTCCAGTTGCCTGGGTGAGTGCAGCTTCAACAGCTCTCAAGAGGTTTGAAAACATCCAGGACAAAGCAGCCCACTTAACTGACTCCTTGTTCACCATCCCATACAGTTACTCAACCACCAGTGTACCTCAGCTGCAAGATGTCCAATCTACTAAATGCACCGCGATTAGTCATCTCAGCTATTCTGACATCATCTGCCAAACCTGCAATATCTTCAACCAAGAAGGGCCTGGGCAGCAAGTTACCCGTGGCTCATTTAATAGCTTCTCAAAGGCAATTCAGGATGGGCAATAAATGCTGTTTGGCCAGTGACAATGATATCTCTTAAATGAATAAAAATAAACTTACCACTAAAAGTAGCCACACCAATGAATAAGGCTTGAAAATAAAACCAGGGTTAGCATCAGAGGGACGGAACTGAAAAGTAGATGCTAAACTTCTACCAAACCTTGCTTAAGCCACACTAAGAGTTACTGTTCTGGTTGCTTTATTATGAAATGTACATGGAGGCTCTGGAGACACCGGAAAAAAAATTGACAAGAATGATGCCAAAAATCCAAATTACACTGACGTGAAAAGGGAGAACAATCTGGCTCTCTCTTCTCTTGAAAAGAGAGCGCTAAATTATTAAAGGTTTTGTTATAATATATGGAGATCTAAAGAGTATTTCCACTTGCGGAGAAAAGCAAAACCAGAGGGCATCAACATGAAAATACTATTGCATCAAACAGGGAATTCAGATTTCCCACAGAGAGAGAGAATGTGGTTCCCACTACCTCACTGAGTCTTTGAGGCAAATAGATGCATTTGTGATAAGGCTAGAAAACTGTACATGATGGAATGATTTGAGGATCATGCTGACAGAAATAGATGAATAAGTGTGGGACAAGGTTCATGTGGAGCAGGAACATCACGGGCATAAACTAGTTGGGCTGAAAGGATTGCATCTGTGCTGTAATTTTATATAATCTTTTCTTCCTTTTCCTACATAAATCTTTCATAGAAATCACCAATAACATTAATCATTGTTAATCATTTCAACATTAAGAGAACAGGCTGAATATAGACTCCTCATTATCTCCTTGTTTACCTCCCTTCTGCCTCCTCCTTCTCCTGGGAGCCTACAGAAATTTTGGCCATCAATTTTAATCTTCATCTCTTGCCTTCAGATGAAGATTACAATGACCTTGCTGCAGGCAGAAATTGAAGGTATTTAGGATAGTTTATCTTGTTGCTTTTATAAAAAAAAGTCATTTTGCTTCAACTTAAGTGTATGTGACTGCATTGATAACTCTGCCAAGAGTGTGAAACTGAAAGAAAAAGGTCAATTGGATTGTGAATAAGATCATTGATTTGTAGAACAGATTGTTTACTCCCTCTGGGACTGGCAGGCAGATACAAGATATCTATGATACTGTGTATTGTCCTGAGAAGTTTTTTTATATATATATTCTGGTCATTCTTCTCTAGTCAAGCAGAAATATTGGTAAGTAATATGTTGCTGGGAGAATATGTAACATTTAAACCTTATAAAGCAGTTTTCTGTCTGCATACTTTTCAAAAATGTAAAATTTACTTCAAATGAAGATGTTGCTTATTAAAATTAAATAAATAAGTTTTGTTTTGTTTAAATTGTTTACCTAATGTTCTTAATCTGATTGAAAAACAAGTGACTGCAGATGCTGGAATTTGGAGCAACAATCAATCTGCTGGAGGAACTCAGCGGGTCACAAGATCACAAGACAAAGGAGCAGAAGTAGGCCATTCAGCCCATCGAGTCTGCCCCACTACCTCACCATGAGCTAAACTATTCCCATCTAGCCCCAGTTCCCGGCCTTTTCCCCATATCCCTTGATACCTTGACTAGTTAGATACCTACCAATCTCCTCCTTAAACACCCCCAATAATCGGGCCACCACAGCTCTATGGGGCAACGAATTCCATAAATCCACGACCCTCTGGCTAAAGAAATTTCTTCTCATTTCTGTTCTAAACGGCCACCCTCTAATTCTAAGACTGTGCCCTCTAGTCCTGGACTCACCCACCAAGGGAAACAACTTAGCCACATCTACTCCATCTGCCCTTTCAACATTGTCTCTCTGACACACTTTTTCTATTTCCAACTGTAACCTGTAGTCCACATCCCGGCTGCTGTTAGGGGGCCTATATATAACTGCTATTAGGGTCCTTTTACCCTTGCCATTTCTTAACTCAACCCATAAAGATTCTACTTCTTCTGACCCTATGTCCCTTCTTTCTATTGATTTTATATCATTGCTAACCATCAGGGCCACACCACCCCCTCTGCCTACCCGCCTATCTTTCCTATACACTGTGTACCCTTGGACATTCAGCTTCCAATCACATCCATCATTAAGCCATGACTCAGTGATTGCCACAATGTCATATTTTTTAATCTGTAGCTGTACCGCTAGGTCATCCATTTTATTTCTAATGCTATGTGCATTTAAATACAGTACATTTAGACCAGTATCTGCTACTGATTTCACTGTATTTCTATTTCTTAACAAATTATCCTGTCTTTTCACCTGCCTGTCCTTCTTACCATCTTTGCTGCACAATATCTTGGACTTACTTCTATATACCTCTTCCTCTATCCTAACATCCTGGTTTCCTTCCCCCTGCCAAATTAGGTTAAACCCTCCCTAACAACTATTCCCGGTCGAGCAGCATTCTGTCGTGGGGGGGAGGGGGCAAAGGAATTGTCAATGTCTTAGATCCAAACTCTGCCTCAGTTCAGATGCAGGGTTTCTACTCGAAACATCAATAAATTCCTTAGCCCCCCCCCCCCACAGATGCTGCTCGACTGATGAGTTCCTCCAGCAGATTGTTGTTCTTCATCTGATTGTCTTTCTTGGCTCTCCAGGTCAAGAAAATGTGCACATTAGAGTTTTTTCCTGATCATCCAAGGTTTAGTTTGTCTTCAGTTCAGAAGATTATGTGTTCGAGACCCACTTCAGCTGAAAGATCTGGCACTAAAACCCGAGTAGCACTAACATTTGTACACTGCCAGAAATGCAACCTTTCATTTGAGAAAGCTCTCTGTTTTCTCAGGAGGACATTAAAATATCCATAGCAGTTTAAATGAGTTAACCTGAGTGGGCCATAATTTAACTCTCACTCAAAACACTGAAGACAGATTATCTAGACACTATTAATTTGCTGTTTGTGAGAGCTTGCTATGCACACTTTGGTTGTGTTGCTGATGTTACAACAGTGACAACACCCAAAAAAAATATATTTCTCTTTTATTAAAGGGGGTGACAAGTCTTTTCTTTTCCCTTTTTATTTCTCCGATTATCATGCCCTTGCTGGTCCACTTATGCTTTTGCATCATTGCTTCACCCACGTGACACCTCATCCATTGCTTTTTAAGGAATTGCTGGTTTTGCCCATTAATTTGCAATAAAATTGATTGCAGAGAATTAGTGTTGTAACCTGGTAATGCACTACCTTCATTTTAAATCAAAATAGTAGTGTAAATAAGGAAGCAAATTAAACAACAGATCTTTATATATTTTGTATAGATATTAAATGCTAGTGAGATTATCATGCGATCCAACTGCCTTACAAAAATGAACCCACATGCATCCAAGTTGTTGGAACATTGGAGGTCAGTGATCTCTATTGATGTAAATCACCAGCGTCACCAACACTTATCCGATGATTGGATAAGCAGGAGCCATTTATACAAGGAAAGCCATAAAATTTCAATGAGCACCATCTTTGCACAAAATTATTGCAATCGTGTTCCTGTTTTTATTATTCAAAATAAATAGGCTAAAACCTTCAGTAAAATATTAATGAAAGTAGGAATCTCATCAGAACATCTTCACCAATAATTTGATCACATAATTCCATCATTTACAGCCCATTAGTCTAGAAATTACTGTTGGCAGGGAATAGTTGTTAATTATCTGACATTTTGGGGAGCAACACAATTTTGCTGCTTTCAGTCAATGTGATAAAACAAAAGCTACATTCACCTCTTGGGAGCAAGGCAATGCAAAGGAAAGAGCAGTAATTAAGTCAGCCATGAACTGCAATTAAGGAGCCTTGAACTAGCACTGAAAATGTAAATGTTTGATGATCAAAGCTGCCATCAGGTTTGGAATTAAGGAGTATAAAAATCTAGTGTCTTTGGCCATGGACTGCAAACCTATTACAAGTATTCAGGGCAAGGAGGCCTGAATACACACTGAGCACGGGCATGGGAAGAGGTGACTGAAAAAGAAAATTACCAGTCGGCTGTGGCCACGCTAGGGTAGCCAATTCACATGCAAGAGAGTGCAGAGCTATTAGAATCCTAATTGGCTCTCAGTGAGTCTCTGTGAGTAGTCAGTTAGCACACTCAGCAGACCTCTGAGGTGAAGTAGGTGAAGTTGCAGTTGTTTGAAACCAAGCTTAAGTGCCAACCCAATCTGCCAACAACAATACAGACATTTTAGTGGAAGTTTGACAGGTGTTTACTGGAATTTGTCATAGGTTAAGATTCGGGCCAAATTCTAGCCAAGGAAAGCAAGAGAGGATGGTGTGCTACGGTGGCAGATGGCAGTCTGAGCATGCCACCCACATGGTCACTGTTTTTTATCACAGCAATGAATATCTGGGCATCTGAGCACTTAATTCATTTAAGTCAGGCTCCCACCGTGAAACTGGGAATTTAATTTGTAACTTGTTATTGATGCATGGGTTTCCCAAGGGTTGTTCAAACTCACAATGGATAAAAGCAGGAGCTGCTGCCTAGACTAGCTAAAGTCAAAATTGAAGTCGAGTTTATTATCTTATGCACAAGTACATGTATGCACAGGTGCAATGAGACACTTACTTGCAGTAGCATCACAGGCACATGGCATCAGATACACAGCATTCACAAGAAAAAACATCAATTAAATTTAAAATATACAGAATTTTTACAAGAAAGCCTACAATTAGAACAAAAAAAAGTACACTGCAGTGCAAAGTGGTCATAGTGTTGCTATACTGAAGCAGTGATGAGGGTTGTGCAAGTTGGTTCAAGAACAGAATAGTTGAAGTGAAGCAGCAGTTCTTGAACCTGGTGGTGTGGGACTTCAGGCTTCTGTATCTCCTGCCCGATGGTAGCTGTGAGAAGATGGCATGGCCCAGATGGTAGGGATCTTTGATGATAGATGTTGCCTTCTTGAGGCAGTACCTCATGTAGATACTACTGATGGTGGGGAGGGACGTGCCTGTGATGTATTGGGCTGAGTCCACTACTCTCTGCAGCTTCTTACATTCCTGTGCATTCGATTTGCCGTACCAGACCATGATGCAACCAGTCAGGATACTTTCAACAGTACATCTGTAGAAGTTTGTCAGAGTGTTCAGTGACATGCCGAATTTCCTTAACCTTCTAAGAAAGTAAAGATGCTGATGCGCCTTCCTTGTTATTGCATCTAGCTAACTGCCCTATCCAGCACTGTTTATGGGCTGGGAGGAGTATGGGTACTTCCACCAGCTCATTGCAGAAACCTTCAGCCTCTAATACTCAAGATTTTCACTCCTCTCCCACATCTTCTCCCCTTATAATGTTATACTGAATTAAAGACACTTTTTAATGCAACAAATTGTTTCTGAAGATGGCAAAGGTAATTGTACAATAATTAGTGTTCATAGGACATGCATCCATATAGAAGCTACTGGAGTAGATGTTTAAAAAAGCACAAAGCAGAATGGCCTAACACTTATCACTTGCCTATGAAACTGTGATGACACTATTGGATTATACTAAAGATAATCAGCAGCATCTAACCCAGAAAACATTCAATCAAGTTTTTAAAGGAACTGCTTTGCACTTGTCGAGATGATTGTACTATTGTCTCATGATGTTCCTGAGTAATTTGAACACAAACACAACTGTGGGCCAGGCACATAGATCAATACAGCTCAATAATTCTATTCCTACATCCGGAAAGCAACCTCAGGTTATAGTAGACACAGAATAATTTGAATAACTGTGTGTTGCATTGGCTGGAAGTAGAACACTAATTTAAAAAAATTCACTGGTCAATGACGGGAACGGAACCTTGTACTTGATAGCGGATGTACTTTAACCCTTCGTGCTGGGTAAAAGGCATCCATGTTAAATGTTTCTCCCTTGTTAAACATAGATGGGGATGTTTAGTTCAAGGACAGAGAGAACAAGCGATCCATGCATAAAAATTGCTTTTCTGAAGGATTTTCTTTTAAGACTGAATAAGCACAGACAAGGGAATAATAACGTCCTCTCTCTCTCTGAAGGCTGTTAAGGGTCACAACTCACATGTGTAATGAATAGTTACAATTTTAAACCAGCTTTCAATGGGCTTGAAAGCTTGGTGATGTGAATTTTGTACTTGCATTCAAGAAGGGATGTTGGTACTGATTATAGCATCCTTCTCAGATTAGATGTGAGGGCAAATTAATGCCATATTTTTAAGGTGTGTTATTGTTGTTTCAGAAAGATTTGGAATTATTTATATTTTAGAGTACAGAGACTTGTTGGTATGCAAGTACGTACTGGCAATCTCTGTACATAATTTGCATTCATCATTTCCCACATGAAAGCTCCTAATCTTAAACCATGGATGCAATAAGGAGGTAGTAAGTGGGACAAGGTATGCATTGAATGTAAGGTTCAATGTAAAAATCTTCTGGCTTTCCTTTGTGCAGCCTCCTCAAGATCTTGATCTGGTAGCATTTCACATCACTTCTAGGATCAGTGGTGTGCAAGGACAAAACAGTGGAATAAATTAAACTAAAAAAATTGGCAATAAGGCAAGCTAAACAAAGCAAAATAGTCCTATATATGGCATGCAACTTACCATAAATGTCATTATTATTCATTTTTGTTGTAACTATTTATCATATTCTTCAAGTTACAAAGAACAATGCCACAAAAGCATCGCTGATACAAAACTTCAGACTTTATAGCTGAAAAAATCTTTGCTAGTTCAAAGTGTGCCAACATGAAAAAATGCCAGATTTGTGACTTAATTGTTGGTGGGGTTTGGAGACATCTCGGGGTTTGGCTAACTTTGCTGGTGTGATATTATTCTGTTTGCTGGCACTTGGATGAGATGAATGAGACAGCACTGGTGTGGCCAGTGGGTTGCTTTGGAAAAAGAATCCTACTGTGACTTCTGAATGGATGTCTGAATGACCCTTTTGTTAATGCTTACTCAAATCACAAAATATACCACCAAAACACAGAGGGAATCCAGTATTAGAGCAACTTGATCATTATCTGACATGTATTTGAAAAGACCCAATTGACATTTGGACTGGGAAGACCTTGCAAGGATGAAAGTTAGGCTATAACTGTACAAAAATTTCTTTAGATATGTTATTTCATGAGCATTGATATTGGCAACAACTCCAGGCACACTTCAATTGAAAATTAATTTGGAAATCCTCTGTTGCACTCCTGTACCACATTCTTGCATCCTTGTAACATTATGCGCAAGAAGGCATATTATTGTTCCATATGTGGCCACTGTTCTAACAAACTCCAATAGAATTAACACCACTTAAATGTATTCATTTATGTCAATCCCAAGGACGTTTGCCAACAGATGTTTCATATATATAAGATTAACAAAAGCAGTTTCTCTTTAAGCCATTAATAAAATCTACCTCCAAACAGTCCTCTGGACAGGCCCAGTGGAAGTGACTCATTTTCTGCCTTGTACTTCATTTCTTTGAATTCTGATCTTGCATAATGAGTACAAACATAGGAGTGTGCAAGCCATCTGTTGCTGTATGTGTGCTTTTGATTTGTCCTGACTTAGGCATTGGAGGACTCATGAGTGGCCAAGTATATAAATTAAATAAAAAGTAAAGCATCTTCGGTCACTTAAGAGAAGTTCCTTGCTGTGCTATGAGATTCAGTTACCACAAAATAAATTCAGGATAGTCACGTGAAAAGTTTTGCAGCAGTGCTCTCATAACAGATCTTGATGTAAGAACTGTAAGATGCATCCTCATACATTTGTTTCTCAGATTTTGAGTGGTTCAGGCTTATTTTGCTGTTTTCTTTCCAAAATTATACATGATTAATGTACATAAAGTAAGTGAATCATCAAATATTAGAAGGTCCGCAACTAACCTGATCAGTTTCTGGTATGGTTTAGGAACTTGGACCTCCTAAGGGTTATCACATGGCCATTTGAGATTGATTATGTGAAAATCTTTCAGTTATCAACAAGGAGGAGCTCTGAATATCTTATCTTGTACGTCTTACGTACAAACTTTGTATTTTTGCTTCTTTAGCTTTTAATTTCTTTATTTGGCAACTGCAATGAACGTAGACATGGTGAACAAAATTCCTTCCATTCTTTGAGTACCAAAATCTGCCTCTAACATGAATTACTCACACTTCTGCTGTTCAACTCTTCATTCATATTCCCACCTTATTTTATTCACATCGAGGTAAATTAGTGCTCAGCATTTCCCGAGCTTAGTTGTAAGCAGCCCTCTGAAAGTCTGTATCCATGAGAGCCTCAGCGGGAAGCTACAACTAGGATGAGCAACCATAGTGTGAAGTAGGAATTAATCATACATTTTACTTTTTAATTGGCAGGGAATGAGTTAGACAAATATTAAATACTGTACGGAATATTATAGGCACTTCCAGACTGTCTGATGTTTATCTGACATTGCTGATGTTCCAGTTTGTATAACATAAAATGCTGCTCAACTGCATGTTGATTTTCATTTATTAGTTTCTAGAAATTAGCATAATGAACCCCTTATTGTTGAAAACAGGAAAAAACGGTCTGTTGTTCCTTGTCAGCTCATCACCTTAGCTGGATTGCATGAAACAATGTGTTTTACGAGAAAGAATAAAGCAAAGATCAGGCTAACCTGCTGAGAGCGCTAAGTTGCTTTGACAGTGCCCCTCCTACTTTAAAACTGACAAGGGCTTTTTTCAGTAAAATAAACAGCCTATCAAAATGCTATTGATGAGTGTTACTCACTACTGTATCTTGTCCATCAATGAAATTTATAAATTACATTATTCATGCTGAATATAATGTAGACTTTTTCTAAGTGTTCATTATATCAGTACAATGGTTACATCAACTAAAACGCTGTATGCAGAAGCATTACCAATGGCAGATTAATTGATGTTACTGCAAAACATACAGAAATCTCTGAAGGTGGCAGAACAAGTAGATAGAAGGTTGTTAAACAATTTTACAAGATCTTTGTCTTTATAAATAAGACATGCTTATAATTGCAAGGAAGCTATGTTAAATTGCTAAAAGGCACTAGTCTGTATTAGGTCCAGTTTTGGACACTGCACTTTATGAAGGGTTTGGAGGAGATTTTCCAGCATGTTCTAAATTTTCTAAGGACCCACAGCAGTTAAATAATTGGATGAGCAATCCAGATGCCAGGACAAAGAACCCAGAGACCTGAGTTCAAATCCCACCATAGCAGCAAATGGCATTATAGTTCAGTTAAAACTGCACAATTTGGAACCAGAAGAACTAGTCAAAATAGCATTGACCATAATAATTGCAACTTTGTCATAAAAATGCATCTGGTTCACATAAGCTCTTCATAGAACATAGAACAGTATAGCAGAGGAACAAGCCCTTCAGCCCACCATGTCTGTGATGATCATGATGCCAATCTAAACTAATCCCATCTGCCTGCACATGGTCTGTATCCCTCTATTCCCTGCCTGTTCATCTGTCAGTCTGTATCTCTCTAAAACATTGCTGTCGTATCTGCTTCTACTACCTCCCCAGGCAGTACGTTCCAAGTACCTACCACTCTCTGTGTCAGAATTTCCTTTAAATGTTCCCATTCTCATCTTAAATCTATGCCCTTTAGTACTTGACATTACCATACTGCGAAAAAGACCCTGACTGTCTAACCTATCTACGCCTCTCATAATTTTATATACTTCACCCTCCAATGCTCCAGCAAAAACAATCCAGGTTTGCCCAATCTCTCCTTTAGCTAACACACTCCAGTCCAGGCAACATCATGGCCAACCTATTCTGCACCCTCTCCAGTACCTCCACATCAATCCCACAGTGTGGTGACCAGAACTGCACACAATACTCCAAATGTGGCTTAATGCAAGTTTTATACAGCTGCAATATGACTCCCCAACTTTTACACTCCGACTGATGAATGCAAACATGCCATACGCCTGATTCACCACCCTATCCACTTCAGGTGAGGATATCTGTCAGTCTGACCCAGTCTGGTTTATATGTGACTGCAGACTCATCCCATGTGATTAACTTTTAAATGCCCCCTAGCTAGTTGTACCATTACGTTCCAACAGAGAAAGAATAAAGTCAGCTGGACCAATTGGCATAAATCCAAGCAACCAAATTCAGATACAGCAAGGTTGTTCCCAACCCAATTGGCCTTGCAAAGTCTTTCTCACAAATACCCGGACACTGGTGTCCCACAGATGAGGCAAGCAACAGCCTGACATGGTCGTACTCACAGAATCATGCCACATAGACAATGTTCCTGACTCCTATATCACAGTCCCTAGCTATGCTTTGTCCCACTGGCAAGGCAGACCCATCAGAAGTGGTAGCACATCGTATACAGGTAGGAGTGAGTAAATCTTGACTTCAGATCCCATAACATCTCATAGTATCAAGTTAATCAAGGTCTGCAGCAGGTAATCAATAAACTAACATGAGGGATAAAGCTATCTGATCTCATCTACAGCAGATACTTCTACCAAGGGTAGAAATGAACACCACACAGGTTCACAATTGCACTAAATAGGATAACGTCAAACAGATCTAGCAGCTCAAAGCTGAACATCAATGGCTCAGCATCAGCAGCAGACATGTACACCACCACTATCTGTAATCTCAATGTATAGCAAGTCCCTCAGTCTGTCATTACTATTGAGTTAGCAGATCAACCTTCGTTCAATGAGAAACATGAGAAGGGCATGCACAAGGCAGTGCTGGATAAATCTAAAACTGAGGTGCCAACATCGTGAAGCTGCGATATAGGACTACATGGGAGCTAGACAGAAAAAAACAGCATGCAACAGACAGCTAAGTGATATCACATGAGGCCATTTCAGCACATCAAGAAAGGTCTTCCTTTGTTTCAGACTTGTTCAATAATACCCAGAGTTCTGGGCTACAAATTTGCAATTTGCAATCCCGGTGATGCGTCAATCAAGTCCCATTTCACTCTTCTAAACTTCAGCAGATGCAAGATTCTCTGCCCAATTATTACTCAGAGGACAACTTGCCTACTTAACTATAGCAAGCCTTCTCTAAACTACTTCTATTGCATTAACTTTAACTTTCTTCCTTAATTAAGGAGATCAACACTGTACACAGTCCTTCAGATGTGGTCGCACCAATACTCTTCTAACTGAAGCATAACCTGGAAATAAACAATAACATTCTGGTCTACAGCTTCTGAAATGTTCTCTTCTCCTGGAGGCATGACTTCCCCTCTGCCATAGTTGATGCAGCCATCACATGTATTTCCTCCATTTCCCGCACGTCTACTCTGCCCCCACCGCTCCCCAAGCAGAACAGCAATAGAGTTCCCTTGGTCCTCATCTTTTGCCCCATCCAACACATCACCTCCACCATTTCCGCCAGCTCCAGCGCAATCCCACCACCAGTCATGTCTTCCCCTCTCACTCTGCTTTCTGCAGGGACTGCTCTCATTGGGACTTTGTGGTCCGCTCATGCCTTACCACCCACTCCTCCCTGTCCCCTCCCCAGCACTTTCTCCTGCAACCAAAGTAGGTGCACCACCTGTCCTTTCACCTCCTCCCTCACCACCATGCAGGGATCTAAACAGCCCCTGCAGGTGGGGCAGAGGCTTACCTGCACGTCTTCCTAAGCAGCATGACCGTTCGGCATGACTTTCCTTTCACTCATGCTGCCTCTCTCGGTAGAATCCAAGGTACTCTATCTTTAATTATAAACCCCAGTAATTTCCCACAACAGATGCTAGACTAACCAGTCTATAACTTACTGGTTTCCCTCTCTTATCTTAGATTATGGAATGCCATGCTCAACTATTCAATCTGAAGAGACAGATCCTGAATAACAAGAACATGGGAAGTTTATTTTCAGGGCATTTGCAATGTTTTCACCTACTTCTTTTAAAACAAAGATGGGAAGATGTTACTTTTTAGTTCCATTTTCTTTTTCATTAATGATATTTGGCTCATTCTATTTTTGGTGAGTCCTTGACCAAGATTCAATATTAGGTGTTTTTTGGATGCTCTTCTGTTTCTTCAATATAAATACTGAAGATAAATATTCAACATGTTCACTTAAATTTAATTTTCATAATATTATCATTATCCATTTGAAAGAGAACCACTTTGCTCCTATAGAGTCAGTGAGTCATACAGCAGTGAAACAGACCTTCTGCCCCATCTGGTCCATGCTGACCAAGATTCCCATCCAACAAGTCTCATTTTGGCCCACATTGGCTCGTATCCCTCTCAACCTTTCCTGTCCACAGTACCTATTGACCAACTTCCTTGTTCTAACTGTAATTTTTTTGTATTTATTTTGTTTCAGCAGTCAGAGAATTTTGTCAGCTGGTCAAATACCTACATCAATTGCTGAAGATTTACAACCTAGCTACAATTTCAAAGATAAGCTTTCTTTGGCCACAGCAATTAACTGCGAACTATCACATCTAGCCTATTTAGAGCACTTTCCCAAATGTGGACTTAAAGGGATGAGCTAGTGTTATTGCTGCTCCATTTACCATGGATTAAGGAGGAGAGAACTGGATGTAAACACTCTCTCAGTTATGCAATAACACATGGTGTTACACACATGAAATTATAAAGTGGGAGTACATGTATGCTGACTTATCATGGGTAATATCACAGGGGACATGCTGGCCTTTATAGAAAATCCAAAACTTCCCAAACATTGGCTCTCAGCTTGATGTAGGAGTTTTGTTTTCTTATATCGGTGACCAAGTGAGATAAAAGAAGGGCTTTGATGATTGTGTGGGAAGGAACTATTCTTAATTGATGCTATTAAACTATGTGGATGTACAGCTGTTGATATTACTGCTGTATACAGGAGGAAAAGTCTGCATCCATTTTAAACTAAGTAACTTTCTTGAAATTATTATTACTTACAGTATAGCGGTATAACAGAGGCAGTACTTTTTTTGCATCACAGTGACTTAAGACTATTCCTAATGTGTTGTACTTGGTTAAATGATGCTGCAGGTCTATAAGTGATTTGAGGATGATTATGCAGGAAGCAGTTGATGTTATGGGGCTGATTGGAATCCCCGCAGGATCAAACACAGCCTAACAGCATACCCCAAAAGATGGTCTTTTCATTGGAGCCTGGGATAGGGCCCCTGTTGATGAGGCCACTGACTAGCTCCTTGACCTCTTTGAATCCCTCAGAGTTAACAGCAAGTTATCCACTGTTCTATCCTATCCCTAAAATGCCTGAAGGTTTAATGTTTCTGGCTTCACAGCAATGAATGAATGATATCCAGGTAACAAAGTAATTTTAGAAAATATAATGCCTCTTTGCTATGGTATGAGGAAAGAAAAGGAAGATTTGGTAAGTGCAAGGAGTAACTGTCCTGAGCAACCATTATTACATTATAAGCAGTAGCTTTTCAGTTGCTGCCTATACTGGTGACCAGTGGTCAGTACAATATGACAGACCTGGATGGTATAAGAGGCGGTACTGGATCTAACTATAAGTCACTGAATGCAGTGGAAACGACCTTGAAGCTTCATCCTTAAACTGGATTAAGTACTGAGATCTTGTAAAGCAGTGGTTGGCAAATTTCTGAGCTCTACTTCTGAATTAGGTTTTTGGCTCTCTCCCCTCATTCCACCCAAAACTCACCAGCCAGGAAGACATGTGCAAAGCTACAGTATGCTTGACAACTGTTCATGTATATGACTAAGACCTGAACAGTTACACAACTTTCTATAATCTACAGCTGTAATTTTTAAATATGTGGACCTGTGATTTGAAAATCTCTATGTTAATGTAAAGGTTTTGCCTGCTTCTCTGTGGATTATGAAAATTTGTGCTAAGATTTTTGAAATATGCTCTCTGAGATTTCATGACTTTCGCAAACAGCCTTCTCCACAGAGAGTGCAGAGAATTCAATTTCAAGCAAGAAGAACAAAATGAAGAGCTTTGATTGCACACTCCGACACAGCTGAACATTGAGAAAACTTTCAACCAAAATTCCCCCAGCTTTTTTTTTCAAAATGGACCTCCAGTGCACTATCACTGAAGTTCAATCATGTCCTTCTGAATGTCATTTGAAACATGGCCCATGGTCACTGTGTTAGCTCCAGAAGCCTGGCTGACCTAGTCATTTGGGTTTCATTTCCTTTTGGGTAAAATTTTCTCCAAATTGTCTCTGAGAGAATTAAAGTGTATCTTGGTTGGTTTTGCAACAATCAATGGTTCCATTCTGCTTCATTCAGAGTCAGCTAACGATGGGAAAGGGATGCTTGAATCAATCTCGATCTTTCTCCTGCAGATACTGTTTAATTCAGCATTCCCAATTTTTTTTTACTTTGTCATATGCAGCCAAGTGGCTTATAATCAGTTTGTACAGCTTCATGCTAACCAGAATGGTTTTAGTTTTGGATGAGAAATTCCCTGGTGGGTCCACGTCAGAAAGATGTTTGACTCTGAGAGGGATAAGGGGTGGCAGAAGGAGGTAAACAGAAACTGCCATCAGTTCCGAGGCTCATTCTTTTCCTCTCTACCTCCATCCCCATTCCCGCTCCTCCCCCCTCTCCTCCCACCCCCCACCTCCACTGCCTCACTGCCTCACTCTCACATGCTCTCTCCACAGCCCCATCCTTATAACAGTGCCAGGAGTCAGAGCCAAGGTTACTCCACCCGTAATCCTGGATCTTGGCAGATCTTGTCAGGTAGGTTCTGCCTTTGTACCCATGCCCTGATCGGGGATGGAGAGGATCCAGTGACTGATGCCTGGGGGGTCAACAGAGTGGAGTCTGATGTCTGAGTCCTGGCAGAGGGAGATCAGGTATTTAAAAAAAAGTCTTGCACATTGCATCATCTCAGATATTCCTTTGGGCACAGCCCACTACCAAAGAGGTGCACCCCATAATCTGAAGACCTCTGTTATAACTTTTAAGCACAGACAAATAATGAGTAAATTGCCGTGGTTGTAGCATGTAATCTATAAGTAAAGTGAATGACTTGCTGGATGGTCTCCTTGTGTCAACAGACTTCTCTGCATCTAGAGATCTAACCTGCAGTTCACCAGAACCTGAAGAAGGATTACAATGAATGCAAAAACTGAACGCGTGCCAGAAACACACAGAATCCTTGTTACAGTCAACCAACTGTGAAATCTTGCAGTGATTGCAGAACTTTTGTTGCCTGTTTCTTGCATAGACTTTAGCAGACATCATTTCCAAGACAGTGAGTTAAGATATCACGCCGGTCACGCATTAGCAAAGAAATTCCCCTGCCAGAAGATGTTTTCCAAAATCGTTTGATCTTCAGGACACCAGCTTAGAACAGATGTGTTGCCATGTTTCTCTTTGCTGACTGAATGGAACACATGAGTGATTTTATGTTAGTCAGTGCAGTCACTAATCATACTGCACTGGTCCCAAGTGAATAGCCTACAGTTGGTTACAGTTTCTTGAATCTCAATGTTACGTCTAATTAATAAAGCAATATAAACAACTTACAAAAGCTGCACGCGCGCACACACACACAAAAACCACACGCACCCACACAAAAACATGCACACAATAATGTTACCCCTCTTGAGAATGGAAGTGGATAATTGTTTAAAACTGGAACACATAAAACCAGCAAACTTCAAACATACCATTGAGCAGCCCTGAAAATGAGGACTGTAGCAGCGCCGGTGTAAAGACTGAGAGCCACCTCTTCTTGTCTTTTCCCTCTGTCAATGAATGGCAGAAAATCAAGTTTAATAAATAACTTCCCGACTAGTTATAAAGAATGCATGATCTTCTTTCCTGTTAGTCTTGTCAATAAAGGGATCATTAGCAATCATTTTAATACTTTAAGAATAACTTCAATATCTACTGCCAAGAGGGTAGCCAATCAGAAGCTGACCCATGGTACGAATGGCAGTTTCGTTAATCTTTGTGTGAATATCATCACAGACCAATCAAAGGAAAGCTACATACAACTCATACTGACTCTTGATGGTTATAACAGTGATAGCCATACCCCAACTAACAAAACTTTTATAAGGTCCTTTCTCAATTGTGATCCAACCACAGTTCAAAAAACTTGTATGTTGAACATTTAGTGTTACCTCTTATTCTCTGCTAACTGCCAACTGTTTTGATCTTTTCAGCTGTTTTCCTGCTTACACTGTTGATATTGATTAGGTAGCACACCATCCTAATATTTATGTTTGAAAAATGATATTTTCTTTAATGCCTTGATATCATAATAAACTTCCATTAATATAGTGCCTTCAACATGACAAAATGCCCCAAGGAGTAATTCACTTGTAACACCTCTAATACTGAAGCACCAGCAATTACCAAGTAAATATGTATGTTAATTTGAACTATAGGTTGCACTGTTTGAGTTTTGCAGCTGTGAGTGTAATCAGGTCAGAGGAAGCATCTCTAATTTGATTTGGTTTTCTCACACAGTGATGAATCAAAGCAACACACATTTTGTTTCTCACCTTACAAAACTGAAGCTGATATTCACAATTTCAATTAGATAAATAAAACATCAATTAATGCAGTTTATTTCTAATGTGTCCTAGGAATCCTCTGCAATAGGGCACGTCAAGGTGAACATCTATATCCACTTTGAGGCCGATTAAGATTTACTCTCAAAGTTTACCACATAAATCGATAGAATAAATGCCTATCATATCTAATGAAATGGATTGAAGACATTTTTGTTCAGGAATGCTGCCCAGCATTTATAATCGTCTTGAGGTGGGGTCAAAGCCATAATACGAGTGCAGCAGGCTGACTGTGTTGAGATACCCTCTGTGTCGCATTCAACCAAGCCAACTTTGCTGTGAGGGCTAGTGGTTCGCAGGGGAATAGAGACCTTCTGAGTGATTTTCTCTTTGTTCCTTCTTCCTTTACCCTGCCAGAATTAAGACAGAGTTGGCCTGTTTTGAAGCTGGAACTCCTAAGATTGAATATGACATTCTACTAGTGCAGCCTCTAAGCCCAAGCAATACCAGTTCAAATTGACAAGGCTAAATCCTTACTCAAACTGAAAGAAACCACTCAGGAATATGGTGTACAATTTTAGCACTGAGCCATAATACTTCTTTTGTCCTAATCTTCTCCTAACTCTTATTCTCAACAGATAACACCAGCCATGCTAAATGTGAATAAGGCATGCTTCAATCAGAACGAAAATTCTTTCACAGAAAATGCTGGAAACACTGAGCAAGTAAAGCGACATTTCTGAAAAGAGTAACAGAAATCCATTCATCAGCATGGGTGTCTGACGTGAAATGTTCATTTTGCTTCTCCTTCCACAGATGTTGCCTGACCCGCTGAGTGCTTCCAGCATTTTCTGTTTTCATTTAAGATTCCCAGCAGTTTTTTTTAATTTTAAAATCCTTTAATGTTTTCATTTTTGGACAATTCTTTGGTGGTTTTCATCTGAGTAAAGGGCAGGATTTAATATCTTCCAAAGGTAAAATTATAGTAAAGCAAAGACAATTTTACCACTATCTGATGTATTTTTAATTTGTAGTTCAGAATTCACTACCTGCAGCAGTGGAAAACGGACATTCCCTCAGTGGAACTATGTTAGAAGTGATCCAAACCTGCAAGATGTTCTTGCTTTGCCTTCAGACAGCCTTAAATGACATTCTCCTTACAATTATAAAGATAACCCAAGGATCAGGAAACTGCTTTGGTTAAAAAGATTATTCATTATCACGAAAACTATCTGAAAACCTTCTCAAAACCAGAATGATTTATTCTGCAGGACCATCTCTGATCCTTAAAGACTGAATGAGCAAGATATGACAAGGCATTGCAAGTTAGTCAAACAATGGATCATTTTGAAAACCATTCCATGCTGGCCAGCTAAGACTCCTAATAAAGAGAATTCTGGATCCTGAAGCAAGTTTATAATCAAACCAATTAAAATGATTATTGATTATAATTCTAACTTGAAAGAAAGGCAGATGATCGGAAGAGAAACCAGCTCAGAGTTTCAGAGTAAAATAGCTCTTTAATTCTCACTGCTTTCTTGAGGTTTTTGATTGAAGTTTGCTAGCCTGATACTACACCTGGTTTTGGACTCCCCATGGAATCTAGTGGTGGAGCAAAAGTTTGTTAAGACTCTCTAGCATCTATCTTTTGGAACATGCTTGTGGATCCTGCACCAAATTCTATGCACTCCTGCCCTCACAGAGTCCTCTCAAGGAACTTCCTATAGGAACAAAGCAACTTCCTGTTAGGAGTCCATCGAGGCTGGAGGGTCTCCATGGTCCCTTTACACAAAGAACACGGATCCACACTTCTGGCTCTCTGAGGGCATTCTCCCACTATCTATCATTCTGCCTCATTGCGGTGCCCACTCTCTTGTAGTTGGAGAAGTACTGTATATATTATTGTACGTCTCTTTTAGAGCTGGTGGCATAGATTTCAGTGACTAGACTAAATGTCAGCAGCTGTGAAAACTTAAAATAGATCAATAGGATACACTGTACTGAAACAGCACAGCATACACAGGGAAATCTCACGACACTCTTCCTTGAACCTTACATTCATAGATTTCAATCTTTTTGGAACTTATACAAACAGCATTGTGGATGCCTATTTGTCACTCCACACCTACAGCCCCCATGTGTTGGAGACTTAACTGCTGTCTAAAATGACTCAGCATGCCACTTCATAACCACATCATTGAAGGAGAGAAGAATAAAGCAGGTCAACACCTGCATCAATCTTGGCACAAGAGTTGTGACAGAGCAAAGCTAGTCCCAGTGCAGTCAATGAGCAAAATCCCCCCCATAAAGAACAGGTCATGAAGAACAGGGGCTGATATCTAAACTGGGAAACCTATACCACAGACTAGTCAAGCAATAGCCTAACAATGTTGTGCCCACAGAATCAAACCTTCCAGATAACATGCTAGAGTCCTCCATTACAGTCCCTGGTATGTCAAGTTTCATCAATGGGCCAGACCCATCCCAAAGGGTGACGGATTGTCATTCAGATGGGAAGGAGTAGCACTGGGAGTCCTTAACATTGACTTCAGACCTCAATGAAGTGGCACGGCATCAGGTCAAACGTTGACATTGGAAACCCTTTCCTGATACCAACCATTATAATCTCGCAGCAGAAAAATCAATGCTCCTCCATGTTGAACAATACATGGAAGAGGTACTGTACTTTGGATGGAGGATGCCAGAAACATTACTGCATTTCATCTTTTCTCTTGTTTACTACACAAAAAAAAAGTCAGAGTTCAACATTTTCAGTTACATTATCAAGCCTTTCCAGTATTGGAACTAGTCAGTTCTGATCAAAAGTCATCAACTTTTAATACCAACTCTACCAGGCCTACTGAGCATTTTCAACATTCTCTTTTATTTCAGATTTCCAGCAATTGCAGTGTTTTGCACAGTTTCGGTATCTTTTTCTCTCTCACCTACCCTCATTCACAGTGTTTCATACTGATAACCCTGACCATCAGCTAGCAGACCCCACAGCTCCAAGGACCCAGGTTCAATCCTGACCACCGATTCTGTCCGTGTGGAGTTTGCATGCTCACATTATGACCAAGTGTGTTTCCTCTGGGTGCTCCTATTTCCTCCCACATTCCAAAAACATGCGGGGTGGCAGATTAACTGGGCATTGTAAATTGCCCCTAGTGTGTAAGTGATTAATAGTACCTGGAGGGAATTGAAGTGACATTGAAGAGAATAAAATACATTTATTGTAGGATTAATATAAACAGATGTTTGATGGTCAACATGGTCTTGATGGGCCTTAGTGCTTGGTTCCATGCTCTATGACTCTATCTCCTTCTATGTATACCTTCTCCAGACAGATCAGTGGTGGCTAAGAAGCCTTCACCATCCTCTCCCAGTTGGTACCACACCATTTAGCCTGTCTTTCTATTCATCCTTCTTCTTTCCACTCCCGTCCCTTGCCTACAACTCAAAACCTGTTTGATTTCAAACTTTTCTCAAATCTGATGAAAGAAGGTCATGGACCTGAAATATTAACTCTGTTTTTCTCTCTCCCCAGATGCTGCCCGACCTACTGAGCATTTCTAACTATTTCGGCTTTTATTTCACATTTCAGATTTCCAGCAGTTGCAGTTTTTTTTTTGCATTTCAACACACAAACTTTGTCCTCATTACAAATAACAAGATAAACATTGTGATTTATTTATGAATGTTCACCATACTCTGGAGGAAGTTATGGCTTTCATTTCCCACTTTGCTGGAAAGACCAAGATTTCAAGTCTGTGACAATTCATTAGATTTTCATGTACTACTTACAATTTTCAAGACTTCTCAAATTTACCTAAAAATCAGCAGGATGAAATTTTTCCAACAAAAATGGAAGAATCCTTGTTACTTATGAAGCAGGAGGAGACCATTCAGCCCCCAAATCCATGTCAGCTCCCTGCAATCTCATCAGCCCCATTTCACATTCTCGCTTTGTTCCCCTGCAACTTATTCTCGCTCACTTGCCCATCAACTCCTCTTTGTCTATTTTGTCACTAAGGTGTAATTTACAGTGGCCAAATAACCTGCCAGCACATTTTTGGGATACAGGAAGAACCAGAGCCGATGACTGAAACCCACAGAGTCATAAGGGAATGTGAAAACTCCACGCAGAGAACATTCAAGGTTAGCATCAAACCCAGGTCGCTCCCTCCAAGGGACTTTCATGCCCAGAGATTGCATGGCTTTAAATCGCACTTTCCAGCAGTTTCACAAATACATTGTTCACCACAAACAATCATCGCTGCTCTTTTATTTTTCGTTAAAACCGGTACTTCAACCTCAGTTTGCCTCACAGCATATCAAAAGGAGAGTCCAACTCTTTACAATAAACCTGCTCATCTTTGCCATCCTACAGCACAAAACCAACAATGCAAAGCGGACAGTGTAGGTCTGAGAAATCACAAACTGAGTCACCTGTCTTCACATACCGGCCACGTTATAACTTTATGTGCTCCCATTCGGCATTTTCCACTTTCTGTCTTCAGATATTAATCTCCTCCATCATGGATATTCCTCAAAACTAGCCGACGGACATATAATGACTTCCCAAATTTTGCAAGTGCTTATCTTCTATTGCTCACTAGGAGTGACCCATGAATTAAGTTGCTCCTTCACCTCAGATATTCCAGGTTCTGCACTATCCTCCCAATATCTACAGATGCATAGATTCCATTAGTTGTCATTACACAGCAATCACAAACAGATGGATTTTCCGAATGTTTCACCACTAAAATCAAAAGGTTGCAGCACTGCCCCACTTGTTGCCTTTTTTCAGATTAGTTAACTGAACAGACCTCAGGATCCAGCTTGTGAGCTGTTGACCCAGTACTGCGAAGAAACGCAGATACTCAACATGCACAGAAGAAACCCATTACGTTTTGGCCATATATTATTAACACATCCTTGAAATTTAAAGCCCAGTTCTGTCCTTCATTTCAAACCAGTTTGAAGTTGGAGAACGAGGAGGCTGTTTCAGTTCTTGTGGGCCACGTTGCAACCAACCACATGGCAAGGAACAGGGAAGATGGTCCTATATGAAGAATACCAGCTCTTCCACCAGGATCTAAATTCAAGTGCAGGAACTCAAAATTTACAATGCCTGGTGTCTCTGAATCACGTGATATAAGCTAAGACTTGCCTAACAGTCAACCATGTCCACACCGCCATGATCCTCTGTGCCTTTTGATTAATCCTTCTGAGTGAATCTCCACCTAGAAGTTGGCCAAGCCCTGGACTCCCAAATCTAGGCATTGCCTTTCTGGACTGGCCTCCAATCTCTGGACATTTTGGTGCTGACATGATTTAACAGAAAAAAAGAGACAGCACTACTACCACTTAAGAAGGCTGCAGCACACCATAACTAACTAAATTAAAGGTATCCAAGGTAACTAGTTTTTCTTTAAATCACATCTGCTGAAGAGTCAAACACATACATTAGGAAATGTTTGTGAAAGGGTTAGTGAAATAATTATCTTTCAAATTCCAAAGAATAGTACATCACAGTAACTCAACGTTCGCCTGCTGAAGATCTCTGGAATCATGGCTTGAATTGTTTCTCTCTGGCTGTTTGGCTATAAAACTCTGCCCACCTCCCTAGGGGCTTTCAGTCTGGTTTATATTGGGATAATGCCCTATGACATTATGTTGGTGTTTCCACAATCCCCCTGCTCTCCATTCCCCTACTTCTTTCCAGGATGGCTTTGAATCCACCATCTCTAATTCCAAGCAGAACACTGCGGTCACCAAGGTGATAGAGCTGGCAGAAATCTTCCTCTACCATCCCATCTTGTGTTCCGGCTGCCTCATTTTCTGCCACAATTCAGTTAGTATTTATCTCACCATAATTTCTTTTTAAGAAGGCTTTCCTGAAGCGATGATTGCCCCAGACATCCTTCAACTGATGAACAGCATCTAGCACAGTGTCTCTTTTTACATATTGGAATGCAGCATCAGTGCAGCATTAGTGTCTATCTCTTCAAGGACATTTGCTCATTATCTTAACATAATGCTGCTGCAGCTGAGTGGAGCAAGCTGTAATCCGACACCAGGGAAGTGATTAAGCATACAAGGAACTGCACCACAATGGTACAGACCATTCATTGAAAACCAGCTTCTGCCCGAAATAACTGACATGCTTAATTCACTGTAAGTAACAACTATAGAATTGATAATAATGGGAACAGTTGCTTTTCTTTAACCATTTTAAATGATTGTTCCATGTAAGCTTGAAGAGGTTAGCTGTTTCAGAGACTAATGTCTCCACTTATGTCAAAAAAGATTGGGTTTTAAATATAAAACTGAATAATTCCTTTTGTCTCATTTGGTTCCATAACCTGTGGCCATTTTATTGAAATATCTGCGTCAGCCTTCGCTCACGTGGCAGTGACCTTGCCTCTGAATCAGAAGGTTGTAGGTTCAGGCACAGGATATGCAACACTTGTCTTTTCACCTCCCACCTCTCATCCCAGCTTTCCCCTGTTTACGGTTCCACAGAAAAAAGCAAGTTACCTGCACTTCTTTCAAGTCAATATTTTATGTTCACCGTTCGCAATACAATCTACACCGGGGAGATCAGATACAGATGGGCGCCTGCTTTTCAATCCACAACTGTGAAGCTGAATTTATGGCCACTTGACATTTGACTTTTTGACTGAGCCCCACTCTCTTCTCTGTCCTTAGCCATGCACACTGCTCGATTGCTCAATGGAAAGCCATGAGATAGCATCACAGCTTTTATTTAGCCACTTTACAGTCTTCTAGACCCAGCACTTTCAGGTTTTAAGCAAAGCTCTCATTTTAATGGACATCAGGTGCAGTAACAATCCTAAAATCTACACTTACACCCCTCTGGAGCTCTCTTTTGCCCTCTTACCCATTCCATCAACTTCCCGTTTTGTCTTCCACCATCATCCTGTTTCTCATTTCATCCCTCTTGCCTTTCATCTTCGCACAGACTTTCCCCATTTTTCTTTCCTCCCCATTTTACTGCATCTGTACGTGCTTTAAGTCTGTCAGGCCTCCAACTTTTATTGCTTTTGACATAAGGTCAACGAGCTGAAATTTTTCTCTCTCCGTGGTTGCTGCCTGAGCTGTTGAGTACTCTGTCATTTTCAACTTTCATTTCTCAAGCAGGAGAGCCACAGAAAAAATAAAATGTGTGCAGCAAAGGAATCCCAGAATTGCTCTTCAGAGATCAAGTAGTTTTCCTTACAGATCCACTGCACATATAGTGGACTGTAACAGTATTTGTATAATCATAACCTCTTCTCCCAGCCTTTCCACTCTCCTGTCTTCTTTGCCAACTCCCCTTTACCCTTTAATCCCACAGGCAGCCTTAAAGTACTAAATAAACCCAAAGATATCCATTCAAAGCAGCCGTTAATTGATTGAATTAATAGGCTTCTTTAACTAATACCATTGAAGGATCTTTGTAGTCTATTTGTGACACAAGTTTCTGAGTGAGTTTATCAAGCCAGACCAACCCAATGCTCTACAACAAGCATAAAATCCTTACTGAATTATCTTTCCTGGCTGTTAACTTATTCTGGTGCTAAATAAGCTATTTTTACATATAACATGAAGAAGAACTTCTGTCATTGGATAAACACCCATACCGCTTGGCATGTTGAACACTTAATATGTCCACTTCTCATCTGAAAATACATAGTTAGATGTACTGTCAATGAATTTTGGAGGACAAGGTTTCAATGTGCGCACATTAAAGAATAACCAGTTGGGCGAGACATTGGAAAGTTAATGACTATGTGACGGTAACCAAGAAGAGTGCCTTCCAGAGAGATGGGGAAAGAAACAGGAGATCATTCAGAAGTAAGTAAGGACAAGTGAAAAGATTCCAGAGTCTGCAACTTTTCTAAAGACAACCATATTGAATTAAGTGTTGCAGGCCTGTCTGATATGTAATCTGGGTTTAATGCCATATCAGTTTCATGATAATGATTTCTATTGTTCATATGGGGTAATTATTTAAAATATCTACACCCATGTCTGTTCTACTTGTCAGTTCCATCCCTTGACAAAGCCAACTTCAGTCTCAGAAAAGTTACCATAAGCACAGAGATTTATTTATTTGCTAAAGTCATTTTTTGCAGGATCTACCTGATAAGCTTGAAAGCTCGTTTATTCTGTGCTTGTGCCCAAGGACAGTAAACAAAGACAAGGAGAGTTAGTGTTATCTGCTAGAAATAAGCTGCAGGCTGTATGCTTTCTGGAACAATTATCACAGCTGACGTTGTGTGCTCATTTAGAAGCAATGGCCCAAGGAGTTTCAAAGTTATCTGGAAGAAGTGATACTGCAGGCATGATCCACAGGTTGTAGAAGGTACATTGCCATCCACCCTACCACACTAATATAGAAACACCTGCCTAGAAATTTACTGATGGTTGGTAGCTCTGAATATGAAATACAATTAAATCAACATGTTATATTCTGCTTCCAAATTTAATTAACCTGACTCAATTGAATGCTGATGCATTATACACATGCTGATGCCACCATATAGCACATTTAGCAACCAAATAAGATGAATTTTTAAACAACTCATATTTTGTATATTAAGGACACTATGATATCACAGTACTTGTATGAGACTTGTACTTAATTTGATTTCACAACTTTAAGGCATCCCAAATTATTTCACAGTCAAATACTTTGGATGTGTAGTCGTTGTTGCAATGTAATGCTGGACCAGTGAACTGAATTATGCCTTTAATTCTGTAGCACTCTCTGGTCCAGAAGCTAAAGTTCCAATTCACTGGTAGTCAGCACTAGTTGAACTTTAACATATGAGCATAAGGATAAGAAGTAGGAATAGGCCAAACAGTCCCCTGAGCCTGCTCCAATATTCATTGAGATCATGGCTGAACGCATCTTGGCCTCACCTCCACTTTTCCCTCTCTTCCCATGTCCCTTGCCTCCATTGTAGTTTAAATGCCTGTCAATCTTTTTCTTGAATACATTCAATGACTCCATCTCCAAATCCCTCTACAGGACAGAATTTCAAAGATTTACCACCACCTGAGAGAATCATCTCCATCTTAAATGGGCAATCCTTACTCTGAAACTATGCCTCCTAGTTTTAGATATCCCTATTGGGGAAAACAACCTCTCAGCGTCCACTCAATCAACCCCAATAGAATCTTGTATGTTTCAGTAAGATCATCTTTCATTATTCTAAACCTTCTGAAACCTTTTTTGTACATCAACCCTTTCATTCCAGGAATAAATCTAATGAACCTTCTCAGCACTATCACTAATGCAAGTTTATTATGCCTTCAATATGGAGATAAAAACTGCAAGCAGTACACCAGGTGCAATTGTAACAGGACGCTGTTAAGATGCATCAACATCTCTATTTTTATATGCCGTACCTCTCACAACGAAGGCCAGCATTCTGTTAGTCTTCCTATTTTTCCTGAACTTTTTGTGTTTCATATACAAGGATCCCTATGTAATGCAACGTTTTGTAATCTTACTCCTTTTAGGTAATAAATTCCTTTTTCATTCTTCCTTCTGAATCGGATAATCTCGTATTTTCCGTCATTTCACTCAATCTGCCAATTTCTTGCCCACTGATTTAAGCAATCTACATCTCTTTGCAAGCACTTTGTGTCTTTACTAACCTGCCTGCCTTTGTATCATCAGCAAATTTAGTCACAGTATATTCATTTCCATCATCCAAGTCCAGCAACAATCCAAGTTGACCTATTGACTGCCAATCTGAAGATGACTCATTTACATGAGAAGATAGGAACACGAGGAACAGGAACAAGACTAAGCCCACAGGCCCCTCAAACCTGTTCTGGAATTCAGGATGATCAAAGCTGATCTAATCTTAGCTTTGATTTCACTTTTCTGCTCTCTCTTCATACCTCTTGACTCTCTGATCATTTAATCGTCTTTCAATCTATACTTTTAATATATTCAATGATTCTTCCTCCACAACTCTCTGGGGTAGAGAATTCTAAAGATTCACAACCATCTGAGAGAAGATCTTCCTCCTCATTTTTGTCTGAAATGGATGACCCCTTATTCTGAAACTATAGTCCATGGTTCCATGTACCTAATCTTTCAGCATCCACCTTGTCAATTCCTCTCAGAATTTTAAATGTTTCAATAAGATCAACTTTCATTTTTTGAAACTCAGATGAGTAAAGGTGGAGCCTGCTCAATCTTTCTTCATATGTCAACTTATTCTTTCCAGGGTCAACCTAATGAGCTGTCTCTTCTACTACCCACTCCTCTATCCAAACCAATGTATAACCTCCAGCATTGTGCACCCTTATCCTGTGCAGTAGCCTTTTACATGCTAACTCATCAAATGCCTTCTGGAAATCCAAACAAACTACATATACTGGTTCCCTTTATTCACCCTGTTGTTACTTCCTCAAAGAATTGCAGCAAATTTGTTAAACACAATTTCTCTTTCAGAAAACCATGTTGATTTGACTTGATTGTCTTATGATTTTCTAAACATTCTTCTATTATCTCCATAATAATGGATTCAAAATATTAGACTAACTGGCCTATAGTTTCCTACATTCCATCCCCCTCCTTTCTTCAATAGTGGTGTTACATTTCCAATCCAATGGGACCTCTCCAGGGAATTTTGGTGGATAACAATGAACACACCTGTTATCTTTGCAGCCTCTTCCTTTAAGGTCCTGGGATGTGAGCCATCAGATCCAGGGGATTGTCAGACTTTAGCCCCATTATTTTGCCAAAGATTCTCCCCCCAGTGATAGAGATTAAGTTCCTCTCTTTTTTCAGCCCTTAATTCTACTAGAATATTTTAGTGTCTTCTATAATCCCAAATAATTGCTGAGAAATCTTGCCATTTCTCTCTTTCCTATCATTAGTTCCCCATTCAAAGGTATAAGAGAAGGGCTCACACTCTATGTTTCTGCAGCATAGTCCTATCCTGCATGAATTACTGCACACTATTCAAAATCTGTTCAATGCAATGTCCATGAAGTGAAGATGCAAGTATAATAATCTGATATCAATGGTTACTATTATTTCTGAAAACAAAGGTTCAGAAAATTTAACAGCCTTTGTTATTGTTTAAACTTGACATGCATTCATAGACAGTACAGACACTACTGCAAGAAAAAAGTAGCTCTTCTAAGTATGCCCATTTTGTAAAGCTCAATAGACAATAGAGCATCAATTTCTCCAGAAGTCTTGTAGTACATATGCTCTCCATGCTACATTAGTTCAGCTGCACCCTTCCCAAAGGCATGTTTGTGCTGTAGGTTCACACCACTGACAAAAGTCGTGGCATTTAAATGAAATAGATTCTGAAGATTTGTGTTCAGAACTAATCGATGTAGATCATCTCATCTGCAGAATTTCAAAGTCAAATGCAAGTCAAAGTGTGAATCCAAACCTCAGGGGTATCTCCACTTACTGTATGTCCATTTTTCCATGAAATGTCCTAAAAAGCATGCTTCTTGATTGATGTCACTTGTTTGACATAAAATTGCACTTGCCTGTAAAAACAGGATGTTAACTGAATTTCAATTTATGCTGGGACAACAGGCACAGGTGTACGATAAAGAGCCAGACTTCTTTGGCTGTCTGTGTGAATCTGCTGAGCTGCCAGTTAGTAAATAGCATTGGCTAAGGCTGGAGAAGAAATGCCAGCCTTGCCCTTCCAAATAATTCATAGAAAAGGGCTCAAACCATTACTTAACTGGTTATATTTATTTTCTTCTTTCAAGACCTTTCCCTTCATCCACCTCAGTGCCCACACATGGGTGCACTTATTAGTCAAGGCATAATGACCTGGACCTTCCACTTAAAGAACAAAAAAAAATTGCCTGAAACTGTCAGCTTTTCTCTACACGACTGGGTAGAAGCTGTAGACTCTTGAGCAAAAGTGAAATTCCTGACCTTCAGCTCAGTGGTTTCTTACTTCAGAGACAATTGCGCTCCACTGTTACACTCTTCATGGAATCCACTGGGGAGGTATAAACTTCTGCAGATTTCCCAGCACAAGCAAATCTGAGCAAGATAAATGATTTCAATGGAAATAAATGGCTGAAGAAGGAAGGGTAAGGACCAGGAATTTCCAATATTTTCATTTAGTTGAGTTGAGTCTATCTAATGGTTTTTAGTTGTTTCCTAGTGATTTTAGGTTTTACATTTCTAAATTAAATACTAATTATTTAACTTTTTAAACAGTATTTTTAATTTCTAATAACTTTTCCAGAATCTTTTTGAGTGTTTATGAGTGTCAGTGACATTCAATCTCTTGGACAGCTTTGACAGTCAGTAAACACTGCAGCTCTTCAACCAGATCTCAGAGCCATTTTGATCCAAGAATTAATTACATTTGGGATGCTCCTGCACTGTATAGAGCCTAAAAGTTCGGGTGTGAGCCAGATTCCTGAAGAAACAAATGATCCACCCTGGGACTCCTTCCAAATCAGATCAGGACTTAAAGGCAAGCAACCAATGAGCTTGGATATTCTGCTGGTCAGTGGAGGAGCTGTGCTGTTATTAAAGAACATAAAAATAATCTACAGGAGCAAAATTGGATAGCACTGTAAAATAGGTGCTGCAATCACAATGCACAATTAATCTGTATCTGATAACTCATTGTAGACCACACACAAACTGCAAGCTGCCAACTATGCTGCTCCTAGCCTTAGCTTATCACCTTGAGACCAAATACCAGTTCAGGTCAGTTAATGCGTATTAAAGCCACTCAGCAGCTCTGAAAAGGGGAGATGCTTTATGGCTGGAATCTGTGTGAAAATCATAGCAGAGACTTTAGGAGCTTGCTGGAATCCATGCCAAAGCAGGTGAGATGGGCAGCCAAATTTTTTAGACATTGTAGGCTCTGGCAAATGCTGTGTGGAGGAGGGAAATACCCTACCTATGGAATGAGGAGGCACATCAGGCAAAGTTAACAAAATAAGTATACAATAGTAATGCAGGAAATGTAGTTTATTTACATTTTGAAAAATCCTTCAATAATGTACCCCATAGTAAACTAATAAGGCAGAGACTGTGGAGATAGGAGACATGCTGCAGAATGGAGTGGTAGCTGACTTCAAGAATGGGAGTTAAAGGTTGCTAGAGTCATACGGCACAGAAACAGGCCCTTCAGCCCATTAAGCACGTGCCACAAAGCACCAATTTACACAAATCTGTTTTCTTCTCCCCACATTCTCATCAATTCCTCCCAATTCTACCATTCACCAACCCACGAGTGGCTAATCAACTTACCAACCTCCACGTCTTTGGGATGTAGGAGGAAACTGAAGCAACCCAGGCATAAATACCAGCTTAGACTAGTTGGGACAAATGGCTTGTTCTGTGCTGTGTATGCGATTTAATCCTTATCCTAACCCTACACAGTTATAGGGAGAATGTGCAAACTCCATACAGACTGCACCCGAGGTCAGGATTGAGACCAGGTCATCTGAGCTGTGAGGCAAAGGCTCTACTAGCTGTGCCTCTGTGCTGCCCCTCTGTTTACAAGCTGCAGATATCCTATATTCTGGCTTCAACAAAGGGAAGACAGTGAAAATAAACAGGCTATGTCCTGTATGTTGGATAGTAAAGTGAGCTGAAGGGCTGAATGGACTAGTTTGTTGCTATAGGAAAACTGGTAAATCAGTCTCACACTGCACCCCATTAGATGGTTTCAAAGATGGTTCAATCTCTCTACACAGTATGAAGCAACTGCATCTGAGAGCAAGGAGATGGAAAACAACCACTGAAAACAAACTTAAAAAAAAATTAAATTGCTGAGCTCTCATCATTTGAAAGTGATTTTTTTTGGAGACTGCTGGATTGGTAGCATCTGTATAGGTTAACTGCAGCAGTGGCAGTATCCGATGTCATGATGAATGAAAATAATTAATCGGAACAACAAAGAAATACTTAAATTGAAAAGTCTGGGTTGTATCAACACCATTTTATTGCAGATCACATTCATTGCATCTACTGTCCACTCAGCAGGAACATAAATTTAATTTATAGAGGATGGGAAAGGAACCCATATCATATGGGATGAGAGATTAATTCAAAAATTCACTGTTATTGCAACAAAAAATGTATGATCAAACTCATGAAAACTGCAATTAGAGAAGTGTTTTTTTTTACCTTTACTGCTTTAGGACAGATTGTTGGCATTTATATTTTCATTTTGCTTTATCTTCCCCCCTCCCCCAACTCCACTCCATTTAAGTTTCACCATATCGCAGGCTTGGGTGACAATGATAACACCACCAGTGGAAGCAGGGTTTGCACTTTGTATAAAGGTCTCATGAATGCATTCAGAAAGAATATGTTCACAGCACTGGTTCATACAGTCCTTGAGTTCCAACCTCTCCCATAACCTACCCTCTCACCTCACCCCCAACCCTCTACCCTCACTGCACCTCAACAGATCATAAATATTTGCAAATGGATTAACTATTTTCCAGGAAGTTCAGTTACTGGAGTAACTCCAGAGGACTGGACTATTGACCTAGAGATGAGCTTGAATCCCACCCAGGCAACTGGGAAATTTAAAGCCAAATAATTAAACAAACTCTAGAATAAAAGTCTTATATAAGGAAAGGTAACCAGAGTACAAGCAGATTATCGTAACACCTCAGTGGTTTACTAATTTTCTTCATAGACGATTATTCTATCTACAGGTAACTCAAGATCCATTAATGTGGTTGAACCTTAACTGCTTCTGATTTGCCTTAGCAAGCTGCTCAGTTAAAGGTACAAGAGGTGTGGACATTAAATGCCTTGTCAGCGACATCCACAAGGGAATAAGTAATAAGCAAATTGCTTCAATACTGTAATGCATTTTGGAGCATTTTGAGGTCAAGGAAGGAATCATAACAGTGCAAGTTCTTTTAATTGCCATTTCTAATAAGTCAACTTAAAAATAAAACAATAGTGAGTTTGAAGTGATGATGCAGAAAATTCTGGTCCTTCTTGCCAAAGTTACAACAAGGAAATGAAGATTTATGCACTAGTTTCTGTGTCAGTGGAAACCTGCGAATAACTATCACCTGTGCCAACCAATTTCAAATGTACAGTGGAACTGTGAATGTGACTGTGGCAACATGCAAATTATTCCAGCCATCACTTCTACAGCTGGTAATAAGTTGCTGATACCTTTTGCAAGGGCAATGTGGCAGTCCTAAAATAGATGTTAGCACCTAATCTTCCAATTTGACACTTCTATTAATGATGACAAAATTATTAGCAAGAGAGAAGCAGATTAAAAAAGAATTCTCAAGTGCAACAAGCTTTGCCAAGGTGCCCAGGACAGGCAATAGCCAAAAGAATAGTTCACCGTCTAATGAAGAAGGCACATGCCTGGTATGAAACCTGACTAATGAAGTGTTCTGGTTTTATACCAGATATGGGAAAATAACATGATAGAAATTTCAATGAAGTTATGGCTGAGACAAAGAACAGAAAAATAGAGGGGCTGAACAGTTTCATATCACTTCAAGTGGAACTTAATGTTTCCTGTCGATAGTCTTAAAAGTTTTCACTCCTTCAGCCATGTCCTTATGTTCAAATGTGAACATAACAATGGTTCTTGCCAATTTCAGGGAAATAAAAGTGCCAGGAATGAAATACAATTGAACGATAATCAAGTTGACTCAAGTGGAAGTATGCTTGGACGTAAATCACAACTAAGGGTTCAAGGTTCAAAATTCAACACATAACATGGAATGGTACTCCTGTATCATCCAATACATTATCCCAATTCACTGGTGGATATTAATAATACTGTGGTAATATTTGAAAAAGAGCAAGAAGCTTTCTCTGGCATCGCAGCCAACATTCCTCCCCCACCAAAAGCACGTCAACTAGTCATTCATTCATTTTCTGTAGGACTTGATAAAGCATGAATTGGATGCTGTTTTACACATACTGCTATTATGGCGGCAATTCAAAAGCAATTTACAAGCTGGAACATGATAGAATGCTAAATGCATGCCAAGTTTACAGATAACACTGAATTGGACATATACTGCTGTTCCTTCATTATTGCTGGATCCAGATCCTGGAACTCTTTACTAAATAGTACTGTGAGAATAGCTTCACCAAATGGGCCGCAGCACTTCAGCCACCACCTTCTCAAGGGCAAATGGATTGAACATTTTGTGAATGGATAAATAAAATGCTCTTTCAGTAAGTTCAGTCACTGAGAACTGTCACTAAGAACTGATCTACTCTCAGCAGCTGTTTTTGAAATAAACTAATCAGAACCTGTAAAGTCGTGCTGTTTTCACCATTTCACTTCTCACAAAGACAATAATAGAGCTTCTACAGAACCAGGTGGAAAATCTATCATGACGATATGTTTTTGTTGTAATTATTTTGAAACCTGTGATTACACTTCAAGGTTACAGAGAATTGGGAACATCAAATACCTTTAACTTGCTAGCAAAGTAGAATGATAAAGTGTAGGAGTCCTTTGTGTATATTTGGCTGAGATATAAGTGGTAATAATGAATCAATAACTAAACAGGTGAACAACTGTGAAGTCACAGTATGAAAAACTGTGATCATCATTTTCTCCATAAGGTTTACTCCGGTTCTTGTGGCTGGATTTATCAATTTAAAAGTATGTGAGAACTAACTGGGCAGACTCTGGGCAGGACTGAGCTCTGAGAAATATCATTCTTATACTCTCCTTCAGTAAACAGATGCTGTATTTGGTGTAGCATTAACCTTTATAATGACTTCGAAATCACAAAGTCCTTGATATATGGAGTGCTCTTCAATGAAACCAGCGTGCGACAAGAGAGCACCTGTTTCAGTTTAATTAGCTCCCAAACAACATTCATTTTACCTTGTTCAACCTTAGTAAAGCACCCTCTAATGGCAAGTTCTGGCAGTGAGGGATTGAGACAGACTAAATTGACTTTCAGATGGAAAATCAAATTAAGACCTTATACACCTATTCAGGTGTATATAACTGATCCTATGATCTTAGCCGAAGGAGGGATTAAAGTTGCATGACCACTATCACCAAAATACTGGTTGTTTCACTTGCACTCTGGAGGATGCTATCCTGCACATTCCAACTGCCATGTTTACCCAATTCACATTCGTGACAGAACAAATTCATTAGCTGTGAAGTACTTTGGAACTCTGTAATGTAGGTTACCTTTGGAATTCTCTGCAACAGAGGATTGTGGGATATGAGTACATTCAGGGCTAAGGTCAACAGGGTTTTGGGAACTGAGAGAATTAAGGGCCATGGAGATCAGGTGAGAAGGTGGAGTAGATGTCAAAGATCAGTCCTTACCTTTCTAAGTGGCAGAGCAGGGGAAAGAGGCTAAACTGGCTACTCCTGATCCCTTGAATAGGTTCTTATTCATCCTTCAGGCCATCAAGCTAGTGGAAATTTTATATTTCAAGTTCATACTTACCACAGTACCCAAGAAGATCCAACAAGCTGAGACGTGAGACTTTTACCCAATTAATTAGTGCATGGTTTAAACCCAGGCCCAAAACCAGAATTCTAACATATTGATGTACCTCAGAGCCATTTCCCCTGCTGTTCCAATGCCAAGAAGATAGAAACAATAATCTTAAAGGATGACACACACGATTGACAGTATAATGATCCAGCTGTGATGCCAAATTTGTCTTTGCACACTGTCTTCAAGTTGGTGAAGGGGTTTCTCAAGGGGTTTTAAGATCCTCTTTAATATACAAACTGAGCACGAACATAGCTGATCTGGCCAGTTGTAGAGCAGCAGAAATGGTAAACACAATTTTGATTCACTTTTAAAATGTTCACAACTTCACATTAGTTTTTTTTTAATATTGAGATTGACGTTTTGCAATTCATGAATATTATTTAATGTCACATATAACAGATTAAGGAATGATATTTTGTTTGATCTGAAGGATGCACAACTCACGACTGCTTCAAAGTAGCTTGTAGCCTCCAAAAGGGAGGTAGTGTCATCTATAAAACATTACTCTGGCTTTGTCTTATGTACTTCTTGGCATCAAGTATGCATGAATTCAGCAGCAGTTACCTTCAACTCTGAGAAAACTCTTTCTAATTCTTTCTTCAATTCCACATTCAGCAATTCAAGTAGAGATCGAAATGCCTCTTGCCTCTTAAAGATGGCAAGAGGCATCAGGGTGTAGATGAGAAGTGCAAAGTAGGCATTCAACCCTGTTAAGTTAGTCAGACAAGATACAAGCAACACCACTATACACTTATCCTCAACCTAGTGTAATCCTTCAACATCTCTCTTATAATCAAGATAAACTGCTTATGAGTGAGCGAAGTCATAATTGTTATTTCTCAACTCTATTCCTACTCCTTGGAATTGTTGAAGGGCACCTGAATTCTTACTGTGGACACAAGAGACTGCAGATGCTAGAATCTGGAGCAAAAAAACAAACTGCTGGAGGAAATCAGGAGGTCAGACAGCATCTGTGGAGGCAAAGGGATAGTTGACGTTTTGGGTCAAGACTGAGAATATAGAGGGGAGAGAGCCAGTATGGAGACGTGAAGGGGAGGGATGAGGCAGGAGCTGGCAGGCGATAGATAGAATCAGGTAAGTAGGGAGATGACGGGCAGATGGAGCCAGGTGGGGGGAGGCAAGGTGGAGGCAGAGACAGAGGCTGGAAGGAGATAAATGGAGACAATAAAGGACTGGAGATTCTGGAATCTGGTAAGTAAGGAAGGTGATATGGAACCAGATAAGGGAGGGATGCTGGGTAGACGGAACTAGCAGGGGAGGGGATGGGGGAACCTAGTGAGGGGGGGTAAGGGAGAAAAACCTGATAACAGTGAGCTGGGGAGTTGGGGGTATGTGTGAGAGAACATAGGTGCATCAGAAGGAAGGAGAAAGGAACACAGGGGGTCCGGTTACCTGGAATTGGAAAACTCAATGTTCATTCCATTGGTTTGCAGACCAACCAGGTGGAATCCTTTGCAAATGCCAAGATATCATCTAGGATCTCACCCAGAGATCTTGCTAGTACAAATGGCAATCTACCATATAGGAACAGTCTAATGTGAAAACTCCTTTGAAACTTTGTCCAATTTCAACTGCTGATAAACACATGACATGTCAGGAGTTGTAAAAATCTGTCTTCCTCCGAGCTGAGAAAACAAGTCATCAGAGGATCAGGGTGTCTGTCTACCTTTGCTTCCCTGTTTATTGTCATCTCACAATTTCCACAGACCTTCATCGTGTCACCTATCTTCACCACAGGACTGACCGAACAGTCCAATCAGAAAACTCAACTGGATCAATGATACCCATTTCTTCTGGTCTCTTCAGCTCTTCTCCAACTTCCTTCACTCTCAAGGCACATCATTCATCAGAGGCACAGATATCCTGTACTTTTGAAGAATCATGCCCTTCATGTCTTCAATGCGACCAAGTTCATCACAAAATATCTCTGTGTACTTGTCCAGTTAGTTGAAACAGTTTCTTCATGCCGTTAACCTCTCCAATATCTTGCTTTGCTTGATAGCCAGTTTTAATCTATCAAATTAGACTCTTGCCTCAGGTCAATTAGAAGAGGAAGCTGTGCCTCACTTTCACCTCTTCTCACTCTAACTTCACACATCCCTTTCACCTAGATCCTTTCCCCAGTGTAGGTACAAAGGTCAGTAGATGAAATTTACTGCACCATCTGGCCAGGGTAACAAATTCCTGCTCACATATAACATTGTACTACCAATGTCAATTTCCACTGACACTCTCTTTTGTTCAGTGTATAGTAATGTACAGAAAGGTTCAGTGGAATTGTGACAGGGTCAACAGTCCATGCAGTTTGCCTAGGTTACCTACTTCATCACATGTGATACCTTTTATTATTCTTTCCAACAGGCACAGTTTGGTTTCTTGAGTTTGCAATGGCTTTAGTTTTCTTTGAAGAAAACTGTTGACAAATGCCTCTTGGTACCCCAATTGTGGAAAATTGAATGGGTCTGAACACATTGACCACGTCATGTGCTGTCAAATCAATAACATTTCCTATTCAGATAGCTCTAGCCTTTCCTCAAAGATGCTGTAGTGCTGTGCCCTAACTTATTAATGACCTAAACATTCATTGGATGATAAAGTAACTTCTGCCCTGGTGTCTCCACTGCCTGGGCACTATCAAAGTTCTTATCAGATAGTCTCCTTGGATTCCACAAATGATATGACCCAGTGGCAGTTCTTCCAAATGTATACAATACCTTGCAGCATTCAGCAATCCATTGTAAGTCTGCAATGCTTTCATCTTGATGCTGATTCCAGTTATTAAACTTGTACCATTGAATTATCGAGAAGGAAGATGGGACTCTTATGCTGTTCAAACTTGAACACTAGTTCGACCAGCCCTTCAAAAGACTAGTCTCCTGATTTGGCTGGAGCTGGCAAGGCTTTCATCAACTAGTACGTTCTAACAGCTACGTACAGATATGATCAAAATGTATTTCTCTTCCGTTCTGTAAAAGCTTTTTACGCAGCCTTCCTGCATATCCATTCCATGGTTTGACTGAACTAATTTAAAGTATCAATTGTAATCATCATGTCTTGGCCATGGCATTAAACAAGTGAAGCAAGCACAAACAACTGAATCAATGAAATTCAAACCAGTCTCAGCAAACCATGCTATTTCACAGCTCCTGAGAAGGAATTGCTAAAATCTCATGAAAAGCAATCAACACTTACTCCTAGTTCATCTTCTTTCACCCACACTGCCAATTATCATATTGGCACAATTCAATGTATGCAAACATTGGGCAAAAACACTCATGATTCAGCAGTACAAGACTACTGGTAGTTTTGTGTATAGAACCAAATTTACTTTCACTGTACACTTATTGACTCGAGGGTATTAGTAACAATAGGAACGTAACAATCTTAAAGTGACCTCATCTCTGTCCTCAGGTTACCACACTCATGAATTTCTTTCATTTCTTTCAACTAATTCCTGTGGCAGCAAGTTCCACATTCTTATCATTCTCTGGACAAGGCAATTTCTTCTGACTTCCCTATTTAATTGATTAATGCCCTCTCCCCCCTTCCCCCATATATCATTTATAGCACTTGCTACTGCCTACAACTGGAAACATTTTCTCCATTCCTACAATATCAGCCTAGCTGATCTGAAAATATACAATGTCACCCTGATTGCATCAGTAGTATTTATACTTCTCACATCGGCCAACCTGGTCTTCTTCTGGAAACATTTTAGAATCATCAATCTACATTACACACACTAATAATTCATTTGTGATGGCTTCCAAACAACTTGGTCTGGAGCTTTTGGCCCAAAAGGGAGGGCAGGTTTTTATTCCATTTGCTAGTGCCAGCTATAAATTTAGGTTCTAAGAGTAAGCTAACCTTCCTGCATGAGCCAGTCCTCCATCTGCCTTAAATTGACATGATTTATGATTTGGTATTTGTAACAGTAAATTGCTATACAATTATTTCACAGATTACAAAGACTTCTTTCCTGATTGTCTTGTAGCCGGTGTTTAATCAAATGATACCGACAGAACAATAACTGTTTATGGATCCTGTAGCTAATTGTGACAATCAAATATTGATTTTTTTTGGTGTTGTGTAGAATCTTTGAATATCAATCTAATGCTGTTCATTTAAGATCATGCATGGAAAGCTAATTCCTATTTTCTCCTGTTAGCCTGTTTGAAGCAAGGAGCAAAAAGTATGTATTTCTGGAAAAAAGAAATTCCTGAAAAAAAAAGGAAGAAAACTAAATGTCTGCCAGTAACATTCCATTTATCACAGAGCTGAAGCTTCATATATGTGTTTTTTTTGAATATGTGGACTAAAACGTACTAATATTCTAATTGTTTACTACTTCTCATTTTTCAGCCTACAAGGCATTTTGCTTCTGGAGCTGAAACATTGGAAATATCTCACCTGCGTACCCTTGCCATTCAATTCTCTCCCCTTGTAATTCTCAACACCACTCTGAAAAAAACGAAGTGATAGCAGGGAATCTATTCTACATTTCTATTTTCTGTAAAATAAGTTCTGCCTTAGAAGCAATCTGTGCTTTGAATTTGACTGTGCTTTTTTCATCCCTCAATTGTTCGTGTATCAGTATCATGGCTAGAAATGGGAGCTCACTCAATGAAATAAAACTTGTAGTAAATGCTGAGAAAAAGATGAAGGTTCACATGTATCTCTAAAAAAAACTAATAATTAATTTTGGTTATGGGATTAACTATATAAATTCAATATTAACAAGCCTTAACCAAAGTTGGAAGTGTTTTTTTTTCAATTTACACATAAGCAGTAGGTATGTGAAATGGACTCCCATTACATTACCTTATTAACACATCTCTTAAATATTGTTTTAAAAGGGATAGATTGGTCATGCAAGAACCTAAATTATAATTTACCTTATAATTTAAGGATGTCAATTTAGTCATAGTTGACTATGAAACCTGATGAGCCCAATTGAATGTTATTGTATGATTAGAATACACAGTAAGGAACCATTAAATATGGAACTATTAAATGATAAGCATGATATTTCAACGCCTCACTGTTCATGATATCTGTCCAGACAGCTGGAGGTTCGCCTACCAAGAGTGAAACAAAGAGATTGGAGTAACCATAAGGGTCCAGAGTTGGTGGAGTGCAGAGTTCTCTGAGGAATGTAAGATCAGAGTATCTTTCAGAGATAAAGAGTGAAGCCACAAATGACTGACACATATGGATGAAAATTCTAAAACTGAGGTTCTGGTGGACCGAGACTCAGTGTAGATAAAGCAAATAGAGTGCCAATAGGTGGAAGAGATAGTGTGGTTTAAAATACTACTGTTTTGAATGACCTCAAATATATGGAATGTGGAAAATGGGATGCCAGTCAAGACAGCATTGTAATATTTGAGTATGGAAGCAAATAAAATATGGATGATGGTTTCAGTAGCCAATAAGCTACAACAGATTCAAAGAGGTCTTGACACATTTTTTTCCTTAAAGTGGAAATTCAACATTTCCCATGAAAAAATCTCACTCCAATGCCATTTAAGGGACTAGAAAGAGCACAATTTGCCCCCATGCCCAGGGGTATTGCCTCAGTATGGATGTATGATGTATGCCTTTGTGCTACTGGTATATTTTTTGATACAAGAAAAAACAAGGCTCTATTGGGCAAGCTGTTTACCAAATATCATAAACATTTTTTCTGCAAAATAAACTCTTTTCCACCACAAGGTAAGACTCTTATCCTTGGAATTTTACATTTAATTGCATATATTGATATCTTCAGGAGAATTTGTAAGGAAGAAGTACTGAAAGAGTTAAAAAACAATAGAGATACAACTGGAGGTACTTCAACAATCATTTTATTTGAATCAAACATGTTGGTTTAGCCTCCTGTGAATAGGCTGTTCCCCTGTAATGTGCAGCAAAGTAAGTTATCTCAGTAATTAGAACTTACATTATGAGATCACATCTGTTCAAAATGAATAACTGGACTATTGCAGAGGCATGCCTGTCACTAGCTGCCATAGTATGGAAGCACTGTCAAACAAAAGTCCCCAAAATGGTACAATATCCACAAAATCAACTGACCCTCTGTGTAAGAACAGGACAAACTGGTCATGTTTGGATATCACAGATAAAGCACTCAGAGTTTCTTTCTACAGTTTTATGATATCATCTGAACTTAGATTATTACATACCCCATTCACGTATACATCCCAATAACAGTGAATTTCAAATAGAAAGCAGAATATCTAATACACCATGGATCTGTATTATCCATGACAAGCAGGCATGTCTCTTGACAAGCTCGATCAATGTTCAGCCAGCTATGAAGTAAATGAAGCAGCTTTGATCATGGAACTTCCCGGTTGAAATTGGAAAATTCACTGCAGCGTCTGGCAACTTTAGGTTTGACGAGCATAGATCTGAGAAAGTGTAGCTGTGGGATGGGGTTTGCCTTCAGTTACATAAACAGCAGCAGAATTCTCAATCAGTGCAGAAAATCTGCACCATTCTCCAGCTGTGGAAAGCGCCACTCAACACTAATGCTGAAGCCCAGTTTGAGTCTGCTGCACAAGAACCCCAGTCAATTCAAAGCTCGATAAACATTATTCACACATCAACTCAAGGTTAACACCAAACAATAAGCTCCCTTCACAAAACTTAAGTTGTTCCTTAATTGATGAGTAGCAAAAAATAGTTTTAAGTCAAAACTCACTTTTCTACTCTGGGTTTGTATTGAATTGCACATGTCAATTCAATGAACTTGATGCTGATTCTCCATTTCACTAAAATACACATTGATTCTGTTCTTCTCACTCATAGTGCTCAAGTCATGCTCACAAAAATGAAGGAGTTGACTCTGATTAATATGATGCAAACACAATAAAACTTGCATTAATTGCCATTTTATGCATTAGCATCTTGTTTGGGGTTCCATGTGTTAAAGCCAATTTTGAAGTAATGACTCACAATCACCTCCTGTCATTACTCAAGTTTCCTTGGAATAGCTCACCACTCCTGCTTTCTGCTCACCAATCTGCTAAACCCGCTTATTCCTTAAACAGGCCCCTGAGTGAGAATTGTCTCAAGGAAGCCAGCTCTGCCCTTGTCAACATACATTATATATCCCATAGAAATGCATTGACAGCTAATTTAGTCATTTCTCCAGGTTGAAATGACTATTTGAAATTTGTGTGCATTTCTTTCATATTCTGCTCTAGCTTGAGAGACATCTTGGGCCTCATGAATGTTGAAATTTAAGATCCTGAGGCCCTCGCTCAAAACTAATGCATCACCACTCAGAAGCATTTCTAGCCAAGTACTTTTACCCTTTAACACTATAAAAATATTGGTCTATGTGAGATTAGGGTAATGCCAGATTTTAACAGAAAGCCAACACCAGGCTTGGCAATGAGATGAACAGACTCAGCATTAGGCCTTTCCCATGTGAGTTCATTGCAAGTGACCTTAAGGCAAAATGGTTATTAGAACTTGATTTGTAGGCTGTTAGAGGAAATCAAGTTTAAATCTCATCACATTATGCAGATTTTAAGGCAAACTCATAAAAGCCATTTTTATGAATCTTCCCCTCAAACATTTCCTGTTTGACACCAATAAAGGTGAAGATTGCAGATGTTTGAGGGCAGCAATGCTTTGAAGCCAGTGGTTAAGATGAGTTGTATTCAACATTAAGGTTTGAGGATTAGAAAACTGCAGTTCACTGGGATAAGAATCTCCTTTCCCACAACTACACCCAAACCAGCTCAAGAGTGACCAAAGATCATTGCAAGAAACAATGTCGCCTGATTGACATTGGCACTGGAGACGAAAGTCACAAACTTATCAGTTGTAGAGGACTGATGACCTTCCTTCACTGCAGCACTTGTGTTTGCCAAGAATGGGGTTGATCACAGATTCTCCTTAGTTACGTTGTAGTGCCACACAGCACTATTTGAATATGCAATGCGTAACTAGTAGTGGATATCTATTACTTTTCTGCATGTCAAAACATTAATGAAGCTTCAAAGGTCAAAATGCACTCAATAAGCTATGTTATCCTTTACTTTGCTTGTCTGCAAAAGGTCAGGCAGCCTTACTACCATCCCAAGATGAAAACTGTGAAATTAACACAAAAGCACATCCATCAAACATTAGTAAGCTCCAAACTAGTGCATACCCCATTCAGCACAATAAATTCACCTAATCCAAGCTCACATTAGAAGTAAGCATTTTTAGGTGACTGGTAAAATACATTTTTTCTTCAAATTGTAATGGAGATCGATTTTAGCTTTAACTTCATGGAGTTAACCTGTATGATGCATTACTCAAAAACTGCACCATTTATGTAGCCACGATAATCAAACAACCTACTGAAAATGTTTCAGTATACCGAAAATGAATTTGTTTACTTGCATTGACATAGTGCCTTATCACTTTGTAATATCTCAAAGTTCTTCACATAAGGAATTACTTTTAGACTGACTCAGCTTGGCAAAAAATAGGTGCAGATAAGGAGAGCTTTGGGATTTTCAATTTCTGTTCAATTTAACAGTCCATGTCACTTTAATCGAATCGCATCATGCAATACCACAGCAGTTTGAGCCATGTGATACTTTTATGGGTTCCTGCCACTGGAAGTCTCATTACCAATCTTACCATGATCTGTTTATAGAACACTGCATGACAAATAAGCTCACATCTGTGGAAAGAGGAATTTTTTTCCACATGAGTGAGATAGCAATTTACAAAAATACATGGGAGAGGCAGGAGTAGGCCATGAAGCTCCTTGAGCATTCTTAACCATTCAATAAGATCATAGCAGATCCTATGTCTCAAGTCCACTTTGTCACCTAATCGCCACACTCCCTGATTTCCTTAATGTCTGGAACCACTTCCCCATCAACTTGCACAAGTGAAAAAATTAAGACAAGTATGCACTGTTTCTTAACACCAGCAATGGCATTTGTTACTGTGGCAGCCTAGGCCTAATAATATATATAAACTCCCTAAAATGCCAAAACCAGAAATAAATCATGTTTGGTACTATACTGTTCAAGGCAACGTAACAATCACATCCCTAAATATCTCGCATGTTTTCTCTCTCCACATACCTGCTTGACCTGCTGAGTATTTCCAGCATTTTCCGTTTTTATGCTGGAGCACTGCTTCTTAGCACTTAAATAATTACCATGACAACAAACAAAACATCCTCACACATTGTCTTATTTCTATAATTACAGGTATGGTACGAAGACATAACAGAAAGAGCCACTCTAATATAAAATGGCCCCATTAACTACATTGAAGGATATCGAGTGAGAACAGCATTAGGCTGCATTCTCATGTCCTCCATAGTCTACATTTATGAATAAGACTCGCATGAAGAATGATCTCAGGTTCTGAAGATACTCAAGTGTGCATATACTAAGCCTCCCCTTAGGTCCATATATACCATTCACTTCAGGCACTCACTGCGGTAGCAAGTTGCACATCCTCACTACTCGTTGAATAAAGGAGTTTTTCTGAATTCGCTGTTGGATTTCCTGATGACTGCCTTATATTGACGGGCTCTACTTACTTTCTTCCTCAAAAGTGGAAACATTCTCTATCAAAACCTTCCAAAATTTCAGAGACTTCTACTGAGTTGCCCCTCAATGATCTTATTTCAAAAAACGAGACATCTGGTCTATTCAGCCTTCCCTGAAAGATATACTTCGGCATCTCTGGTATCACCCTTGTAAATGATCTAGAGTCCCTCTGCACCCTTTGTACAACATGATGACCAGCGCTGTTTGCTGTACTCTTGAGTGTGGTCTAACCATGGCTTAATACAGATATAGCATTACATCCCTACTTTTCAAAGCTGTTCTTCAAAAAATAAACTGTGGTTCTTAGCTTCAATTTTTTATGGGCCTGCCAACCTGTGGCACAACCTTTCGTGACTATGTGTGCCCTGAGATCCCCTTTTCTCGAAGCTACCTAGGTTTCCACCAGCCAATGAGCGACCTGCCTTTTCATCTTATCAAAAGGTAGCATTTTATATTTATCGTTGTTGAACTTCATAGCCAATTATTTACCCATTCTGCAGGTCAATTAACGTCCTCATATATTTGTTGCCACTCTCTTCTCTATCATGCCTGGCTTTCCTAATTTGGTATCATATATAAATGAAGGAAGTATTGATTCCGCATTGTTAAAGTAGATTGGGAGCAGCAGTAGTTCCAGCAACACCAACCACTTTCTTCCACTGTGAAAAGCTGAACCTTATTCCAGCTCTCTGCTTTCTCTCCTGAAGCCAGCCAGCAATCCATTCTATTCCTCCATTCTAATGGCATGCACGTTGAGTTCTCCCACTTTAAGTAATCCCCACCCTCCTTCCCCACAACCCCCTCACCATGCTTCTTCTCTTCTTCCCTTTCCTAGCCTCTCTCTCTTTTTTTACCCTTTTTGTTTATTTCTCTCCTTACCTTTGACCCATCCCCCAGTGGATGTGCTCTCCCCTCCTCCCCCACTCCTGCCTATCACCATCACCTATCACCTGCATCTACAGAAACCACCCTGTGCCCACCCCGCCTCCCCTCTTTTGTCCACCTATCACTGCACTGCTTTTCCTCCCATGTATCGGGCTTCCCCTTTTCCTATCTTCAGTCCTGAAGAAGGGTCCTGACCCGAAACGTTGACCGCCTGCTTTTCTCCGCAGGTGCTGCCTGGTCTGCTGAGTTCCTCCAGCATCATCGTGTTTTTCATCTGGATTCCAGCATCTGCAGTCCTTTGTTTCTCCAATCCATTCTATTATACTGTATGTCCCTGACTGCACTTTATCTGACCTTGTTTGTTAGTCTATTGTGGGGTACATTAGTGAAGGCCTTTTCTAAATGTAGGTAAATTACATCTGCTATATCACTACCACTATTGTTCTCTCTCTCTCTCTCTCTCTCTCTCCCTTGCTCTCTCACCTCCTCAAAAATTTAGTAAGGTTGGTCAACAAGTTTTTTTCTTTTGAAATTCATGCTGATTTTTCATGTCTGGGTGTGTGTCTATTTTTTCTCTTCTTGGAGATTCCATTTTTTCCTGTCATTTACATCAAGCTAATTGGTCTATAATTTCCTGACACGCACTATTAACCTTTTTAAATAAAGGCATTGGATTAGCTATCCACCAGTCCTTTGGCACTGCACCCTTTTCAAATCAATTATTAAATATGGTTAACAATGCCAGTGTTGTTCCTTGGATTATTTTATAATAAATGGATGCAATTCATCTGGGCCAGGGGTTTGATCCTCTTTGAGTCTGATTTGCTTATTTAATATATTTTCTTTTTCAATGTTCACTGCTCACCTCATCACTCAATGTCACATCCAGCTGTTCTATCTCTCCGGTAAATAGTGAAGTGAAATAATGATTTGATAGTTCTGGCATCTCTCTATTATTGTCATGATTGTGCCACTATCATGTCTATGCCTTAATGGCCCTATTCCCATCCCAATCTTCCTTCTGCTTTTGATTTGTCTGTAAAACATTTTATTATTTTGGCATGTTCCTTGATAATTTAATTGCACAGTTCTTCTTTGCTTTCCCAGTTCCTTCCCTCATCACTTCATAATTCTCTCTTCCCACATACTTCTGTTGCCTATGTAATAAATGTGTTCCTTTTTCTTTCCCCTCAGTTCGTTCTTTTGTCTTTATTAATCCTCAGAGTCTCATGAATGTTTAATTTTCCCTTTCTTGCTCTCTGTTGAACATTGTTTTAAATGTTCCCATTGTTCTATAATTTTTTTTTTACAAATATTTTTGCTCATTTTTTCTTCCCGTTCTATTGTCAGCCCCTTAAAACAGCATTTTCCAATCTATTGACTGTTTGTCATCATATCCTCCTCTAATATCATCTTAAAGCATAATATATAATGGTTACCAGACAACTCCAGAAAAACCATCTCCATCACTTTCACCTCAGAGTAAACTGTCACCAGTATAAACCCTGCATTAACTTGCACTCATTTGCAATCAAAATAAAGAATCAATGGAGTTGTCAAGCAAACTGCTGACTCGCCAGTAACTGCTTAATGCAATGACACAAAGTCTACATAGCCCCCTTCCCCCACCCCCCATCAGACCTAATAATGGCACATTCATAATGGGTCTGTGTTGATAGCTACATCTTAACATGGTAGCCAACATGCAATTTAACTTTTCATTCTCTCATCTTCTTCTAGTTATTTTGTTCAGATCTATGAAATAGCTCATCTGAATCTTGTACCATTTTTGAACAAAAATCTACATCCAAATAATTAACAGATTTGTCCCTGCTATGTAATTCTAATATTTTAGGTTTTCATTTCAGTGGCTGAGCATTTCATTTCCTCTGGCGCATTTACTGTCACTTTCCTTTCCTGCTTTCAGTCCTAAAGATGTTAGCTCTTCCTGATATCCTTCCACCTCTTTCTGCCTTTATCTCATCATTATTCTGAAATGTTAACTGTATTTCTCTCTCCACTGATGCTGCCTGAGATGCTGAGTATATCCAGTACTTCACGTTTTGTTTCAGCTTTCCAGAAACTGCAATTTTTAAAATTTTCAATTAGTGAACTCTAAATTTCTTGTTTTAGATTATCTGTTGGAAATTCTTTTTTCCACAGCAAACTTTTCAACATCTGACTTTAGCTGATTTTTTGTTATTTTTGTCTTGGTTCCACTTATGCTCATCAATATCCTCATGATGTTCCTCCGTCCTTTTTCCCTTTTGTATTCATCTGTGCTCTGAAGCATGCAGCTTTGCATATGTAAATCTTGATTATCCTTTCCTGCAGTAAGCATTTAAACTCTTTAGTTTTTACATTATAATTCATTTCACAAAAATATCTTTTTTTTTCAGACGCAAGACTGGGAAGATCAGAAAACTCACAAAAGACAACTGATTCTCTGATCTTCATTTCCTCTCCCTCAATGTCTAATATGTCAGACAACAAGATGTGGAGATGACTTCATGATTCTCCAGGGGAACCACTGCTTTAATTTCTTCTGGAGATCTTTCCCTTCACTGTTTTCAAGCACAATACTCATCAAACTTATTTCTACCACCCCTTCGAGACAGACCAACAATAAATGCATTACTTCAGCTTGTTCTTCTCACACTTATTCAATTTCCATATCTTAATTCTACTTGCTCTTCCCTTGTCTAGCCTTCACAGTTTATAATTATAACTTTCAGGGACATAGGACCCATGCCTGCTTCTATGTGTTATGTTCTTATCATCTGATTCTTCATAAGTTTTCTGGGTCAATGGAAGTCCAATCTCTGCATTCACAAAAATACTGAAGCAAGACAATGACAACAGCATAGGAGGCCTCAACATCAAGTAAAGATTCATGATTGGTTGGCCAGGCTAGGTCTTTATTCCTTGGAATGTAGGGGAATGAGGGATGACCTTATAGAAGTGTTTAAAATTATGAGAGGCATAGATAAGGTGGATGGTAACAGTCTTTTCCCCAGGGTAGGGGAGTCCAAAACTAGGGGGCATAGGTTTAGGGTAAGAGGGGAAAGATTTAAAAGGGACCTGAGGGGCAACTTTTTCACGCTGAGGGTGGTGAGCATATGGAATGAGCTGCCAGAGGAAGTGGTGAGGCAGGTGCAACAGTGTCATTTAAGAAGCACTTGGATAGGTACACGGAGGGGTGAGGCTTAGAGGGATATGGGCCAAATGCAGGAAATTGGGACTAGCTGGGTGGGCACCGTGGTCGGCAATGACTCATTGGGCTGAAGGGCCTATATCCGTGCTGTATTGCTCTCTGACTCTGTGATCACTCATTCTCAAATTAACAAAATGGCTGTTGCATTTTCCTGCATCATAACAGACAGTAATGACATTTTATCAAGGACTTGGAGACCTCCTGAAGATATACTTGTTGGAATAGAAATGCAGAATCTTTCTTTCTTTCTTTCCTTCCTTTTAAAACTCCTGCTCATTTACCTTATCCAAATTTAATTTTCCAACAACTGTAATAGTCCATTTTGTCATTATTAAGTCCAGCAATAATCGACAATAAATACATTATTTAATATGCAAAATTTAGGAGCTTTGTCTTTATTCTAAAACAATACAACTGTTATTGATTAATAATGAATACTGTCATATCTTGCAATGCAAAAAAGCACATCCTTAGTTAGTTAAACAGAAAATGTTTCTTGCAGAAAATAATACATACTGAGTTGTGATTATATGCAAGGTTTAAACTCACAACAGATCCCTATGGCTGTCATTACAATTAATGGACATTTATGGTGAATGCAGATATGTCTCATAGTGCTTCAGAAACCTACCGAGTTTAGGATGATTAGAAGAGGCCCCCAACAGGGACCAGAAATGTCCACAATGGACCATAAATAAAAATCCTGACTAACTCTTTGAAATATTCAAACAGTATTTGCATTCTCGCTGTGGTACAACCCACTTCTCACAACAGCACAATCCAGTCTTCATATGGATCTATATGTGCCCCTAAAACAAGCAACAATATTGCATTTAAGCACCAATAAGTCTAATACCCCACTATATCCATTTGGAGCCATATATAATTACAAAGTCTTAATGTATCCTCAAAGAGACCAGTAACTTGAGTACTGAAGTACAGGTACAGTGATTGCAGTATGTAATTCATCAGCACCTATTAAACACAAAAGTTAGTTCTTAGGCTGCAGAAACATGATTTCATCAACTAACCAACGCTGCCTACATGTGTACTGCCTTGTTGCATAACCACACAGCGGAATTTTGCAAACTACAGTCTAATTACCCATGGTAAATAAAGATAGACAGTACCTTTTAAAAAGGGAGGTCCCTTGTGGCTACAAACAATTGCTGCATTGTCAATGACTCCCACACCATTGGGAACCCTGCAGCCCTGGCAAGTCCAAGCACACACATTGCCTGCTGCTCTCTATTCAAGGGGAAGGAGATAATTTGGCTCTCCACAAGGAAAACACATCCATAACCTTTGCAATGCAGCAGTGTGCTGCTGAATGTGATAAATCTGGGGTCCTCCAGTACCTGCTTGGAAAGACCCAGAGTTATAGTGATTTATGACCATCATTGCCTTCAGAGCAAATGCAGTTTGGGGTTGCAGAAACGGCATATCTTTGAGAAGCAGAACCTCCTCGAGCACTGCTCAGACTGAAGTGCAATTAAGGTATCTTTCCTTATGAGTACTGTGGATAAGGCCTCTTCTCATTCTTTTCCTTTTTCTTTCAGGCAGTCCTGCTCCATGGGCTCTCTATTTCTTCTTACTAGCATGCATCAAAGCCCCATGGGTGACTCAGTCTTGCAGCAGTTAGTGCTGCTGCCTCGCAGCTCCAGAGATCTGGGCTTGATTTGGACTTCAAGTGTGTCTCTGTGGGGTTTTCATGTTTTCCCCATGAATGCGAGTGCTCTGATTTCCACTCATATTCCACAGGCGTGTTGGTAGGTTGACTGGCATTGAGTTATATTGAACTTCTTTGCAAACAACTCAAGAAAAAACTCTGAAAGTAATTGATGGTTCCTTTAAGTGGGATAGGTGGAGGGGGTTGGTGGGACTTCCTGCTGCCAACACAGGTTCTCCTTGCAAGTTGAACATATGGTGTTTGCTGCCATGTTAGAAACAAATTTGGCAGGGTTAGGTCACGAGAGCTTTGCACAAGACTGGCGTAGGTATTTGCCAATTCTGTTTTGGTTCAAGAGCTGGTCACTGCCATCCTTCCCAACACAGCAGTGCTCATGAGACTTGTTATAAATGCTTGCTCATCCATTCTATGTAAAATTCCAGCTGAACTGGTACCCAAATGATTATGCTACGGAGCACAATTTGGCAGCCCTAAAATGTCCACCTCAACACTTCTGCCCCTAATAAACCATAGCATAAAATAACATACAGAAAGAAATAAAAAATGACCATGTCAACTATATAGTGCCTGATAGATTGCGATTAATCTTACTCCAATTCTACTAGCCACAGAAAATTAACAAACACAGAAGCAAATACACTCTTGTAAGCACACACAAAGATACACCCGCATTCACAAATACACACATTCACCACAGAAGTGCACACTCACAAATACACTGGTGCAATTGTCTCAATGTAAAAGATAAAAGGAATACACAAATACATCCATCTAATGCACAAACTGACATATGCAATCTTAACATAGAGGGGCAGACACACACATCCATATGTGTATACACAAAACCGTTGTACTTTTCCTGAGCAGAAAGCCCATATAAATCTAAGTGGATATTTAACTGCTGCACAGAATCCAAAGGCTGATTAGAATTGCAAAGAGTATCACGTTTCCGCAATCAAAATTCTTTTTAATGAAATCATTTTCCTCTGAAATTATACAATCATTGCAAAGAATATTTGCATTTATAATGCTTTCTTGTCTGCATAATATCATCAGAAAAACAGTAGTGACATTCTATTCCTGAGGGCATTGATTTTATATATACTGATAAATCAATAAATTATTTTTATTTTCTGTGCTCTGTGAGTTTAACTTTTTACAAATAAATTAGAAAGAATAGACTGTTGGTCCATGCTTTCCTGCAATGTTGATAATAATAGGCTTTGGAAGTTTAACCAAATATCTGTTGCCTGTTAATCCTCTCTATACAGTAGTATTCTTAAATATGTTTTCTAGAGGTGTAGTTTGAACAAGAAAAGCAGACATAAGTAAACAAAGGAGCAAGATCAAGGAACCAGCACCATACAAAAACAGTGAATGAAGATGCCTATTTCTAAAGATCATCTGAATCATGGTCTGACAATAAAATAACAGAAAGAAAATAACTACCAAAGTATGTTGCTTTCTAGAAATAGATCAACAGTAATTTTGCAGAAGTGCACTAGAAGGAGGCAAGGACATTAATGGGATGGTAATGCTGAGGCCTTATTATAATCTGATGTCTGATTATTACCTGGGCAATGAAGACAATAATCTAGTCCAGAAGATCACAAGAGTTGGAATGCAAGGCATCAGTGTCAGGGTCAGCCTCCTTTCAGACTCACCACAGGATGCAGATTGTCACCTATCTTGTTAGTACTGGAGTTCAGGTAGCAGTTGGTGCTTTTTATCAAACCACATAATATCATGAGGGATACAAATTCATCACTCAAAATGGCCAGACTATTAAAGAGTAAAATTTCATCCACTCCACTGTACGTTAATGACATTTCTCCAACTTTGAGAGCTGAAGAGAATAAATGATTATTTTTCAACATCTCTTGGGCTAAATTTATGGTATGAGTTAGAGTAAAATCTAGCACTTTTTAAATGCCTGCACCAAAATACCCAAGAATGATCTAGAGGAATAAAATGATAAATAAGAAAGACAAAAAACAAATAACTGATTTTGGAAACAAAAAGCCCCAATTGTTGACACCAAAAATGGACAATGTAAAGGTCTTGATCACTGGAATCAATGGGTAAAATTTTTCCAAAATAATCCAATAAAGTTCTGGAGAAAGAACAATGACAAGCTGATATTGTTTGTTCAGAGACACATCAGCTCATCAAAAACAGACTGAAAGGAAGTGACTAGTACTGATCTCATGCACAGACAACCTGGAAAATTCAAAATCAGAATTTTTTTTCCCTCGAAGGACAATTTAAAATAATGAGCAATAATATGCCATTAATCACAGCAGAGTCCCCAAATGCATCTCTTGTTCAGAAAAGAATTTGTTCTATATACAGAATATTTATCAATTATTACACATTGCAGTTAATGCTTCACTAAAAAGCACAGTGAAAATGCAATTATTATAATGGGCACAAAATGACTAATGGCAGATACCAAAATTCCACAAACAGCTGCTGATAATGACTAGGCAATCTATCTAAATGAAATAAAAATAAAACATGCTAGAAATACTCAGCAGATCAGGTAGCATCTATAGAGAGAGAAAAACAGAGTTAACATTTCAAATTGATAAGCTTTCATCAAAACTGATCAGAACAGATGGTTATCTGAAATAATCTGAATTCAATGTCGAGTCCTGAGGACTGTAACGTGTCCAGTCAGAAGATGAGAGTATGTTACACTGGACTTTGCTGTGTAAAAGACCAGATGTCAGGGTGGGAGTGGGAGGGAGAATTAAAATAATGGGGAATTAGACACTCAGGGTCAACTTGCTGACTGAATATAGGTCACACAATGAGTGCTTCATTTCTCCAATACAGAGGAGACCACATTGTGAGCACCAAAAACAGTATCCCCAAAATGGTGGAAGTCCAACTGAATCGCTACTTCACCTGGAAGGAGTGTTCGGAACTCTGGATTATGGAAACGGAAGAGGTAAAAGAATACCTACATAATAAATCTGTTTCTCCACAAATGCTCCTCAACCATTTATTTCCAGTATTCTCTTTTAATTCAGATTTCCATCAGCTAGATTGTTCTGTAGCTCACACTTCTAGCAATGTGTTTATTTTTCTCTCTTCTCTGTTTCAATTCATCTATTTTCCATCTCTTCCTGACAGATCTGCTGTAATAGATCATCACCATCCTCTCTCACCCAGCACCAGTGTCACTTGTATTATTCAATCTTAATGGGTTTCCATCCTATCACAAATCCAATTCGCTGCAAAATAAGACATGCCTGTTTTCCAGCTTTATCTAGCTCTGGTAAGTGGTCATTGTCCTGAGCATTACCTCGGTTTCTCCTTCACAGATGCTTACAGACCTGCTGAGTATTTCCAGCATCTGTTGTTTTTAGCTTTTCAAATCTGTTTGAGGGAGGCCAGCTGAGGGATAGGTGCAGGGTGAGGGATAAATATTGGCCCAGAAATCATGAAGTTTTTTCAAAATAATGGTATTGCATCTATTATTGCCAACTAAGAGGATCATTATTTCACCTGAAGAACAGCACCATCTATAGTACAGGGCTGAAATACTAACCTGGATTTTGTGCTCAAGAGTTTCATAGGGGCCTTGAAGCGACAACTATCTTCGTAAGAGTGATAACATTGAACCTTGGTTGACATTTTGGTTGAATGTGGCCTGTCCATATAAAATGAGACAGTGTCACAGAATAGACAAATCTTATGTAGAGAGTTACCATGCGATCAGGTTATTCTCAATCATCTGCACAGTGATGGAAGGTGTGATTGACAGTGCTATCAAGTGCTACTTACTCACCAATAACTTGTTCACCAATGCTCAGTTTATATATCCCCAGTACCACTGATTCAAAAATGGACAAAATAGCTGAATTCCAAAGGTGATGTGCTGCACTTGATCGAATGGGGCATCAAGGAACACAGTTCACAGCTAGTACAGCCACAATGCCTCAGAGTTCCAGCAACCCATCATCAATGCTGACATGTATTGCTGTCTGTTTAGAGTTTGCATGTTCTCCCTGTGACCACTAGGGCTTCCCATATGTACTCCTATTTCCCCCACAGATGTCGGCTTGGTAGGTTAATTGGGCACTGTAAATTGCCCCTTGTGTGTGATTGAGTGGAAGAAGTTGATAATGCAGAAATGTGAAAATATGGAACTTAAGCTAATAGATATCAAGAGGAAAACACTTGAAAATGCTCCACTCCACTCACATGCAATAAGTACAATGGACTGCTGGAGGTGGGTCATCCAGGATGAAGTATAATACTGCAGGACAACCTTCAGTCTGTGGGCCAGTTCCAACCATCTCCAGCTGCTTTGCCTTCCATCATGAGGTCTGAGGCAGGGATGTTCGCTGATGACTGTACAATGTCCAAATCCATTTGCAACTTCTTAGAAAACAAAGCAATCCATGCCTTTGTATAGCAATCCCCACACAGTATTCAGGCATAGGTTCATAAATGGCAAATAATGCATGTGCCAGATAATGGCCAACTCCAACAAGAGGAACACTAATCTTCCACGCAGATATTTAATGATATCACTACCAACAAGTTTCACATTGTCAACATTCTAGGATTCGACACGAGTCGAAACTCAACAGGATCAGTCAAGTGATTGCGGCTACAAGAGCCAGTTATAGGCTGGGTATCTTGTGACAGGTGACACACAAGAGTCAGCTAAGAGCAGCAGTGACATCAGTGGACATGGAGAACTTGATCAACTAGACAAAGGAGAAGAATTACAATAGCAATACAATTCCATTGGTCCTATTGCCAGAGATCGCCAGTTAAATCCAGTTCCCATTGACCATTGCTTTAAGGATATAATAAACTCATCACTACAGAGTCCCTGACCATCAATATCCAATGCATCATTTTAACTAGAAACTAAACCAACCAGTTACTCTCTCCTGTGATTAAAACAGGTCAGAGACTGGTTTTCTTGCAGCTTCTTTTTCATTCCTCCACTCTCCAAAGTCTCGGAAGGCACAAGTAAAGACTGTAATAGTAAATTGACTGGACAAGCGTAGCTCTAACAACATGCAAGAAGCTTGATACTATCCAGAACAAAGCAGTCCATACCATTCACCACCTTAAACACTTTCTCCCTCCACCACTGTGCATCATCTACAAGAAGCTTTGCAGTAATTTGATAAGGCATCTTCAACAGCACCTGCTACACCTATGAATTTACTATTGAGAAGAGCAATGGAAGCTGGAACAGGAAATCCACATTCCAGCTTCCCACACACCATTCACTCGACGCTCATCAATGCGTCAAACCCCTTCAATTCCTTTTCTAACAGCACTGTGGGAGCACCTTCCCCATACAACAATAGTTCAAGAACACAGCTACCTGCTTGGCAAAGGTATACAGACAATGAATGAGAAATAGATAAACAAATCACAGAAGTTAGTGATACAAATGAAAGAAACATTTAGAAAAGCAAACAAACTAAGTTTATCTGCAGAAGGTAGAACTGAAAAGTAGTGAAGTTATTTTAACTTGGTTGGACTGTATTCAGAATATTTTGAACGGTTCTGTTCTTCATAGTTTAAGAAGGCCTTGAGAAAGCCTGGAAAAGATGCAGTGGTTTATTGCAATTATACTATGCTCCAGCAGAAAAGAATGAACAAATTGGTGGCCTTTTCCCGAGAAAAGATTGAGCGGTGAGCTGATGAGCAATTTAAGATTATGAAAGGGTTTGATAGGGTACCCTTAGAGAGGATGCTTTCACGAACAAAAGAGACTTAAAATTCGGAGCCATAAGAATAAAGCAATCACCAATAAATACAATAGGGAATTCATTTTGTTACTCAGAGGGTGTGAGAATATGGAACTTGATACCACAAAGAGCAGTTGAGATGAAGCACAGTGATGCATTTAAGACAAGGCAAAGTAAGTACATAACGAAGAAGGGAATATGCGGATAGATCGGTGGGGGTGGTGGGGGGACAGGGTGCAGCAGGAAAACTTAGACAATGTAATGCACCTTTTGGACCAAATAGACAATGTTGTGCTATTAATATTATAATACAACTCAATTTGCAAAGGAATATAATAGAAATTGACAAAAAGGTGAATGAACCTTCTCAGGGAGACTATCCTTAATTATACTTACTTTGAAAACACTTTAACAGATGTTAAGGTTATTGTCCCTTAAGGGTGCACTCATAATTGACTGAATTTGTCCAAATCAATGAAATGTTCATGGTTTAGAGCAAAGAGCTCCTCTTCTGCATTACTTGTAAATGTAATTCAGGAGAATACAGCAGTACAAAATAAAAGTTACCCTCCTTCATTACTTTGAACATCTGAAGGTCCTGATAAAATGTTTTTAAAGCTTTCACGAAATGTTGTTCTCGCTGTATGATCTGCCTTTCACAACATTATTGCATTCTGGCAAACAATCTGCAGGACACATCCTGAAGGGGCTCTGAACAGTGTATGTCTCGAAACCTTCAAGGCTCATGTTCGAAACATAACTGGTGAAGGCAATTCTGATGATGCTTATCACTATTCTTTTTCCAGCTGAGTAACATTAAGCATTTCTTGCTGCTGTAGCTTATGTCAATATAAAGGCAGCAATATGTGAGAAAGCAAAAAGAACTATTACTTAGTACATGAAGCTGCAGCATACTCAAATATGCAAGGAATTAAATGCTCTTTTACTATTCCCTGAAGGAATAGGCAAAGGGAATGATGTGTACTTCTAAGAGTATTGCATTCCCTAACTAATGAATTCATAGATCCTTTTAACAAGCAATGTCAACACACAGTACCTGAATAGAGCAGGCTGCCACAGACTTCTCACACAAGTCCATCAGTTTGGTTTGGCTCTTCTGCTCAATAGCCTAGAGAAAGTATTAACCGCAGACGATGACAGGCTGTGAAACCATCTGTTACAGAAGCGGCTCGGTGAGTCGCTGAGTGACTGCACGTCTTTGGGAAGGCCAAGGTTTTTGGTGGACGGGACAGCTGGATTTGCAAAGCAGTGCAGGAGGGCAGAAGCAGCAGGACTGCTGGCTTCAGGCTTCAGCCTCAGCCTCTGCAGTGCTGCTGAGTGGCAGTGCAGAGCAGCCGTGCATAGCTAAAGAGATGGAGATGTGATGGGAATGCCTTGGGTCTCTGCCCTCACACAAAAAGCCACGCAATGGAATTGGAACATTTTTTGTCCTATTCTAAGTATATCAGATGAAAGACCAAATGACTAACTAATAGATGTTGAGGCAAAGGTTACAAGGCTAAACAACCCTCCATATGGACCACTCTGTGGCAGTGACCCACTGGTTCTGTGTCTACAATATTCACAACAGATTTTTCATAACCAAATGCCGTTGTTGCATCCCACTCTAACACTAGTGATGTAACAGATATTACTTACGGCTGTCTTATGAACAGAACCACTTTAAAAATTATTTCTATCAACTATCTATTCAAAATAACAAGGTTTTAGTTTAGCTTCCTGATTGAATCAAAGACAACACTTCATTATTATCAGGGAAAAAATAACTAAATTCATTTTTGATCACCAAATACTCACAGATTGTTTGAACAGAGAACATGTTTGTGCATTGGGTGAGGTGTTTTTTTTAAATCTCTTACACTTCTGTCCTTTTGGTAAAATATTCACTAAAAATAACACAAAGAATAAATTGCTTCCTGTCAGTTTGTCCTTCACAGGATTTGTAACTTAGAACTGTTTTAACACATTTCAACTTTATTTTAGAATAAATGTTACAAAGAAAATTTTAGTCACAGGCTGCATATATCAGCATTCTGATACAACATTCTGATTGAACATTCTGATTGTTGAGAATTGTGTTGAGTGCTTTGGTAAGCTTTGCAACTTATTCCATGTAAGATTTAGTGTCAAAAATGTATCAGTGTTTCTCCCAACTTAATGTGTGAATTGCGCTGACGCTAAGAACTGTCAAAAGGAAAGTACTGGTCGATCCTACCAAATAAGTGGGACCTTCCAACATGTGCAATGCTACCAAAGTCAATAATGCAGTAAAGACACTACGTTAGACTATTGTTTATTGACTACAGCTCTGCCTTCAATACAATAATCTCAAGCAAACTTGTCACCAAACTCCAAGACCTAGGACTCAACACCTCCCTCTGTAACTGGATCCTTGACTTTCTAACCAACAGACCGCAATCAGTGAGGATAGGCAGCAATACCTCCCACACGATTATTCTCAACACTACTCTACTCTACTCCCTATACACTCACGACTGTGTGGCCAGATTCTGCTCTTACTCCATCTACAAGTCTGGAGATGATACTTCTAGGCCGTATCTCAAACAGCAATGAGTCGGAGTACAGGAAGGAGATAGAGAGCTTAGTGAAATGGTGTCATGACAACAACCTTTCCCTCAATGTCAACAAAACAAAAGAGCTGGTCATTGACTTCAGGAGAGGGGGCAGTGTACATGCACCTGTCTACATCAACGGTGCTGAGGTCGAGAGGGTTGAGAGCTTCAAATTCCTGGGAGTGAACATCACCAACAGCCTGTCCTGGTCAAATCACGTAGATGCCAAGGCCAAGAAAGCTCACCAGCACCTCTACTTCCTCAGGGGGCTAAAGAAATTTGGCATGACCCCTTTGACACTCACCAACTTTTATTGATGCACCATAGAAAGCATCCTATCTGGATGCATCCCGGCTTGGTATGGCAACTACTCTGCTCAGGACTGCAAGAAACTGCAGAGAGTTGTGGACACAACCCAGCGCATCACGGACACCAGCCTCCCCTCCTTGGACTCTGTCTTTACCTCTCCTGTCTTGGTGTAGCAGCCAGCATAATCAAAGACCCCACCCACCCGGGACATTCTTTCTTCTCTCCTCTTCCATCGGGTAGAAGATACAGGAGCCTGAGGGCACGTACCACCAGACTTAAGGACGGCTTCTAACCCACTGTGATAAGACTATTGAACGGTTGCCTTATACGATGAGATAGACTATGACCTCACGATCTACCTTGTTGTGACCTTGCACCTTATTGCACTGCACTTTCTCTGTAGCTGTGACACTTTACTCTGTACTGTTATTGTTTTTACCTGTACTACATCAATGCACTCTGCACTAACCCAATGTAACTGCACTGTGTAAAGAATTGACCTGTACGATCAGTATGCAAGACAAGTTTTTCACTGTACCTCGGTAGAAGTGACAATAATAAACCAATACCAATACCAATTGTGACTAATAATCTTGCATTTTTTTTTAATTTGATAGATAATTCTTGGATGAGTTTCTGATAAGCCACAGAATTTACCAATAATGATGACAGCAGAGACTTGAAGAGAAATTTCACAGCCTCTTCTTTCAAGCATAGAAACATAGAAAATGGGGG